>NC_137007.1:652500-657500 GCF_032717465.1 Coenobita brevimanus
TCTTCTAATAACAAAGACCACCTCAGACCCGCCTTAAGGAAAGCATCAAGGCGTCTAAGAATTACACACGATCTATCTATTTATCTACTGCCAGACCCCTTAATCCCGTAAGGGGTGGCCACAAATAAATCGCCTCCATGTCGTGCTGTCCCCCGCCATTTCATTGCCTTGCTCCCAGCTGACACCCCCCTCTCTCATATACCTCTCCACTCCAACCCTCCATCTCATCCTTGGCTTCCCCCTCCCTCTCCCCCCCTCCACCTCACTCACATACACTCTCCTCGTCAGTCTCTTGCTCTCCACACGATATTCATTATAAAAAGACTCCACAAATCTTCTCATTACTACAAAAGTCATTACTGTTTCGATTTTCCCTACTCCACACGATTTTCTTCAGCTCTGGGGCGCTGTTTAAGGGGTAACAAGTGTCCCTCTATAGATGTCCTATTTAATTTCTTACAGCCAGACGATTTTATTCAGCTGAGGTGTGGTCTCTTGCCGTCTAAGGATTAAAAATAGTTTTCGCTAACCCCTGCACAAAGATGAAGGCATTACCGGTACCTATTTTATTACCGACACATACGAACAGCTTAGGAGAGGAGGAGGAGGAGGAGGAGGAGGAGGAGGAGGAGGAGGAGGAGGAGGAGGAGGAGGAGCAGGAGCAGGAGGAGGAAACCCAAGCTCATCTGGACGTAGCTGCTCTTCCACTGCAGCCCACCATCCTCCTTTCGGGGAATAATGAGAGGTTGAGGGACGTATGTACAACCAGGCAACTCCAACGCCCAGTTATATCAGTGCCACCACATTAAGGCGTCCATCACTTACTTGAGAGTGTGGCACAGAAACACAGACAAAACTATATTCCTTGCTAAATTGGCCATGGAATAAAGACCCGTCCCTAAATCGCGTTTCTCTACATCACTTCCAATTACGATTTTACACTTGCTATCGCCAGACCATTTTCTTTGGCTGTGTTGGGGTCGTTGCTTGTCGTGTAAGGGTTGAATTAATGAACAGGCAGGGTGTCAGTGTAGAGGAGTGGCTGGTGGGAGGAACTGCGAGGTGTGGGTGACATGTGGAATTAAGGTGGAGGTGGAGGAGACGTGGAGAGGTGGTAAGGGGTGTAAAAATCAAGAGACACGCACCTTCAAGGGAGAGTTTGCATCTAGCCGGAAAAAAAAAGTAGCAGGGGCAAAACAGAAAAGACCCCCTTCCTATGTCTCATCCACCCTCAGTATCATTCCACATACCACCCACACCGCACATATCCACCACCATTCCACATTTCACCTGTCACATTCCACCCACACCGCACACATCCACCAACAGCATCTCACTATCACCTCCACACCATCATCACACACTCCATCCACATCACATACATCCACCACCAGCATCTCTCTTCCTCCTCCACACCATCATTCCACATTCCACTCACACCGCACAAATCCACCTCCAGCCTTCCACACGACCACGCTCACTGTAGTCGTAATAATTCAGCCCTAGAAAGACGGGAGGACGACCCCGAACGAAGTCGTATGGTCGTAGCAAGAATAATATAGAGGCAGCGAGAAATTAATGGTTAAAATATTCTAGGTCTTCAAATAGTTGGTCATCTTACTTTAACTTGGCCTAAAATTACCATCACTCCATCTTGAATGCTTAGTTGTAACGACAGATTGCTACTTGAATATGATGCTGGTCACACACACAAAAAAAGTGCTATGGAATGGATATAGAACTAGAGCACTGCCTTTTTCCTGCCACTGAGCTATGTGAAATACGCTGCAAAAGAACGAACATCGGGACCAAGTTAAAGAAAGAAAAAAGATAGAGTCTTTTTTCTTTCTTTTTCTTAAGCTCGGAATTAAAACAGTTGGAAATTCACAAGTGAGGAAAGGGTTACTGAAGACAATATTTAATCTAAGACGACGAAAAAGGAAAACTGCTTTTACCCTTACCTCACGAAAAAAAAAAATCCCTAAAAAAAGGAAAAAGAAAAAAAAGTGTCCACAGGAAGAATAAAACAAAATAAAATGGTCAACATAGAGAAAGGGTTAATGGGCCCCCACCACAGCCCCCATCATGGCCTACCATTATGGGGTAATGGAAATGGGGAGAGGAGGGGAGAGGAGGGAAATGGCAAGGGAAATAATGGGAGTTGGCAAAAGGGGTGAGTGTTAATGAGAAAAGTGGAGGGAAAGAGAAGGGGAAGCTCTTTAACTGTCATCATCATCATCATCACTATATACCAAAACACCATCGGCACCACATCTTTACCTCTGCACATCATCATCATCACCATCATGGGGTACAGAATCTAAGGACGCTAACAGAAAAGCTAGAGAGCCATGTTATGAGCCAGAGACCTAACTTTAATTCTCTCTCTCTCTCTCTCTCTCACACACACACACACACACACACACACACACACACACACACATTTATCTCATTCTCTCTATCACCAGCCGACTTCATGCAACTCAAAGGGTCTAACAGCATTTCACTTGACCCAATGTTAATGACCGAAAGCTTAATTAGGTTGGGGCAATTAATACGAGGGCAGAGTTGATTAACGCGAACAGTAATTCATTTAACAGTGAAAGGTGACCAGCCAACAAAGTGAAGTTAAGTGGGATCAAAGGGCAGGATGATGATGTTGACGTTGCTGCTGCTGATGATGATGATGATGACAATGGTGGTGGTGGTGGTGATGATGATGATGATGATGATGATGATGACGATGATGATGACGATGATGATGACGATGATGACGATGATGATGATGATGATGATGATGATGACGATGATGATGACGATGATGATGATGATGATGATGATGACGATGATGGTTACAATATTACGATCATATCATCATTACAGTACTCATCACTATTATCATCCTTGTCATCACTATCACCCTAATTTTATCTTCATTATTATAATAAACTTTACCAAAACATCATCATCATTATCATATTCGCAAGAAAAAGTGGAGGAAAAAAAAAATGAAGACGAAGTAGAAAGAAACGAAGGAAAATTAATGAGAAATAGGTGAGCAAAACAGAGCACATGAGAGAGAGAGAGAGAGAGAGAGAGAGGTATTCCTTCACCTGACCCTCACTTGCCATAATATTCTCAAGATTAATATCATTGTTCTTCCTACTCTTCTCCCACTACCTCTTTCTTGCCTCCTCCTCCTCCTCCTCCTCTTTTCTTAACTCCTCTCTTTTTTTGGCAATCCTAGTTATCCTTCTTCTTTCTTCTGCCATTTCTTCTACTCTTTTTCCACCTCTCTCTCTCTCTCTCTCATCAATAAAACACTCTTGCAGTTAATGGCACCACTTAAATCCCTAATTGCTCACTAATGACTTCCTCACAGTTCACCCTGCATCATGTACTCTTTGATATCTAAATGCAAGTAAAAAATCGCGCTCTTTGATATCAGAAAGTGGTATGATTTTAAATGTCCGTAAAGTTTAAGTGCCAAATAAGTGGACCTCTTCCTCTCAGCTCTTTAAGTGAACGCTACATTACTTTCTTCAGGTATGGGAGTTACATGTACAATTGCGGGCAGAAATACTAACCCACTTCTTTGTCAAATAATAATGAAACTCGTACACAGCATTCTGGGATTTCTGTTGGTTTCCGTATATCGCATCACTGTATTTCTAAAGTCAGTGCTCTGTGTCTCATTATTTATCGTTCACCAATGTCCGCAACTGTACGTGAAAATGTTAATCAATTCCTCACCGATCAGACTCTTCAGCAAAGTTCGTTTTTAAGTACCGATAGAAAAAATAAAGAAAATGGATATTATTTCCTCACCGATCGGCATATAAGACAAAGTTAGTTCTTTTCCTCACCGATCGGCATGTAAGACAAAGTTAGTTCTTTTCCCACGTCCTTCGTCACCCTGCGGCACAAATGGTTCGTGTTCTAAAGGAAGACTTGGACTTAAAAACTGACTGGCTCGTGCTGTCGATAGGCACTGATTCCGAGCCATGATCTTGGGAGAGACATAAGGGTTAGGTTATAGGTAGGGAAAGACTGGTATAAAATTTTCCTCTCTCTCTCTCTCTCTCTCTCTCTCTCTCTCTCTCTCTCTCTCACACACACACACACACACACACACACACACACATAAAAATATGATGTGAGGAGAGGCATTCAGAGGAGCAGCAGTGTGAGGTGTGGTAGTGTGTAGTGCTGGGGTGTATGGTGTGGCAGTGTGAAGTATGGTATTGTGAAATGTAGCAGTGTGAGGTGATACTACGGTGAATGACTATGAAATGTGGTACTGTTAAGTGTGGGGGTGGAAGGTGTGGCAGTGTGAGGTGTAGTAGAGTGAGGAGTGACAGTGTGAGGTGTGGATGTGTGAGAAGTAGCAGTGTGTAGAAGTGTAAAGTATGGCACCGTGAAGCGATAGTGTGAACATGACAGTATGAAGTGTCGCAGTGTGAAATAGGGCATTAAAAAAAAGTGCAGACACTGTTTTTATCTGCACTGTGAAAATTCCAACCCCATATATACTGTGCAAGACGAAATTATGTTGCCATTGCAGTGTTGTGTTGCTCGTATGTTGCATCGCATTTGCATATACACACTGGCAACAATGGCTGGGATTATTCATTGCAGGGCGGTGAATAATAAGTCTACACTTGAATTGCATGGAAGTCAAGCTTTTCTTTGGCTTGTGGAGTGAATGGAGGTGATAACTGTGTTCTGTTGATACTTTATTGATAACATTCTCATTTAGGCTTATTTTTTTTCATACCTGCATTCTACTCACCTCGTTGTCGAAACTGAGGGAAGGGTTATGTTGATGATGATGATGATGATGATGATGATGATGATGATGATAACCTTGATCATGATGATGATGGTGATGACAATTGTGATGAATTTTTTACTCCACATGACGACGCAGACGATACAAGTGATGCTGATATGATGATGATGATGATGATATTAAAAAATTTGAGGAGAAGGAGCATGAG
>NC_137007.1:662500-722500 GCF_032717465.1 Coenobita brevimanus
GAGGAGGAGGAGGAGGAGGAGGAGGAGGAGAAGGAGGAGGAGGAGGAGGAGGAGGAGGAGGAGGAGGAGGAGGAGGAGGAGGAGGAGGAGGAGGAGGAGGACGACGACGACGACGACGACGACGACAATTTACGATGATGATGATATACCACATTAATTTCTTTTTTTCCTCTTTTGCAGACCAACTGAAATGAGGACCAACACTTCAGCCACCACCTCCAGCACCACCACCACCAGTCTCCACCACAGATGGAAGTGCCATAATCATCACCACCACGACGGAGAAGCATCACCACACCACCACCACAACCAGAATGAGAAAAGTGAAGATCTGACAACCCACCATCATCACCATCATCATCATCACCACCACGACTCAATTTCACACTCCCCTACCCTCGACAATCATCACCGGCTTCATTACCACCATCACTTAAATTCCCACCACCATCAACACCATTACCAACACTACAACCACCACCAATACCACCACTACCATCACGACCATCACCATCAAAATCTCTTTCCCTCCTCCACATCACCACCAAAAAAAACATAATAACGGCCAAGAAGAAAGCCAGAAAACATGAGCAGAAAATAAGATGCACGCAAAAGAGAAAGACGATATATTAACAAAACCATCAACAGACTCAAGCCAAAGGGACCTAATCATCAATATCTTCAGTGTCATCAATACCATAAGGAGCAAAGTCAATGGAACCAAGAGCGAGTTGGCTGAAGGGACTACCATCAGAGGATAAAACAGGGTAGCCGGTCGATAGATAAGGAAATGGGGCAATCTCTACCTAGACTATCAAATCAGCAGAGTCTTAGCTGGGTCAGTAGTGTATGTCTCAGGTAGCCAGGTCGGTAGATAGGCAGCTGGTGTCTAGTTTTAACAGTTAGGAATTAGAGGATCAGTTGGATGTACAAAAAAATCCACTCATGAGTCTTTAGCATCAGGGAATAATAGACATAATGAGATGAGCAGAAATATGTGAGAAATTCAATACATCTACAGCCACTCAGGCACCTCAAACACAAACGAGAAATAATAAAATAGCGATAAGTGTTAACAGAGAAAATATTGATACTTTCACAGAACAGTATTTCCGTCAGAGCCAAGTAAAGTAAAAAAATAAAAAAAATAAAAATCGAGCCACAGATACTTCCCTACCGTAGTAAACACTTGGTCCTAAGATTTCTCTCTCAAAGCGTAAGTAACGTGAAATCCAAAATCAGTGCAGCTCTATCTAGCAATGGTACAGCCATACTTAGATTACAAAGTGCAGTTATGATGCTAATATTATAGAATGGGTATACTGAACCGTACATTGATTTAGAAAATGTGCCGAAAATTTTGACAAAAACGATATATGAAATGCAGTTCGTACGCTCTCCTATGAAAAGTATAAAAAATTAACTTTATGCTCGCTAGTGAGCCGTACAGTAAGGGGTGACGTGACTGAAGTGTCTTAATGGATGAAGGAAAGTCCTTAAAAAGTCAGCAGACGAAACAGAATTCGACCAAGTGGATACTAAAAAAGAAATAGGTTTTTTTGAGGAGATAGGAATATGCAAAAAGAGGATAACTGCAGTAGGCTAGTTGGTCCATGCTAGGCAGCTCCTGTAATGATAGGTAGGAGCTTGTTTGGGAATAGGGTAGTGGATAAGTGGAATACAGAACCCAATGATTAGGTGATCCTTCCATTGAGAGCTAAAAGAATAGGCTAGATAGGCATGTAACTGTAAGGGGATGGTAGTGAAACTTGTCCCAATTACAAAAATCATACTTTCCTCCCCTTCCCCCTTTCTTTTACGCCTGTCCACCAAGGGATATGCTTTTATTTCCTTCTTTCCTACAAAATGCCCAAGTTATTTTTTTTACACTACGTGGTGTTACTTCTCTTTCCTGCCGGTTTCGCCTCGAGGGTTTGGTGGGCGGGGGACAGCATTCTCCTTTACTATCCTTGTCTTATTGTAGTCCTATATTCACAGTCTTACAGGAGCTTCCTTGCATGAGCCAACCGGTCTACTCCAGGTATCGTGTTTTCATATGTGTTCTTGTGTTCTCTTTTCAGATCAGCACCCTGACTCGACATCAACTCAGCATTCCCGTCTACTGATTTCGGGACCACAGGAGAAAGAGTCAGCATTTACAGCATCCGAACAGCAGCCTGCATCAACCCAAACTCAGCATGACAATCAGCTAATTTCAAGGTTACAGGAGGAGTCAGCAATGATTCGTGTCTCGTGTTCACACTTAAATTCAAGTCAGCAAAGGGAAGATTCAGTATTTACAGCATCCGAACAGCACTCTAACCCAATTTCAACTCAACATAATTGGCCTTTGATCTCAAGACTGCAGGAGGAAGAGTCAGCATTTACAGCGCCCAATCAACACTCTGAATTAGGCCCACATCAAGTATCAAAGAGGCAAGGGGAGCAGTCAGCAAATACAGCATCCGAACAGCATCTCAACTCAATGACAACTCAGCAGCAAAACCCACTCATGTCCCGATTAAAGGAGCAAGACCACTCAGCATTCACATCAGCAACACAACACTCTCGGTCACGCTCAAATCCAATCTTAAGTCTACGGGACGAACCTTCACCTTTCACTGCATCGAAACAGCATCTTAACACAAAATCAACCCTTCTCTCCAGCCTCAGTGACGATCAATCAGCATTCACAGCAAAAGCTTCTCAGCACACTAAACCAAGCTTGTCTAGAGCGGTCAGTCAGCAGCAGGAACGCTCAGCGTGCACAGTATCCAAACAGCATCCTAAATCAAACTCATCTCAAATTTCCACCTTGCAGGAGGAAAAGTTAGGATTCACAGCACCTAAACAGCATCGAAAAACAGCCTCAACTCAGCGCGACAGACCTTTTATTTCCAGGATACAGCACAATCAGTCAGCATTCACAGCATCCAAACATCACCCATCTCACCAGGATAAACATTCACCCTTCGTATCATCCAATCATCACCCTGAAACAAACTCACAAAGGGTACAGGAAAACCAAACCACGATTACAGCAACTACACACCTGAAATCACCTGTACTCTCGAGGGGACAGGTTAATCAGTCGGCACTCACGGCTCCAGAACTACATCCTAAATTCAGATCCTCTCAACAGGAGCGAGAAGAGCCCGCGTTAACGGCACCAAAACAGATCCGTAAGTCACGCTCACATCAAATCTTAAGGGAACAGGAAGGCCAATCAGCATTCCCCTCAGCATCAAAACAACATCCAAAATCAACACCACCTCAGCAGGACGAAGAAGAGTCAGCACACACATCAAAACAGCAGCTTGAGCCAGGTTCACGTTTAATCTCTAGTCTACAGGAAGAACACTCAGCATTACTGTCAGCGCGTCAGCAGCCAAAATCAAGCTCGCATTTATTCAGTCTAAACGGGAATCAGTCAGTTTTCACATCAGCCCCACCTCAGCAACAAACTCCTATTCTCTCCTACGAACGGCCGGTGAATCAGTCAGCATTTACCCCAACCAAACAGCATCCAAAACCATGTCCAACTCAGCAGAGAAATCAGTCAGCATGCACAACACCTCAGCACTCCCAATCTAGGCCACATCAAAACTCGAATGTACAATACGATAAATCAGTATTCTCATCAGCACCTCTTCAACAGCACTCTAAATCAAGATCTCACCACGAGAAGGTAGAGTCAGCAGTTAAAGCAAAACCTCAGCACCTCAAATCCTATCTAATCCCCAGACTAAAGAACAACCAATCTGCCTTCACAGCAACAAAGCGACATCTTAAACCAAGCTCATCTCAAGGTCCTAGTCTACAGAAGGACCAGCCAGTCTTCATTACAACCAAACAGCAGCTTAAGTTCTCGCGTCAACACTCAAGCGCACAGGAGGAACATACAGCACTCACCTCATCACCACCTCAACAGCACACCCCTCTCCTCACCCACCTACATCCCCTGCGAGTGTTTCTCCTGGTGGCAGCTCTTCTACAGGCAGGTGCTCTGGGGTGTCGCATATCTGAGTTCACCTGCGGGAATTATGAGTGTGTTCCAGCCGACGCTTACTGTGACGGACACCCCGACTGCTCTGACAGGACCGACGAGCCTCGAGACTGTTCACGTGAGTATTCAGTGTTTTATTTTCCCTTCCCGTGTTCTCGCAGATTTAGGTAGATTTGTACAGTCAGTTCTCCCAGGCTTAGGTGAATATCGAAGTAACTCAGTGACAGGTGTTTCTAGGCCAGGTCTCTGGGAGTGTCTGGCAGATATAGTAATCTACTGGTATATTCTTTTCACTCTATCTTGGCCTAAAATTGACACCTCTCTATCTCGAGTGGTAAGCTTCAACAAGAAGTTAACACTAGAACATAAGGCTAGTCACAAAAAGTGCTATGGTAAAGATGTAGCCGTGATATTTGTCTTAATGTGCCGTACTGCTGCGGAAAATAAACTGCAAAGGAATGAAATCTAAGTTAAGGAGAAAAGTTAATTAAGAACACAGTAAGATCAATTGGAGGCGTTCATGGAATTTGATACCAACTTCTTCAGAACGAGAGCTCATTCCTACCTTGAAAATAAAACCATAAGGAGGCCGCAAGAATAGAATATAATTGACTCACTGTAATAAAGGCACTGTGAGAAGGTGAAGACTGTACAATGAGAACAGGGGGAGAATGGAAAGAGTGAGAGGGACGAGGAAGGGGAGAGAGCACGAGACTGAGTAATGAGATAAAGCTGAGGTGAGAGAGAGAGAGAAAGAGAGAGAGAGAGAATGATCCTTCTGACTAATCCGCCACTCACACGCTGGTGATGGGTGTAAAAAGTAAACATAATATTCAACACACACACACACACACACACACACACACACACACATACACACACACACAGATAGATAGGTACAATACAGCTAGCCAGACAGATATACAGATGGATAGATACAGATAAACAGATAGCTATTTTCCCACAATACATCGCCCTCTCTCATATCCCCTTCTACCTTCTTTCTCTCATGTTCCATTTTCCTTCGTGTAAAAAAAAAAAAAAAAAAAAAAAAAAAAAAAAAACTTTAAAATCATGTCCATTTATCTTGATCATTCTGGGATTTACCTTTCCATCCTCCCCATTACACCTCCCCACCTCTCCCTTCAACAGATTTCTCCCCTCCCCTTCTCCCCCACCTTCCCTCTGACCATTTTACTTGTTCCTCTCCTCCCGCTCCCCCTCTCTCCCCTCCCCTTCATCTTCTCTTTCTATCTCATCTCCCGTTCTCCTCTTTCCTTACTCCTTCCCCCTTCTTTCCTCTTCCTTCCCTCTCCTCCCCTTCCCTTCCTCCGAATCCTCCTTTTCCTTCCCCTCCTATGATCTTTCTCCCCTCTCTCCCCTTCTTCTGCCTCTCTCCCCTATCTTTATAAATCCTCCTTTCCTTCCCCTCATCTCTCTCCTTTGCATGTAACCCTCTCCTTCTTTCCCCCCTTTCTTCTCTTTCTCTTTTCCAATTTACTGCATTTTCTTCCCCCTCCCTCTTTCCCTTCCTTCCCCCAGTGTCCTCCTTCACCCCCCTCCCATCATTTATCTTTCCCCTCCCCCTTCCCCTACCACCATTTTTCTCTCCCCTACTACAGTTTTTCTTTCCTCCTCCTCCTTCTAGGTTTCCTCCCTCTCCCCGTCCGTCAGCTCATTCTCTCCCCTTCACGTCACCCCCCTCCATCTCCTCCCGCCACAGTTCACTCCCCTCTCTTCCTTCTCCCCTCTTTCTACCAACATTAACATCACTCTCCTAAAACATACACAACATTCCTCCCTCCTCCATACCCTCTCCCCCTCCTCCGACCCATACTCATCATTCTCTCTTCCCCTCCTCCTCCCCATATCACCATCCTCTCTCCCCCTCTACCCATACCATCATCCGTCCTCCCCCTCACTCTCCTCCAACTCCTCCCCACTGATTTATCAGTCCCCCCCAACCCCCTCCAACTTTCTTCCTCACCCTTTTTCAACCTTTCTCTCTTTCTCCCCATCCCTCTCACTAACTTTTCCTCTTCTCTCTCTCTCTCTCTCCTCCACTATTAATACCTCCTATCTTCTCCCCCTCCCCTACACTTTACCTATCTTCCCCTCCTCATTTCCATCTACCTCTATTAACTTCCCCCTTCCTCTCCCCTTTACTATTATTAACTCATCTCCTCCCCTCCCCCTTATCTCCCCCCTCTCTCTCTTTCTCCCTCTCTCTCCTAACTTCGTCCACCACATAAAAGAAGTCCGGTTTTTCTTCATCAATTTCCCACATCGTTTTCAAGAGCCTCCCACGCTGCCCTGAAGACTGAATGTGGCCCTGATGGAATTAACGTGGGAGGAAGGGGGGGGGGGTGCTTGTAGGTGGTGTAGTGGTTTACGAGGCCAATGGGGAAGGAGCCAGGTACAGGGCAGATGGGTTTGATGATTGTCCAAGAGGCGGCTGGAGTGTTTCCGATCATGAAATGCCATCAGGGGCGAAGGACTGTCACCCACCCAAAGTTCCACGAATGAAGAGGCTTCCCTTAGTAAATAAATCGCTTGCAGACAGGAAGAATACAAAGAAAGACGTTGCTTTTGTGCTTAATAATAAAAATAATACCAGAAATAAAGGCAATACGTAATAATTATGAACTGTCAGCGCCTCAACCAAGCTAAACAGAATCACTCGACAGCTTAAAAAATATAAAAAAGAACGCGACCATCCTCCCCCTAGGGTCAAAACACCCCGCCAAGGAAAGAAGGCGGGAGAGAGGAGCGGAAATTATTCAGGCTCAGCGAAGGAAAGAAAAATGTGTGCTGAGAAATGGAGCTTCATTAACCCAGGAAAGGATAATTTATGGGCCAAAGGAAACTCCATAAATCCGGCCACAATGGAGACTGAGGAAGTTTGATCGTGAAAGGCGAGACGAAGAGAAAGAAGTCGAGTTTTTTCCACTTTTTCTTTTTTCTTTCCTTTTCTTTTTCGTTATTCTCTTTTTTTAGCCTCTCAATGGAAGGAAAACTCTCATATTTTACTCCAATTTCATTTTTTTTTCTCTTTTTCAATTTGCTCTTCTTTCCTTTTCATTTTCGTTTTTCTCTTT
Organism: Coenobita brevimanus; assembly: GCF_032717465.1. Classification (NCBI taxonomy): domain Eukaryota; kingdom Metazoa; phylum Arthropoda; class Malacostraca; order Decapoda; family Coenobitidae; genus Coenobita; species Coenobita brevimanus. The sequence continues at coordinate 669,605 of NC_137007.1, forward strand.
CTTTAAACCTCTCATTGGAAGGAAATCTCTAATATTTTACTCCAATTTCTTGATGACTATTTAGCTTAGGAGAGTTTGTGATTTGTGAGGGGGAGGGAGACGTATAGATCCTATGACCCCGTTAGGCTAATAATGCAATGGTCTCCCATAAAATTAAAAATATACTTATCCTCCACAGGTAGCCCGAATCAATATATCTGGATTTTTTGGAAACGGGTGTATTTGAGAGGGGGGGGGGAGTCTAGTTGAAAAAAAAAGAAAAAAGAAAAAGAATGAAAACTCACACCCCATTCCAAAATTCTGTGAACTTAAGATGAAAATAAAAAACTTTATTCCCTGAGTTTCCTATTTTTGCGTGACCCCTAGTGATCAGATTTCTCGCCGTCTCCAGTGTCACCGATTTAAGATGAAGATGAAGATGAAGAAAAAGATGATGATAAAGAAGAAGATGAAGAAGACGAAAGATGAAGAAGAAGAAGAAGTAGAAGAAGATTACCTGAATGATGATGATGATGATGATGATAATGATGTGTTTAGATTCCAACCACTTCAAATATAGTTGTGTGGTTAGGATTGTGATGATGTTTGTAAAGACACAGGGCCGTAAACACACACACACACACACACACACACACACACACACACACACACACACACACACACACACACACACACACACACACCAGAAATTACAAGACATAACTTAAATTGTCCGGCTAAAAACTAACTGAAATAACTTGGGTGGCTTTAGAAGGAGGTGGACTAGTTTGGTATAAAATAGATTGACTAAAACTGACTGATCTGAGAAAAACTTAATGAACTATGTAAACTAAAACTTCCTACACAGAAAAACTATACATATCTATGGAAGAGGGTCCAAGTCGGGCTGAAACTGTTGAACTTCTGAATGCACAACTTTTCAATATTTGGGACACAGTTTTATTCTACGTCTAAAATTTTATGGCACTGCAAACTCAAGACACAAATTTTAGGGTGGGATTGCGTGTGTCCTTCCCGCAACAAATGCAACACACGTCAAAGTTTGGCCAATTAAAGTTTTGCTGCTTCCTGTGTGGGCCATTTGCGGACATCAAAAGGACACCATTTGCGGACATCAAAGGACACCATTTGCGGACATCAAAAGGACACCATTTGCGGACATCAAAAGGACACCATTTGCGGACATCAAAAGGACACCATTTGCGGACATCAAAGGACACCATTTGCGGACATGAAAGGACACCATCTGCGGACATCAAAGGGGAACTGACTCTTTTGTTGACACTGGCTTAAATAGAATGTGAGGGAGGACATTATTCTGCTTCTGGCTTTAGATTTCTAAAGCCAGAAGCCTTAATCCGGCAAAGGGTGGCCACAAACAAATCGCCTCCACGTCTTCTTGCCATTTCGCCGCCCTCCCCCCAACTTACACCCCCCTCTCATTTGCCTCCCTACTCATCCCTCCATCTCATCCTCGGTCTCCCCCTCCCTCTCTCCCCTCTCCAGTTTATTCGTTCATTTTGTTCGTTCGTTTACAAAGCCTCTAACCTGTTTGCATGTACCGGCCTTGGTCACCTGATAACGATTCTCCAGGCTGCTCGATCCCTGGCAACCTCTCTATTCAGTCCCTTATCCCTGGGTTCTATTTAACAGCAGAAATCAGGACGACGCTGTGCAACCAGCTCAGACTCTCTCTCTCTCTTTCTCTCTCTCTCTCTCTCCCTCTCTCTCTCTCTCTCTCTCTCAGGATACGTATGGGCCACAAATCAACACAGGCAATCATTCCTTACTTTCACGGCTGACAGTATGGCAATTTTATGCTTGATTGCTTCCACTGCAACCAATAGGACGAGAGAGAGAGAGAGAGAGAGAGAGGAATGAATGGTGTAGAGTGAGTCTATAGAGTCCTTTGTTGCACTGAAACTAGGATGACTCTCTCTCTCTCTCTCTCTCTCTCTCTCTTCACTCCATAATTCCATTCTTCTCTCACCTGTCCCCCCTTCTGCTCTCCTTTCTTTCATTTTTCTCTCGCTTTTTTCCCTTATTCCCTCCCTTCTTTCACCCTTCCCTCCCATCTCCCTTTTCTTTACTCCTTTCTTTCATCCTTCCCTCCTATCTCCACCTTCTTCCCTCCCTTCTTTCATCCCCATCTCATCTCCACCTTCTTCCCTCCCTTCCTTCATCCTTCCCTCTCATCTCTTCTTCCCTCCCTTCTTTCATCCTCCCCTTCCATCTCCCTCCTCTTCATCCCTTTCTTTCATCTCTCGCTTGTCTCCCCTTTCTTCCCTCCTCTCTTTCTCCTGTCCCCCCTTTCATCTTTCTCATCTACGCCACTACCACCCCCACCTCTTTTGCCACGAGGTATCTTAATAGGTAAAAAAGAAAAAAGAAAGTCGTTTGGCTGTAGGAAGCATGAAACTAAATCGAGGTCATAATCTTAACTACCGGAGCTCTTCCCTACGCAGATGAAATTCGTCTAAGCGAGAGAGAGAGAGTACTGTATACATCCCTGGAGAGCATATACAACAAAAATATATACATTATGGGGCTTGCTAGGTTAAAATCCCTTCGGTACAGCAAACACCATTCTTAATCCACGTCAGGGCCAGAAGATCAATATTTAGGTTAGAGGTTAAAGAGTGTAATTTGGGGCGGTGCAAGGGAGGGAGCAGGGTGGTGAAAAATATGTGAGTGATGAAACAGTGTGACAAAGTATCCAATTCACCTAGAGACACGGAGGCTGCGGCAGGAGGAGGAGGAGGAGAGAGGAAGAGGAAAATACAGAGGAAGAAAGAAGGAGTGAAGGGGGGAAAAGAGGAGAAAAGAGAAAGACAAAAGAGGTGAAATAGGAGAGCGAGGATGAGGAGGAGGTGGACAGCGAGGATGAGGAGGAGGTGGATAGCGAGGATGAGGAGGAGGTGGAGAGAGAGAGGATGAGGAGGAGGTGGAGAGCGAGGATGAGGAGGAGGTGGAGAGAGAGGATGAGGATGAGGTGGAAGGCGAAGGAGGAGAGGGAGAAACGACCCAATTAACCCACGACACGGAGGCTGCACATGGAGGGAAGGACGAGGGGGAAGAGGAGGAAGAGGAGGAGGAGGAGGAGGAAGAAGAAGAAGAAAACGAGAGACGAAGAGGAAGAGGTAAGTAAGGTAGGTAGCAGGCGAAGGAAGGAAGAGAGGAAAAGAGGAGAGGAGGAGACGGGAAGGAAGGAAAAGTAGGAGGGATGATGGAAAAAAAAGAAAGTAATATATTTAACCATATTCTGCTCACTTTGATCGCCATCTTGAATGCTGAGTTATATAAAAAATAAATTAAATAAATAAAACTAGAATAAAGTACTAGTCACGAAGAAGTGCTATGGGAAGGAAGAAGAGCCATAGTATTGTCTTCCTCTGCTTCTGAGCTACGGGAATAAAACAAAACAATGAAACTATCGGTAAAGTTAAGGTGAGTGAATTATAGGAAAGAAAGAAGAAAGGAAGAGGAGGAGGAAGAAAAGGAGAGAAAGAGTGGAAAAGGAGGAGGCAAGAAGAAAGAGAAGGTAGGGAAGGAGAGGAGAATGAGGAAAGAGGAAAAGAAGAGAAGAGGAGGAGCGAGATAGAAAAGAACGGAAAGAAGAGAGATTAATAGAAGGGAGTTGTGAGGAAAAATGAGAGAGAGGAAGGAAGGAGGACGAGGTTTGTAAATCATGGGGTAAGAATAAAGAAGGAGGAAGTAAGGAAGGAATAAAGATGAGAGAACGGAAAACGATACACACACACACACACACACACACACACATACACCTCTCTCTCTCTCGTAGCACACCCAACTTTGACAGACAGACTTATTCACCGATCCCCTATTCAAGACTTAAAAACTCAATTATTCCCATGACATTATCGCCCCTATGTCAGGTGCTGTAAGGGGTGTTTTTGTGTGCTCTGGGACGGCTGATACGTCCGTGTGGTTTTGAGTAATTTGAGAAGACGTTTTTTAAACTATATTATTGATGTCGAGATTGGGAGAATTGATGTTATTTTGATGCCTATAGTTTTTATTAGCATGTATCATCATCATCATCATCATCATCATCATCATCATCATCATCATCATCATCAATCATCACCATTCTGAACTGTCCTTCCCTCGTCTGTACGATATACAACAAATCTTACGAAAGGGAGATACAGGACGACTATGCAGTATCACGAATCTTAGTTACGAATAAACTGATCGTAAGCTTGATCCTGAAGTGTTCTTCCTTCGTGTGTCCCAATTAAAAAGAATCTTACGTACGACAAAAGAAGTGATGGTAAGTTTGTGAGAAGTCAGAAGGAAATCAAGAGAAAAAATGGTAAGATCATATTCACAAAAAGACATCGTAGTTACAACGAGGAAAAGTTCGTAAACTTAAATTTGCACTCTTTCCCATATAAAGTTCATCTTAGTTACGTGATGAAAGTCATTTGTATATGAGTTTGTGAAATCTGATCCAGGATGGGTGGTGGCGTGTTGACTCTGGGTAGGGATTTCATCTTTACAAACATGTTCTATATCCATCTAAATCATTATTCTCTCTCTCTCTCTCTCTCTCTCTCTCTCTCTCTCTCTCTCTCTCTCTCTCTCTCTTTGGCATCTCATATACCCGGTAATCTAATCTCAACCAATTTACTCTAACCTATCCTAACCTAACCTAGCCCAACCCAACCCAACCCAACCCTGGCATACCCTACCTTACCCAATCCAACCCAGCTCAACCGTACCTAACCTAACCTAATCCAACCCTACCCAACACAACTTAACCACAGGCTTCTCTTTCCTTCTCAGCGTGCAACAGGACTTTCTACGGTGATGTGGGCAGGAGTTACGAGGTGAGCGTGCATCGTCCCGTTAATATGCTGACCACCTTTACCTGTCACCTGACCTTTGTGGCGGAGGGCGACCTGTACGGCGATATTGTGCAGCTTATTATACAGGACTTCAAGTGAGTATTACTGATGGAAACTGATGGTGGATAGATGGATGAATAGACGGATTTAGAGGTTAAAGAACGGCATAGGTATTACTGATGGAATTGATGGAATGCATGATGGATAGATGGAAGAACAGAAGGATTGAGATGTTAAAGGAAGGCAGGGAAAGAGATGGAAAGACAGATTACAAGATGGTTGCTGACTGATTCACTGATTGAGGAAAAGATCAACAGAGAGATAGACAGACATACGGAGAGACAAACAGAGATAGACAGAGAGACAGACAGACAGATTAACTGACTGATTGATGGATAGAAAAATATGATGGTGGATGGATTAAAACAACTCTCTCTCTCTCTCTCTCTCTTCGTAAAAGCTGCACGTACCAGTTAGTCTCTCTAGGGATGCATATATTGTCCCTCTCTATCTCTTTCCTCTTTTCCTCTCTCTGTCATCCTCATTCATTCTCTTTTATCTCTTTCATTCTCTCCAGGGATGTATGCTCTCTCTCTCTCTCTCTCTCTCTCTCTCTCTCTCTCTCTCTCTCTCTCTCTCTCTCTCTTTGTATCTCACTTCCCCGTTTTTTCTTAGGTCTTGTCTCTATACTGACCGAGGTAAATTATAGACTTGATCTGAAAAAGCCTCTAGTGGATGATACGGAGGTTGAGGCTATCCAGTCCAAAAGCAGTCGCTTACATCTCTAAAATTTAAGGACGGAAAAATGTTAGGGTGAGGGAGAAAAGGGAGTCTTTGAAGAGGGTGTGTGTGGTTGAGTGAGCAGGGAGGGATGAAAAGGAGAGAGGGAAAGAGAGACAGAAGGTGAGGGTGAATGAGGGGAGATAAGAGCTGAGAGAGAGAGAGAGAGAATTAATAGCAATAATAATAACAATAATAACAATAATAATAATAATAATAATAATAACAACAATGATGACGATGATAAAGATAATGATAACAATAAATTTCTTTCTTTTTCTTTCCCAGGCTAGGCGATTTCTTTAGTTACAACAGCGGGTGTCCCCAAGGCTGGATGCAGATCAGTGAGAGAGACAGGCCCTACACAGACGGGTACTGGTGTGGGGATAGTAAAGGCTTCAACGTGTACTACAGCGAGACCTCCACTACCACTCTCACACTCAAGAAATTTATTACCATGGATTATATACACTTTGAGGTGGGTGGGGGATGAGAGAGAGAGAGAGAGAGAGAGAGAGAGAGGTGAAGGAATACAGTCAAGATTTTGCTTATAAGAAAGAGTAAGAGTGAGTGAGTACTGGAAGGATGAAGGATTTAAAAAGAATGTTGCGTGTAAGAATAAGGTGTGCTGAATGAGTGAGTGTGTGAGAAAGGTAGACAGTAAGTGAGTGCTAGGATGATGGATGGTCCCAGAGCTCCAGAGTCCACCACACTTACACACAATTCGCCACAATTACCACAACGCAAGTGTACAGTTCGTCCATTTTGTCTTGGCAGATATTTTCGTCCTTTCGTTGCTTAGTCCCCGAAGTTCAGTAGAAAATACGATCATACTGCAGTCCTATCTCCTTTCTATTGCACTTCTTCGTGATTAACACTGTATTAGAATGTTAAAGTCTCAATGCAGTTTAATGGTGTAATACGATACTGAGGCCCTATATCCTTTCCAAAGCACTTCTTCGTGACAAGCACAGTATTCTAATGTCAGTCTCTTGTTACAGTTCAGCAGTGAAGATAGTGAGATAAATTACATACACTAATACAAAGCTTCGTCAAAATTATCCCATATTTCTTCACATAAACTGCATCCTTTCCAGAGCACTTCTTCGTGACAAGCACCATTTTCTAGGGTCAATCTCGTTCTTGTTCAACAGTTAAGATAAACAGATACATTGAACCAACACAAAACTATGTTAAAATTTCCCATAATACTTCACATAAATAAAAGTTGCAACAGGAAAACTTGAAATCCAGTATTGCTTCCTTCATTGCAACCGTGAAAGAAGGGACGAAAAATACTGGGAGGGGAGAAGCAGCGATCATAGGACGGGAGTTTCTGTGGCCAAAATAAATATTGGCCCGAAGATCAACTGAACTTGGACGGGAGGAGAACCTGAAAACCGTGGCGAAGTTTTGGAGGCCTGGGATTGTGGGGGTAAATATGAGAGCTGGGGAGTGGATAGATAGACTGATAGATAGTGAGATGGACAGACAGAAAGATAGGTGGATAGGTAGGTCGATACACACAGATAATGAGATGCATAACTAGTGCGATGGATGGGTGGGTTTGGGTGGGTTGGTGGATGGATGGATGGATGGATGGATGGGTGGATGGACAGACATATAAATGGACAGGTAAATGGGCAGATAAATGGAATTATACAGGTAAAGATTTATTTCTGCTTACCCCTAGCCTCTTTGCACCTAGAACTGAATGAAGGACTTTTACGGCAAAGTCGATTGTTGCATGTCAGAGTCAAGAGGAAAGTTTGTAGCATCCACGTGTACGGTGTGTGTGTGTGTGTGTGTGTGTGTGTGTGTGTGTGTGTGTGTGTGTGTGTGTGTGTGTGTGTGTGTGTGTGTGTGTGTGTGTGTGTGTGTGTGTGTGTGTGTGTGTGTGTAAAGGTGTATCAGTATGACCATATCCACTGAACCACAACTCTCCTAACCGCACCAAACCCCACCTACCCCACCCACCTAACAAACCCCTATTTCCCCACTGCCCTGCCCCCCAACTACAGATCCCAATTTCCCCACATGGCCCAAACAAACCCCATCTTTTAACCTCACATTAGTTATCATTTTCCTAACCTAACTGCAATATTCCCACATTAACCCGAATCTCACCCAATTTCTCTTCTAGGGCCTGCACCAATCTCCCTTCAAATTCCGTCTATCTTACAAGACCCTTAAAAGGAGCGATGCTGTCCTCCGCTACGGTAATGCCACGGCGCCTAAGGATCGGGGAGAACTATCCGAGGGTAGGTGGCGACTGTGCTGGGTAGGGCTGGATAGGGTAGCGTGGGAGTGGGTAGAAGATAGCAGACAACTTTTGCAGGCACGGTAGGGTAGGGTAGGGTAGGGTAGGGTAGGGTAGGGTAGGGTAGGGTATGGTGGGGTGGGGTGGGGTGGGGCGGGGTATTGTGGCGTAGGATAAGTTATTGCAAAGCAGCGTAGGGTGTTATACTCTATGGCAGATTAAAGCAGGGTAGGTCACCGGTTTGGGGTAGGTCACTGGTCTTTGGTAGGTCACTGTCAGGGTAGGTCATTTAGCAGGTGTTTTAACTCCCCCAGGTTCCCTATGTGACCGCATCTTCCTGAACTGCGACGAGTACCGGTGTTCTGTTCAGAGCCCCAACTTCCCCGGTCTGTACCCCCGCCACGTCACCTGTCATTACCTGATCCGCCAGACCCGCTACGTCCCCTACACCCGCCCCCTCATCACCATCTTCCAAGACAATCCACTCAGGTTCAACGTTAAGGCCACGTCCGCATTACCAAGCCAGGAGCCCACATCCCCCGGCCTGCAGGTGGGTCCAAGCCGGGCTCAAATTGTTCTTGCCTCACAATAAACGCAATTTTTGTGTGTGGGTACAATGGTTCGATCTCGTCAAGTTACATTCTACACTCAGAATGAAGCCACGTTTTTCATTTTGATTTCATCTCCATAATTATATATTTACAGTATACCCTGTTTGGTATATTTATACTCTCTCTCTCTCATACACACAAACACACTGAGTCTCCTCACATACTGTATATCCTCGCCTCACAAACTCTTCCCTACTCTTACCCAACCACACCCACAATAAACTAACCTGATCCGTTCTTCTCCTACAGATCTGGGGTTCATGTGATCTTGTACACGATCATCTCAGTGTGTATGATGGAAACTCTACCGACGCTCCTCTCTTCCTCAAGTTCTGTGGATCTGGCACTCTTCCTCCCATCACCTCCACTGGCGCTGATATGCTCATTGTCTTCAGCACGTCGCGCTTTGACGAGCCAAACCAGGGGACTCTCATGCCCAGGACGTTCGGGTTTGAGCTAGACGTAAATGTCACATACGAGAGCATGGATTCCAGACGGTTTGCTCGTAATCGCCAGTGCGTCTTCCACATCTTCGGTGCCAACAACTCAAGCGGGGAAGTTTTATCGGTCATTAACACACAGCCTCCGAACTCTTCCTGCGTTTATCTGTTCCACGGAGAGTCACACGAGGTGGTGTGGGTTCACTTCCGCAAATACGAGATTAATCCAAAAATGGGCCACTACTCCTTCAACATGACCGAGTGCATCAACCCACTCAGGATCTACGACGGTAACTTCTTCGACACCAACACTCCCTATGGCACTCCCCGCCGAGCCAGCCTCATCCAAGAGCACTGCACTTCCCGGCCACCACCCATGTGTGCCCGGGAGTACCTGCCACCCCGTGTTGGTCACATCACACCTGTAAAAGCCTGTACCAGAAATGAAAGTTACGTGGCAAGTGGTCCTAAACTGACGGTGGTGCAGCACTACAATGAGTCAACAGCTGCCCTGGCCATGGACTTTGTACTGCGCTATGAATTTGTGAATACTCGTCCCGGTTATCACCCCACCAACGGAAGTGAGTGTGACTTTGAGGACATTAGTGATGGGTATTCACTTCGGACGGGCCGAGTCTCGTCACCCAGGACTTCCGTTTTATATGGACGGTGGGGTCGTCGCAGACTGTCCTGTCAGTACCGCCTGACTGCTCACCGGGACGAAGTAGTGAGGGTGACTATTACAAAGTTCCACAGTGTGTCCCGTTCATGTGTCACAACCACCAATAACTTCACCGGCAGCTATGACTGTGACAATCGTAATGGTCAGGCGGCGTCGCTAATCGTGTCTGAGTACCCATGGCAGGATATTGAAGTTCCCAGACTCTGCACTTGTGACTACTCTGCCATTCCCATCGAGTATGAGTCCAAATCACAAGAGCTGCGGCTCAAGTTTGAAGTCAATAATATGGATGATACTCACGACTACCTGGATTTCATGTTTGAAGCTCAGTATGAATTCGTAAAGAAATCTTCCTGCAAGAAAGAACAACGACTTCAGGGAACAAATGGTGAGATTGTGTTTCGCAAGGCCAACCTGACAGAAAACAAGCCGTGTGACAGTTACCCATGGCTTCTCCAAACTTCAGATCCCAAAAAGTCCATTTATTTCAGAATACGAGGGTATGACCACATCGACAAAAACTGCACAACCACAACGAGACTTTTAGTATTTAAAGTGGGTCGGTTGCGGCCAGTAGGCGTCCTGTGCCCAGACGCCAACAGCAAAAAGGTGGTGGAGTTGTACAGTTTTGCCTGGCAGGGCTCTGGCACGCTGGTGGAACAGTCAACAGATAAACTGGTGCTGGAGGTGCTGGGTCGTGAGGGTGGCACTAGAGATTTTGGCCCACACGTCCTCACATGGCTCCAAGTGTCACCAGCACGCCAGTATGACTGGTCCTCCGAGGGCATTGTCAAAGGCTGTATGGAGGAGTGCCCGGAACTTGGGGTGTGCATCAGTGAGGACCTCTGGTGCGATGGCGTCCACCATTGCCCCTCAGGCCATGATGAACTTATTGCTCACTGCTTCTTCCTGTCAGTGCCGTGGGCCTATATTGGGGTGGGGTCAGCGCTGAGTGTTGTGTTGCTGGTGGCGGTCACTGTCTATGGTGCGGCCAGGTTGCGGGCAGCTGACAAGAAAACTCACAACCACCAGCCAATACCCACCCTTCCCACTGCTTCAGAATCCCTATTTTCCTCAGACAAAGACATGGGTGAGCGTGATGGTGGTGTCACGTCTGTATACAGCCTGGATTACAGTGAGGTGGATTATGTCACGACCTTATGAGGCTCACAACGCTTAGCTCCTATGAACAGTAGCAACACATTAGCCTCGCCACCTCGAGTGCGCACACGCTCACGCACCTCCAGCAGCACCTTGCAACGAAGGTCAGGCAGGCACGCACCACCTCCCCGCCCGTCTGCCACTCTACCCCACCCACGCAGACCACGGAACCTCAACATGGAGCCAGTGAGCACCCACGGCGAAGATGATTCCCGCCCCAGCTGGCCCGTTCCTCACAACCAACCACCACCGCCCTACAGTCGCGCCTACATGTACACCCTCGCCGCCCTCAACACCCACCCGCTGGCCGCACTCAACACGCCCACCAGCCACCCACGTCGTGCTCAATAGTTCCCCTCAGGTCGTGATGACTGGTGTGCTCAGGCCTTGATCACTGGTGCTGCCCTCTGGCCCTGATACTAGGCATGTACACTACACTATTGCACTACACCACACTACGCCAATACCACAATGACATCACACCAACACCACACCAGGCACCACTCATACCACCACTCAGTAATATACCTCCGACACCACAACCACATTATCTCCCCACCACATCTGCACCATCACAACACCGCACACCACACCATCACCCCAAACCACACCACACCACACCATCACACCTTAGCATAAACAATACACCACACCATACCCCTAAAATGTACCCCTCCCCCCAACACACACACTGACAACCCCCGCACCCTACCACGCAGTAAATACCTCCCAATCCCAACACTGCACAACTCATATATTACTGCTCTCCACACACGCCTGTCTCCCCCAAGCTCATGTAAATACCCTGTTTTATTATTGCTTACACCCCGCACGCCGCTTTCCCCACCAGCATTATTTAGTACAGCTGCACAGAGTTTTATTCCATATTTTCCAAAGAACATACAATTATATTTCTAAGTACAGTGACATCTTATATAGTGTAATCTTGCTGTTATCAGATGATTTTACTCAGCCTTAGAGTGTCCCCGTAAATTGTGAAGGTATAAATGAAAGCATGTCAAGAGGACGGAGAATAGAAGAGTATGAGTGAGATGAAGGAGAAGGTGGGGAAGACCAAGGATGAGACGAAGGGATGGAGTGAAGAGACATATGAGAGAGGGGGGGTATGAACTGGAGGGAGGGCAGAAAAATGGCAAAGGACAGGGCGACGTAGAGGCGGTCTGTTTGTGGCCACCCCTTACGGAATTAAGGCGTCTGGCAAAATACAGATATAAATAGATACATGTCTATTTCTGTTCTAAAATATCCCTTCTAAGCTGAATGAAATCGTCTGGATACAGCAAGACTGAAATGAAAAAATACGTTACTGTACTAAGAACCAACCTTTACACTACTGCCTATCCTCCGTTCACTTTAACTGGGCGTAAAACTGCCATCTCACTGTCTTGAAATACGAACTGAAACAACAGATTTACACTATAATATGGTGCTAGTCACGAAGAAGTGCTACGAGAAAGATGTAGTACAGTGGAGCCGCAGTACTTTCTTACTCTGCCACTGAACTATGGGAAATCAGGCAGCAAAAAATAAGACTGAATTCCCTACAAACAGGATCGAATTCCCTGCCAAGTTAAAGTGAACGTACTATAGAAACTGACAATCTCCGCCTCCCAGCTTCGTATGTCATTATGGCGACCAAACTGAGCTGTCTGTGCCGTGCTGTCGTGTACTGTTTTGCTAGACAGGAATTACTTTCATTCATCCCTTTAATCTGATGACCTATTTATGTATTTCATTCTTGCTACCTCCAGACGATTTTATTGATCTTATATCTCCTTTACTCGGCAGGTTAATGAAAGCGTATCTGATCTCTGCAGCTTAAATGGTCTCTCTCAATCCCTTCAATGCAGTAACGTCCTTTAACAGCTTACTCTTGCTACCTCCAGACGATTTTAAGACTTTTTGTACTGAGTGGGTTTAGGATGGCTTTACCTAACCCCCCCCCCAGCTCTAAAGGTGTCTCCCAATCCAAATATAATCGTCTGAAAGCAGAAGGGATAAAAGGAAAAAAAATCACATTGACGTATTGACGGTGTTACGCTGAATAAAATCGTCTGTAAATACCAGGAACAGATCAATAAAAACAAGTCATCGGATTGAAGGGGTTGAAGCTGTTAGTTGCGTCTGTCTGTTAGCTGTAGTCTAAAAAAAAAAAAAATCATATACCTGAAAACTCGAACCTTTTTTTCGATGTTACCTAAAAGACATGAAATTTGGAGTAGATTGTACTGTACCAATATTAACCCCTTCAATCCGATGACGCGGTTCGATTATTTATACTAGCTACCGTGCCACCAGACGATCTTATTCAGATTTCAGTAATGGGGTAAAATAAAGGGCATATTTAACCCCTCCAGCTCTTAAAAGTCTCCCCTAATAAAGTAAAATTGTCTTATGAGAGAAGTTCTTGCCCCAGGTTCATCTTAAGCATGAACCATCCTCCTTTCGAGGGTTGGGTGGGAGGTGAGGGACGTTTGTATAACCAGGCAGAGGACCCGGTCAGTTAAAGGTGCCACCACGTGAAGGGGTCGCTGTCCAACGCCTGTCTGAAGGTAGCAAGAGTAATATAAAGAGTACGTCATAGGAGTGAAGGGGTTTTCATAAAAAATATAATAAAAAGGTGTACTAATTCATCGTGCCAAGCTCAAAAGAGAAGAGGGCAGAAAAAGGTGTGCTGGGAAGACATGAGTGGTGAGGACAGCGGTAGGTGGTGGGGAAGGTCAGGGGGAGCACACCCTGCCAAAAAAGGACACGGTTGGCAAAGTGTTGTGTCGGCGGTGTGGAAGTTTAAATCAAAGCCTTCTCCAAGAATAAGGACATTAAGCTCACGTTACTCCCATATACCTTGCTCCACAGGCAGGACTGGGAGCACAGTGAAGTTCTCTTAGGATGCTGGAAGATTGTGGACCCATCACTTTCACTTTCTCGCCATCTTCTGACGATTTTATTCAGCTCAGGATGCTAGTCATGAGGAAGTGCTATGGGGAGGGATGTAGAGCTGTAGCATTTCCCTTTTCAGCCAATGAGCCACGCAAAATAAGCCGCAAAAAGGACGAAAATCTGGGCCAAGAGGAAAAAGAACGAAATACTGGAAAAAAAGAAAAAAAAAAGGAAAATTCGGACCAAGAGGAAAAAGGACGAAAATCTGGGCCAAATTAAGAGGAAAGAGGAAAATCTGGGCTAAGTTAAGGGGGAAAAGGACGAAAATCAGGGCCAACTTAAGGTGCAAGAACTATGATCCTTCTGACATGAGAGCCTTTTTCCCAAGCTGAATAAAATCGTCTGGAGGAAACATTAGACTACGAAAAGACACCATAGGATTTTTTAAAATTTATTTTTGCTACCGCCAGACGATTTTCCTCAGCTGTGGAGAGACATTTGGCACTGGAGGGGTTATTTGTAGTCTTCATTTTCCCCCTTCACTACGAGAGGGAGGCGATGGAGAGGGGCGCCTTCACGTGGTGGCACCGATACAACCAGGCGGCTCAACTGCCTGGTTATACAAACGTCCCTCAGCTACTTCCCTACCCCCCAAAAGGAGGATGGTGGACTGCAGAAGGGTGATTTCAGCCTGCAGTTCACTGGGTTCACATTTCAGATGAACCTGGGGCTATAACAATAACAACAAAAACTACTACTACTACTACTGCTACTACCACTACTACTACTTAAAAGGGTCTTCCAGAAACTGAATAAAATCGTCTGAAAGTAGCATGAATATAATGACTAATACACCATCAGACTTAAGTAGTTATATTTTCCTGCCCAGACTATTTTCCTCAGCAAAGTATAAACCCTCTATTACTGAAGGGGATTATGGTCACTGTCTAACCCCTCCAGATCGAAAAATCCCCCCTTAGCTGAATAAAATCGTGTCCTATTTAATTCTTCCCATCTACGGACGAATTTCCTCTGCTAACAGAGAAAGAGAGAGAGAGAGAGAGAGAGAAAGAGAGACCTGAACCCATACTGCCACTCTCTTTCCCCCACCCTGTAAATAACCAACCCCTTCTTTACGATGACGTTATATATATTTTCTTCTCGCCAACACTAGACGAACTAATTCCTATTGAGAGAGAGAGAGAGAGAGAGAGAGAGAGAGAGAGAGAGAGAGAGAGAGAACTATTTTGTACCCACAGTCCTAAATCCAAGATAGTGTGGGTCAATATCGAAAGTTAATTCTGGGGCCTGAAATCTGGACCTACGAGCTTTGCAACTATGAGCCCGTAGGCGAAGGGAGGTACGTTAAGGGCCGTATTTATAGAGACTCCTCATCAATTTACAGGATAAACAAAATCTCCAGAACAGCTACTATTATAATAGGTTGTTGCGCTCTTCTTTTTTTCTTTTTTTTTTTTTTTTTAAATACACACACTTATATAATTGTGAAATATCTGGTAGGTGTATGAGTAGTAGTAGTAGTAGTAGTAGTAGTAGTAGTAGCAACGGTGGTGGTGGATACAGCCCCATGTTCATCTGAAACGTGAACCCAGTGGACTAGAGGCTGAAGTTACTTTCCTCCTGAAGTCCACCATCCTCCTTTCAGGGGATAGGAAGCTGAGGGACATTTGTATAACCGGGCAGTGAAGCCGCCTGGTCTTATTAGTGACACCACATGAAGGCGTCTCCATCCACTGCGAGAAGATGAACATAACAACAGACAATATTTTACACAACTCTAAATTGGACGTGATTATAAATAAGGTCCTAAATACCTTCCTGTCACTTATGACTTCCAGGTAAAGGGATTCGAACCTGTATCCAAAAATAGACAATATTTTCCACTACTCAAAATTGGACGTGATTATACTGTAAATAAGGTCCTAAATACCTTCCTGTCACTTATGATTTCTTGGTAAAGGGATTCGAACCTGTATCCAATCCTCCCTTCACTATCACACGTCTCCCCGAAGATGAATTATATCGTCTATTGGTGGCAAGAAATGAAATATGTAAACAGTCATCACGCTGAGAGGGCGAAACTGTATTTTTTGAAACGAAATAGGTAGACGTACTATGTAGAAACGAATCACACTGTACATACTGCACACTGACCTGAGAATTTATACTGTGTTTCCTAAGTGTACAGAATAAAGATGTTGTTTATATGATGTGATATAATAACAGTACTCCTTAACACCGATGTCGACTGATTTATTTTTATTTATTCTCACTACCTCCAAACGAATCTATTTAGCTTGGAAGTTCGTCTCTGTGATGAAAATGGTGATGAAAATTATGAAGGCAATATCTAACTCCTCCAAACAATCCCTCCAAGCTGAATAAAATCGTCCGGTAGGCAGAGAGAATAAAATAAAAGACACGACAGCTATGTGAAGGAGTCCCTAGTTAAATGTGAATATTTGTATATATATATATAAAGAGAGAGAGAGAGAGAGAGAGAATAAATAGATTAGTCCAACTGGTCTGTGAATCATTAAAAAAAAAAAAAATCCTCAGCACGATGACCCCTTGCCCCAAATTTATCCTTTCCGCGACCAGACGATTTTATTCAGCTTAGGAGACCCCTAGAGCAGCGAGGGGGTTAATGAAGGCTGTATCTAACCCCCCTTCAGTTCTAAACGTATCTCATCAGCTGAAGAAAACCGTCTGGAGTAGGCAAGACCAAGATGAAAAAAAAAGCAAATGCAGAAAAGGTGTTGAATTCCGCCCTACCATTTTTTTTTTTTTTTTTCTGATCCACTAGACGATTTTAGTGGCTTGGGAAATTTCGAAATAGAAAAAGATATAGAAATCATTAATTCCCTTTTGTATGTGCGGCGTTTCTTCAGTTTAATAAAAATTGTCCGGAGGTAGGAAGAGCAAGTAATAGGTCGTCGTGCTGAAGGGGTTAATAAAGGAACGAAATTTTACTTGTGTGTGTGTGTGTGTGTGTGTGTGAAGGATCTATACACAAAAATAAAAACCACTATATGTACGTATGTTTGTATGTATGTATCTCCGTATGTAAGTTTGTATGTATGTATTTAGGTATGTATGTATCTACGTATGTAAGTTTGTATGTATGTATTTAGGTATGTATGTTTGTATGTATGTATCTAAGTATGTATGTATGTATTATAGAGTATTCTGGCATACTATTGTTTTGAAAAGTCTATGCTGTTATCTTGTACATAAAGTAATATTTGACAATAACTAGTGTTTCATTTATCCTTCTCTCTGTCTCTGTCTGTCTGTCTGTCTGTCTGTCTCTCTCTCTCTCTCTCTCTCTCTCTCTCTCTCTCTCTCATAATCAAGCACAAGTATGAGTTTTTCTTTCAATATTAAGATCTTGCCGCCTGGAATTGACCTAGGGGTATGTGTAGTCTCTCTCTCTCTCTCTCTCTCTCTCTCTCTCTCTCTCTCTCTCTCTCTCTCCGTCCCCCTCAATATATTTCACTCTCCCCTCGAATCATCAATTGTCATTATCTTCAACTCTGTTTTTTCCGACTTTTTTTACACGAATTATTTTTCCCTTTCTCACATCCCTGCATGGATTTTTTTTTATAGTTCTTGCTCTTTTGTTATTCTGTGCTTGTGTTCACAATTGTTCTTCTTTTGTCTCCTTTTCTATGGTGCTGTGTTCTTCCAAGTTAATTTCTCTACTAACTACTTCACTACACTCTCCATTTTAACTAGGCCTACTGTAACAAGAATATATAACTTGAATATGGTGCTAGTCACGAAGAAGTGCTACGAAAAGGATGTAGAAACGTAGTAATACCTTGTCATTGAGCTACAGAATAAAATAATAATGAAAGCTGAATACGTCGAAAATAGCCTACTAAAAACGAACACACTATAGGAGGATATTTTATTTTGATCTAACTTCAGACGATTTTATTCATCCTCTGAGCAATCTCTATTAATAAAGGGGTTCATGAAGGCTATATCTAACCCCCTGTTTGTATAATCTCTCTTAAACTGAGTATAATCGTCTGGAGACAGCGCCCTCCCTCTCTTCCCTCTCTCTCTTCTCTTCATTTTTCCCTCTCTTCCTTCTAATGTCCTTGCATCTCAGGCTGGATGGGGGAAGCGAGTGTATGTTTCTCAGCGCCAAGAGGAACGATGCAGAAATAACCGGGGAAATTTTAATAAGAGGAGAGAAGGAAGAGGAGCAGAAATGAAAGAGGAGGAGGGGAATGGAGGAGCATATGCAGGAGGAGAAGGAGAAGGAGAAGGAGGAGGAGGAGGAGGAAGAAGAGGAGGAGGAGGAGGAGGTGAAAATAAAGATGAAGGTGGAGGTGGAAGAGTATGAGGATGAGAAGGATGAAAACAAGAGCAGGAAGAAATGTTTAAAGATGGAAGAAAGAGGAGTTGAACAGAATAAGGACAGAAAAGAGGAGGACGAGAAGAAAAGACAGGAATAGGAAGAGGAGGGGAAGGAGCACGAGGACGAGGAGGTGTTGTAAGTTTCTCCACACCAAGATGAAAGGGGCGGAAACTTCCTCAACTCCCACCCAAAACAGCCATGAAAATAGATGGAGGAGGACCAGGAGGAAGAAGAAGAGCAGAACACACACACACACACACACACACACACACACACACACACACACACACACACACACACACACACACACAACAAATTCTAATCATAATTTGGTTTTGCAGGAAAGACAAGAAAAGGAGTGTGGAATTTGCCCATACGCCTTGTTCCTCCTGCAATACTAACGAGTAATTCCCTATCGTATAATTTCTTTTTGTAGGACTGACATGAAGTGGGTCGATGCTACACCTGTATTACCTGCAAGTGCTAGAGTGAGACGCCTTCAGGTGGTGGCACAGATATAACCAGGCGGCTCAAGTGCCTGGTTATAAAAGACGTTCCTCATTTACTTCCCTTTCCCTCAATAAAAAAATTAAATAAAGAAAGAAAGAATGGATGGTGGACTGCAGGAGTAGGGCAACCTAAGCCTGTAGTCCACTTGATTCACATTTTAGATACGCCTTGAGAAACAACACAACAATAACAACAACAAGAACAACAACAACAATGCAACAGTAGCAGCAGCAACAACAACAACAACAACAACAACAAAGCAGCATCAGCAACAACAAAAACATTAAAGTATAAAAGCAGCAGGTCTACCAGCAAGGTGCCCAAAGAACAACACATCCATTCACAAATTTTTTACGTCTGATTGTATCGTTCTCAGACAGGTGAAGATCCTTATTAGTAAAACACAGATGCTTGTAGTTTTTCATCATTCATCCAGACGATTAGCATACTTCACACACGATAGGAAAATATGTATGTGACTAAGACATAAATGAAGTTAAATTCAATGTTCACTTTCCAGAAATATGCGGAAATGTTGAGATATGACTGAGGATATGTAAATGGCCTCATCTGTGAAACTTAAAAGACGAAATAGGCAAAAGAACGAGTGACGAGAGTAAGAGTGAAGATAAACTAGAATATAAAACTGACGATGCTCGGATAAAAGATGTCGGTAAATAAAGACTGTGAAAGACCGTGATATGAGAGACAAATCTTTTCTCTGGTAGCCCTGAATATTACCATCCCGAGTGAGAGCTAGAGAGTGGGGGTGAGAGTGGGGGTGAGGGTGGGGTGTGTGTTTGAGTTGTGGGTAATGAGGTAGGTCTCTCACGCCCCGATGCCCACACCACAGAAGGGGGAGCAGACGGAGGGCAAAGACACAGTGAAAAGAAAGTTATTTAGATCTTGGGATTGTATTTTAGGTGGCAGGGGAGACATTATAGTATTTTTTTCCTCGGCACATTTTCAGAAACTGGTACGTAGGAAGAAACACACAGAACTGAATTTTAATATTAGTGAATGGAAAGTGTTAAACGCCAGCAGTTAAAACGAAAATCCATCTAAATCATAAACCCTAACCGAAAACATAAAACAAAGATTTGGAAATATAATAATTCATGATATTAAACCAGGTAAACAGTATACACGTTCTCACAAATTAACAAGTTTCAGAGGAAGACGATAACAAAAAGAAAATGAGGAAAAAGAAAATGTCCTAACCTTGTATGTCACGTCCACTCGTATTGTGTCCAGTTCCGATCATCAACTGCAATAAATAAATAAATAAATATGTAAATAAAATAAATAAAATAAACAAAAAACAAAGACGTGAAGAAATCAGTAAGGATACAATGAAATATAACAAAATGGTCCCGTAAATTGAGAAGCAATTACAAGGAACGTTATTAGTACTGATCTTTTGTACCTTAACTAAGCGTACTGCACCGACGATACATAATACAGGTTTACAAAATAACAAAAAATGATAATATGGCAGATGATAAATATTTCAGTAAAGATCGGTCAAGCTGCAGTAAAGGTAACAGCCAGGAACCTATTACCAAGTATGCCAAGTCACATAAATTACAACTTTAACAAATTTATAAACGCAAGGGGATAACTGCTCTTTATTTTGGTAGACTGTGATACAAAATTTATTCAAAAATCGCTTAGATAAATAAATGGAGCTTAATCCCTAGTTAAACACATTCACTAATAAATAATAAAAATCTGAATTACTTTGTTTTCAAATCCAAATCCTGATGGATGCAACCCCAGCATAACTTTGTCATACTGTACAACTGTAATTAAATCTGATATTATTTTCCATTAAAGATCAGGACGGTGTGAAGTAACCCTTTAAATAACCATGTTCTATTACATTTCCATGAGAGTTGTTCTGTTCCTCATGGCGGATCTTCTCGGATCTGCTGTGGCTCAGTGGTTGACGTACTCTTCTCTTAATGCACGTACCCAAAGTCTAGGATCCGAACCTTCACCGTGGAGGACATTGAAGGTGGGTGCTGGTAGTCTGTCTTTTCATATGCTTACATGATAATCGATCTTGTCTGTTACTTCAACGACAATAACACACACACAAAAGATGACCAATACAACATTTCCATTTTAATATCACTATTCCTTCACAACCCCCTTCTTCACTCATACTTCTCCAGCATGGGGAAGGGTAAATTCTACGTCCCCTTTCTCCCTCCTACAAGAAGGTCCGTTCTAGCAATAGCAATGGAAATAAGAGGAACTGGCACGGCATGCAGAGTACAGACATTCCTCTCATCTTTTCCTGCCGGCTACGGATAGATTAAATGGTCGAGGGAGTCATTCTGATTAACTATCCTTATCTCAGACTTATAGGAGTGTTGCTTTGGTCACAGCCTCTCTCTCTCTCTCTCTCTCTCTCTCTCTCTCTCTCTCTCTCTCTCCACCCTTGCCATACGTTACTGCCTCTTGGGGTCAGTGTTCGTATCGATCCTTCACTCTCACCACCCCCCTGTTCCTCTTCTGATCTCTCTCTCTCTCTCTCTCTCTCTCTCTCTCTCTCTCTATCTATCTATCTATCTATCTATCTATCTAACCCCAGACTATTTTATTCAGCCGAGAGTGAGCATAGGAACCTGAAAGTGATGAAATAATAGCAAACTATCACAATTACGAATAAAATTGGTGTTGTGAAAATGGTATATGGAGAAGATAACTGAGATAGATGATGATGGGTTGGGAAAGATGATGATGAGAGGGAAAGAAGTGAGGAAAGAGGAGAAGAAAAGCCGGAGGAGAGAGAAGAGGAAAAAAGAAAAGAGTGGAGAGATGAAGGTAGGAGAGGAGAAGAGAGAAGGAAAGAGGGAAGCCAGGAGAGGAAAGGAGAAAGAGGAAAATAGATAGGAGAAAGGAGATAAAATAATACCATACTGACAATTATGGTGTAAACTGGAGTTGTGAAAGCGGTATATGGGGAGGAAGATAATAAAGGATGAGTGATGATGTCTTGAGTAGAAGGGGGAGAAATGGGGAGCGTAGTAGTAGTAGTAACAGAAGAAGCAGTAGTAGTAGTAGTAGTAGTAGTTGTCCTTTTAGTGCAGTCCACCATCCTCCTCTTAGGGGATAGGAAAGTTAGGGGCTTCTGTATAACCGGGCAGCTCCACCACCCGGCTATTTCAGTGCCACCAAGTGAAGGCACCCCTCTTACGCAACGACGAGCAGGGTTGATGCCAGTAATATTACGAGATGTCAAGCCTTTCACAAAAACTTCTTCCTTTTTCGTTCAGTCTTAAAAAAACTTCTTCCTTTTTCGTTCAGTCTTGCTACCATCAGACGATTTTTAACCCCCTGGATCCAAAGACGAATTTTCTACTTAAGTCTTGCCATATAAAGACGATTTTCTTAGGCTATGGCGAAGCTTAGGGGGTTTGATATTGCCTTAATCAACCTCGCCTGTACAAGAACTGAATAAAATCGTCTGGAGGTAGTGAAGGGATTAAGAAAAAGGACCTCTTGAGCTTAGGATGCTCGCGGTACAGTTGAGGGAAATCGTCTTGTCAGGGAGAAGAAATGAGAAAAATCAACTTAAAGAAGCTGGAGAGTTGCCAGGCTAGCAGGAAGGGAAGATAACGTGATTATGAGGAAACAAGGGATTTAGTGGTAAGGAAAAGATTGGTAGAGAGGAGAGGAAAGAAAGATGAAGGGGGAGAGGGAGAGAGAGGAAAGGAGAAGAGTAGGGATGGAATGCAGAAGGGAGAGAAGAGGAGGAAGGTAGATATGGCTGGAGGGAAGAAAAGAGGAGAGGGGAGGAATGCGACGTAGATACAGGTGATGATGGCGAGAGAAAAAGAGGAAGAGGAGAATAAGAATAGCAGAGACGAGAGGAGAGGGGAGGGGAGGGGAGGAGAAGAATGGACAAGGAGACAAGAAAAGAAAAGGAGAATGAAGGAGGAGAGACTGAGGGAAGGAAAGAAAAGCACAGAGGAGGGACAAAAGAACAGAGAAAAGAAAGAAGAGGAAAGCAGTGGGGGGATGAAATAAATGAGAAAGGTACAAAAATGGAAAGATGAGAGGAAACACGACAGTAAAACAGGCAGGTAATGTAATTTGGAAAGGATTAGAAGGCTTGTAGCAGACCTGGGGAGAGGAAGGGAAAGAGAGGAAGAGATAATCACATGAAGGGGAAGAGATGGAGGGGATGGAGGGAGAATCGTATGGAGGAAATAAGGGAGGAGAGAAAGTGGAGATAATCATATTGGAAAATGAAGGAAAGTAAGGGAAGGAAGAGGGATGGGCAGAGAAACATGAAGAGATAGTTACATGAAGGAAGGATGTAAAAATAAAAGGAGAGTGAAAGGAGTGGACGTGGAGATATAACTGCATTAAGGATTAGGAGACTCGTAAAAAAATCTTGGGGGAGGAAGGAGGAAATGGAGGGACGGAGAGATATCACATGGAGGAAAGGAGGGAATAAGTCTGAGGAATTTGGAGGAAAGAACAAGAAGGGAAGAAAAATATGAGGAAGGAAGAGGAAAATATGAAGAAAGAAGAGACTTGTAAGAGAATAAGGAGAGGGGGAGGGGGAAAGAGATGGAGAGAGAGGATGAGATGGCGAGGAAGGGAGAGAGGATCTGATGCTGGCCAGAACACGAGGAGGAGAGGCAAGAACAAGAGTAATATAAGAGTAATATGGAAAATACCTAACTAAAGATATCATTGCTGTGAAGGGGTAATGAAAGGATATTCTGATGTCCTCTCGTTGTCTCCTTCCATTTCTGCCTGTGTAACCTCAATCTAATTATTTTTCTCATATAACCCCTTGGGCACAAATATTCACGGCCAACATTGGCTAACATAAGACTGATTCAAAGCTGGGTTGTTTTATAGTAAGTCTCTCTCTCTCTCTCTCTCTCTCTCTCTCTCTCTCTCTCTTTATATTACTCCATACCCCAGAATGGAATGCACCTCGTTTTTTTCCGGTCAGCAACCCACTCCTCTATCCCTACATTACCACCTCTTACACACACACACACACACACACACACACACACACACACACACACACACACACACACACACATCACTCTTTCTCATAAGCATTCTTTTTTACCTAAGTTTCGTAAATGGACGGCCGTGACTTGAAAATATAAGCTGGAAATGGAAAATGGAATTCGGGAGTATTATCAAACATTCTGTGATGCATCTCCGGTTCTCTCTCTCTCTCTCTCTCTCTCTCTCTCTGAAGCTATCTGTCTTTGTCTCTGTCCCTCTCTTTCTTTGTATCTGTCTCTGTACCAGCCTCTGTCTTTCCCTTGTACCTCTCTGTCTTTCTTTCTGTCTCTGTGTCTTTACTTGTTTCTGTATTTCTTTCTGTCTCTGTGTCTACCTCTCTCTCTCTCTCTCTCTCTCTCTCTCTCTCTCTCTGTTCCTTTTACCATTATAATTTCGTCCTACGTACAAACACTTCAAATGGACAGTCGATTATAAATGCTTACGGAACAACAGACAATATATCAAGAATTACGTTTTAAAAACTACCTTTCTCGTGACAACAGAATGAGTTTATTTTTCATTCTTTTATCTATGCTGTGATGAATAGAGTCAAACAAAAATGTGCGCCAGAACTCCTCTCGTCCTACAAATGTATTGGTGGGAGAGGGACGGCAATACAAAAAAATAACATTAAAAAAAATCATAAACACAACCACAGAAAAAACACACCTCGGCACAAAACAAACATCGACGCAAACACAGGCCAAACAGAACGCAATACGAACACAGACAAAGACAAACACAACAATGACAGCACTACCTAAAGCACAAACAAACAGCGCAAACACAAACACAGCACGCGAGAGACGCAGTGTAACACAGCACACCACATACCTGCACACCACGAAAACACACACACACACACACACACACACACACACACACACACACACACACACACACACACATGACAAGACACGACACAACACAACACAACATAACTCTACCCTACCCTGCCCTACCCTATCCTTCCCTGTCCTACATTACACTACCTTACACTACACACCCCAGCATGACAACCCACACAGTGACCGGTGTTGATGGTAATGAACGAGGGGTCCTTGTTTAAGTATGACTAATGACCACAATTACCCCAGCGAGGCAGACTAATGCGTTGTGATGGCGGCGGAATGAACTGGGATGCTGTCATACACTTCATCTGATGTCCAGTGCCTCTCGTGCTATAGTCAGTTCATTTTCGCTTGGCGGAACTGGGCTACGACTTGAATAATATGTCCTGATTACATGAAGTTCGATGCCCCTTAGCCAGGTAATGAGTCTCCTTGGTTACTAGTCAAATCAGCCCTCCAAAGTGACTGCACCTGGCCATCAACTAATCTGAAAGGGGTTGGCAAGTATCGTCAGGTAAGGACAAACGGGCCGTCATAAACTTTTTTCATGAAAATAAAAAAAAGAACCAAAAGCTGAGGGACCGCATAAAGCTGTCTGTTCCTTAGAGTTGACCGAATTCGACCCAAAATCACGATCCGTTTACTTCGAGATGCGTGGATACAGTGAAGTTCAGGCAGTAACAGGCAGAGGGAAAGACAGACTGAAGAAGACAGTTCCAATGTTGTTTTGTGTGTGTGTGTGTGTGTGTGTGTGTGTGTGTGTGTGTGTGTGTGTGTGTGTGTGTGTGTGTGTGTGTGTGTGTGTGTGTGTGTGTGTGTGAGCGCTAGATAAAGAACTCGTGCATGCGTGCGTGCAAATCCTTCTTCCTCACTCCAAATCCCACGCCCTCAATCAGAGCAGTAAGAGGAATGGATACAAGACAGGAATTTCGTGCATAATTTCCCATGAATGTACAGCTGAAATATCGCCCCAATTCGAGTAATTCCGGATGCCGGGCGATATCAGAGGAGGAGACAGGAGTGTGATGCATGACAGGCAACAATATATTCATGAGCCGGGATTTGACTCCTAACACATCACGACTCACAAATACCCTGATACTGCTGTTACTCTCTCTCTCTCTCTCTCTCTCTCTCTCTCTCTCTAACTTCCTCACCACATGACAGTCGGGACAAAGTTTCCCCATGGAACATACCTATGCCTTCTCTTTCGCCTCCCATTCTCTCCTCCACACATATTTCCCTGCATACCATCCTATCTCCCTCTTTCCCTCCTCCCTTCTCTCTCACTTTCCTCCCTTCACATTTTTCCTCCCCTGCCAGCCTCCCTCTCCGTGCCACTCCGTGCCTCACCACTATCTTGACTCCTTCCCCTCCTCCATCTTCCTTCCTCCCTTTCACCTTCAGCCTGTCATACCATCCTCTCTTCTTCTTCCCTCCTGCTCTTCCCCTCTCTCGCCCTTTCTTCTCCCTGTCTCTCTCCTTCCCTCTTCCCTTCCTCTCCTCCTCGCTCTCTCCCTCCCTGACCTCTCTCCAGCACATGACAGTGAAGGCAGAATTTTCCTCTTGGCCATTTTCCATCCACTCCCCCGGGCTGCTGGAGAGGGAGGCCTTCAAGTGCTGACACCGATAGAGCCGGGTGGTGGATCTTCCCGGTTCAACAAAGGTCCCTCAACCCTCTCTATCCCGCAACAGGAGGATGGGGAACTGCAGGAGAGGGGTAACTTCAGCCTGCAGTTCACCAAGTTCACATTTCAGATGAACCTGGGGCTACTACTACTACCATTACTACTACTACCATTACTGCTACAACTACTGCTACTACTACTACTACTATTACTACTACTGCTTGTATTCATAAAACATCTCAGCTCACTCAGGCCTCTACGACGTACTCTCATACCGGTATTTATAAAGACGTTTGGCGTTGGCTGGAATACATACAAGAGGCACTGTAAATGAAAAACTCACATTATTCCAGAAATCTCGGTATTAAGCTGAAGATGAATATGCAAGATGAAGTATAATCCTTGCAAATATACTTACTTCAGAAACGACAAGATTAGCTACGAGAAAGCAAGGTTTGTGTGGTAAAAAAAAAATATAACTGAGAAAAGCGAATCTGGGGGAAAAGAAAGAGGTGTGAAAGTAAGAAAGAAAAAAGGAAAAATCAAAATGGTACCAGCCTTAAAATCATGTCGCACGGAATAAAATATCATTGTGTTTATTTTGATTAAGTTATTACGATTTTTTACATAATATTGTTTCTCTGAGCGTTTTTATTTAGCTTCGAAGAGAATTTCCGCACTACAGGGGTAAAATATAGCCCCCTTTGACTCCTTTAGAAATATGGGTTGTCTCCTAAGATGAATCAAATAACTTAAAGACACCACTGATTATTGAAAGAGATACAGGGAAAGAAAGGGAGAGTAAGAGACGAATAACCCTGCATGTAAACAAAGGGAGAAACTAGTGCCATCGCTGCCGTGTTGATATAAGGGAGAGAAAAGGATCACCACTATATACTGAATGAGATAGAGGGAAAGGAAGGGAGAGTAAGAGACAATTAACCCTGCATGTAAACAAAGGGAGAAACTGGTGCCATCGTTGCAGTGTTGATGTAAGGGAGAGAACAGTGTCACGAATCAATTCGCGACATTTCCTTTTTGTGAGAAACCACGAACTATTAGTGGAAAACTCACTGTGTATCGCTCAGCTAACCGTTTCTCCCTCCATTATCGGAGTATACTTTTCAAATAATTCGTCACCGTTTTCAAAGAGTGACCGATTTAATGCACGTCACTAAGTGCTGTACTGAGCGATACTATTGTTTTTTATTGTTCGCCTCTGCTTCCTCATTCGACCGTTAAAAAAATGCGGCCGAGTGCTCCGCTTTCCCACGACTTAGTTAGTCTTGTGTTTGTTGTGATGGAGGAAGGTCCTGTGCCGCAGTGTGAGAGGTCAGCTAGTACCCAAACTCCACTTCACAGTTAGTCCAGTCTTCCCACCCACCTGGTGATACGCAGCATTCATCGATTATAGTATTTCTTTTGTGTATTTTCTAGTTATAAGAGTTTGATTAAGGTTTTTTTTTAGACGTAAGTATTTAGCTCGTGTGAGAGTGAGTGAGTGCGTCTCATTGATTTGAAATGTAACGTTAAATTTATTTTTTGTAATTAATAAATTTAACAGTTCCTTTCTCGAGCTTATTGTAAAGTAAAAATCTTGTTTCATTTTTCCATAATTAAGCTTATTTTCCATATAGCTCCTAGCTTGCATAAACGTTTGCTTTCATAACTGGTACTTAGACCAGTCTTGTATTAACTTAAAATCCGTTGTGCCAGGAGTTAATGCATCAGCAAGAACCTGATGTTATTATTATTAGTATTAGTTATTTATTGTCAGGGGTGATGTAACTTTCTCCAGAGGCTAACAGTACAGTAATTCAGCAATTGTGAGTAATTAGTCTCTGCTGTGTACTGTTGAGAAAGTTTATAAATTCTCGTTCTTGAGAATCTTAGCAAGTCAGCGCAAAGTAATCGTTGCTTGATGTAGCAAGACAATCATTGTCTTTGCTCTTCAATATTATTGAATAATATTATCAAATTAAATAATATTTAACCATTTATTTCAAAATTACCGTGATATTATAAAAACCCCGTGACAATTGGCGACCTCATTCCAGGATATTAACTCCTAGCTCTAAAGCTATTCACGAGATAGTGCTCACTCATTCATATTTAGGTATTTATTATTAAAGTTTATAGGCACAAGTTTACTGGTGGTTACCGTTAATTTAGCAAGTGAATTTTGCTTTATTAATCAATAGAGTACTTAACTCGTTTATTCTTGGTAACGCCAGACGATTTTATTCGCTCCTGGGAAGTCGGCGTACCCATTGTGTTTATTATTGAGTCTTCCCAGTCATTTACATTTTTGATTTATTCTTTGCCAGTTAACTGGATAAGACTGGTCACCACTAGCTTGTGTCTGTACTCTTTACTTGTAGTTATTAGCATTCGTTTGCGAAGCAGCAATCAGTACTGAGTCGCTAGTTATTTAGATTGAGTTAGCGACATGGCTACCACCGTATTTTTACAGGAAGCCAAAGATATGGGCCTTACGGACCCAACCGAAATTAAAGAGTATATACTCTCACGGCATAATCAGGAACAGCAGCGCGAGAATGATGCCCGTGAAGAGCGTAAGATTCAGCGCGAATACGAGCGAGAACAACGCGAACAACGTGAAAGAGAGCGTGCATATGAACAAGAGCAGCGTGAGAAAGAGCGCGAGTACGAGCGAGAACAGCGTGAACACGAACAAAAACAACGCGAGCTCGACTTAGAAAAAGAGCGACAACAGCGCGAACACGAGCTAGTACACGAGCGAGAACAGCGCGAACAGCGTGAGAAAGAGCGCGAATACGAGCGTGAACAACGAGACAGAGAACGAGAACACGAACGTGCCGAGCGAGAAGCACGAGAAAAACATGAACTTGAAGTGCTGAAGCTCAAGCGAGATTCCTGGCTTCAGACACATCTGGTGCAGTTGGTTCAAGCTCCACGAGCGCTCTCCTGCACATGTTATGGCGACCCCACACATCAAGCTTCCCCCATACAAAGATGGCGAGCGAATCGAGCCATACATAGCTCGATTTGAAGACATGGCTCAGCTTTACCAGCTCGATGATGCAGCTAAGCGGCTTCAGTTTCTTAGCCTGTTTGAGGGCCCTGCCCTCGATATTCTCCACAGAATTCGTGGAGACAATCTCACGTATGAAGTGATGAAAGCTGCACTCATTAAGGCGTATGGTCTCACAGTAGACGACGCCAAAGCTCAGTTCATGCGAGCTCGTCTCCAAGACAAGGAGACAGCTGTTCAGTTCCTCGACCGTCTCACTGCTTACCTAGGTGAGTGGATGGAGAAAGACGAAACTCCTTCCACGCGTGAGGGGATAATTGACCTTATGCTGCGTACACAGCTAGAGAGGTCGTGGCCTGCTGAGCTCATAGCACAGCTTAAGATCTGCCAGGTGAAAGATGCCAGCCAAATGGTAGAGAAGGCTGACGCATTCTTTACTGCATACGGGTATCAAGCTCGTAAGCAAAATACCTGGAGCAGGAAAAGATACTGCCAAGTCTGGAAGCCGTCTCAGACTGAATCCCAGCACCAAGGCCGTTCTCAGAGTAATGGTCAAGGTCCAAGCAAACCACAGAAGGACCAGGGGCAAAATACACAGCAGCCTGCTTGGAAGCGGTACAACAAGCACCCCAACCAGCAGCAGTTCCCCAAGCAGCAGCAGCAGCAATACAAGGACAAGCCACGTAACCCTCAGTCAGGTCAATTAGTGTATCGGAGGCAGGAGGCAAATGCAGCCTTCATTCCACAAGTACCCGGTGGTGCCATCTCTACCAGTACAGGTACTTCACAACAGTTCACAAGTCCCCCTCCGACCATGAACTCTCCTCAGACACCTAGTTTCCAGGGCGCCACGTTTGCTGCATCGGTTGTTCCGCAGTCTCATGAATGACTGGCTGCTACCTCTCAGACCCTTCCACCAGCAACACTGCCTTTCTTGTTCAGCCAGGGTCTGTGGGAGGTGTTCTGTAAATGTCCTGAGGGACAATGGTTCCTCAGGTTGCTCTGTTAAGCAGAGTTTAGGATTCGGCCTGATGAGTATACAGGTCGACAGATCCAAGTTAGACTTATTGATGGATCAGTGAGATTGTTCCCTGAGGCACGTATCCAGGTGGCGTCTCCATTTTTCACTGGCTTGACAGCTGCAGTTGTCATGCCAGAACCTTTATTTGACCTCATCTTAGGCAACATACCTGGCATCAAAAATAGTTGTGCCGTAGATGTTGCTACTCAGACTTCGGCTGCTGCGATAACACGAGCCATGGCCAAGGCTCCAAATCGCGTCACTCCGCTTGACTGTCGCAACGTCGCAAGATCTGATTCGTAGTCAAGATGTTGTCCAAGAGCAACAGACTGACTCGACACTTGCCTCAGTGCGCAAGAAGCTGGAGGGTAAAGTGATCAAGTATTCACGGGGAGGTCAAGCCAGGTTCCTTCGTAAGCGAGGACGGCTGTACCGTGAGTCACAGACACCCCAGGGTGAGGTTCGACTGCAGTTTGTCGTTCCTGCAAAGTATCGCCGAGCAGTGTTTGAATTAGGGTCACTGTTCAGCGATGGGAGGTCACATGGGTCAAAAGAAGACCTCTGACCGCATCCATGCTGACTTTTCTGGCCAGGAATGGGACGGGAAATAACGAGGCTTGTACGTTCCTGTGATGTGTGTCAGCGTACCACTGACCGGGGACGTGTCCGTCCTGCGCCATTGAAGCCAATGCCCATAATCTCTGAACCGTTTGAGAGAGTAGCAGTTGACATAGTTGGGCCAATCTCTCCTAGGGCTAGTGATGGATCAAAGTATATCCTCACTATAGTTGATTTCAGCACACGGTGGCCTGAAGCCGTGGCCCTTAAGAATATAGAGGCCGTCACTGTTGCTGAGGCATTAATTGAAGTGTTCTGTCGTGTAGGTATCCCTAAGGAGGTCTTGAGCGACCGGGGTTCGCAGTTCACTTCGGCAATGATGAACGAAACGTTCAGGTTGCTGTCCATCCGAGGCTTACGAACTACGCCGTATCATCCCATGTGTAACGGGTTGTGTGAGAGGTTCAATGGAACTCTCAAGAAGATGTTGAGGCGCATGACCGCCGAACAGCCAAAGGAATGGCCGCGGTTCATTGCTCCTCTTCATATTGCTTATCGAGAAGCCCCACAGCATTCATTGAAATTCTCACCCTTTGAACTGGTGTATGGGAGGTCGGTCCGAGGCCCACTTCAAGTCCTTCGTGAGTTATGGGACGATGAAGAACCCGACCCTGAAGTCAAGACCACCTACACCTACGTCCTTGATTTGGCTGACCGCCTCCAGTCGACGTGCGAGTTAGCTAAGGAAGAACTGATTAAGGCGTCGTGAAGTTCAAAAGGCTTATTACGATAAGAAGGCAAAGCTTCGGAAGTTTAGTCCAGGCGATAAATGCTTGGTATTACTCCCCACTGCCCAGAACAAGTTGTTGGCGCAGTGGAAGGGTCCATTCGATGTAGTAGAGCGCATTTCAGACCTCAACTACATAATACAGATGGGGAATCTTCGTAAAAGGTTCCACATTAACATGTTGAAGGCTTATCATGAGTCAGACCCCGAGGAGACTGGCCTACTAGTAGCTGATGATAGTGACCAGCCACTGGAAGAAACCGGGGCAGCTGCGGTGATCCCAGCTGATGACCATGATGACGAGCCCTTAACCGCTCAGTCCCATCAGGAAGAGACTGTCGGAGATGTTTTACTTAACCCTGACTTAGCAGTAGGGGACCAAAATGCCTTATGGTCACTGCTCTGTCAGTATGCTGATGTCTTCTCAGACCAACCTAGACTTGCAAAGGTTGCGTGTCATAAAATTGAGTTGACCAGCAATGTTCCTATTAAGGTTAAGCCATATCCGATTCCCATGCGACTACAGGGTGCAGTAGATAAGGAAATTGCTGACATGGAGACTGCAGGCATTATCGAAAAGTCCTCATCTCCTTACTGTAGTCCGATGGTAGTAGTCCGCAAGAAAGATGGTGGAGTCAGGATATGTGGTGACTATAGAAGGCTCAATGCAATCACTAAAGTGGATGCTGAGCCAATGGGTGACCATATTGCCATCTTCTCCAAGCTGGCAGGGTCACGATATTTCACGAAGCTTGACCTAGCAAAGGGATTCTTCCAGATTCCCCTTCATCCTGAGAGTCGTCAGTTCACTGCCTTTGCTACTCCTAGGGGTTGTACCAGTATAAAGTCCTCCCATTTGGACTTACCAATTCCCCAGCAGTATTTAATCGTGCCATGAGACAAGTGCTCCATGGTATTGTAGGAGTAGAGATGTTCGTTGACGATGTCCTCGTTCATTCCGCCACATTGGAGGAGCACCTCAGACTCTTGGAAATTGTCTTCAGTAGACTCCAGAGTTTCAACATGACTGTGAAGCCTAGCAAATGCAAGATTGCTCACAGTGAGGTGGAGTTCCTCGGTCATATTGTTGGCAACAATCACTGCAGGTGTCAGGGTGACAAGATCAGGAAAGTTAGAGAAGCCCCGAGACCTGTGACCAAGAAACAGGTTAGGGCATTTCTTGGCCTAGTGGGATATTATAGGAGTTTTATCCCCAACTTTGCTCTCATTGCCCAACCATTGTATGAAGTGCTACGGAAATATGCTCCAAACACCATTGAGTGGGGAGAAGCGCAAGAGAGATCCTTTATTGCTCTTAAGAACATGTTGTGCAAGGAGCCTATCTTGCAGTTGCCTGATTCCAGCAAACCTTTCATACTGCGCACTGATGCTTCACAAGATGGAGTAGGTGCCGTATTGATGCAGGAATCGGAAGGTGGAATCTTCCCAGTGGCATACCACAGCCGTAGGCTAAAACCTGCCGAGAGGAATTACAGTACTGTTGAGAAGGAACTCCTTGGCTGTGGTTGATGGTGTTAAAAAATATTATTATTATCTTTTTGGGGCACCATTTACTCTGGAAACTGATCATATGCCACTCACTAGTCTTAGCACGACCAAGACGGCTAATGCAAGATTGACACGCTGGACACTGTATTTACAGCAGTTTAACCTTGTTGTGAGATACATCAAGGGAAGTGATAACGTAGGTGCAGACCTGATGTCTCGCCTGCTAACTGCTGACTAATATGGGCAATTGTTGCATGCTGGGTTCCGTAAGATAGGCATCCTAAGCGATTTGAGTAATCCAAGGACCAGCCTGGTTCCCAGTTAAAAGTGTAGACCAGACGTCTCACTCGTTGGCCCTACAGGACACAGTATATCCAGGGCTTGTACATACATGTATACCATAAGTTGGGGGGGAAGTTTGAGAACCTTGCAGAGACGGTCCGAGGCTGTGTATGAATTACCTTGTGGAATGTCTCGAGCTGTGGGCCTCTCTGAGGATTCCCGGAGAATGCACATTACCCACATGAGTGTTCACACCCACGGTGGGTGTTAAAACGTGACCTGCCCGAGATTGCGTAGCGATTTTCAGCTTCCTGTATTACTCGTAAGTGTAGAGTTAGGTTAACCAGTAAACTGCCCGTTCTAAGCAATTTGTGAATTCAAGAACTGGCACGTTTCCTGGTTAATAATGTTAGGTTAACCAGTAAACTGCCCGTTCTAAGCAATTTGTGAATTCAAGAACTGGCACGTTTCCTGGTTAATAATGAAAGCGTTAACCAGTAAGCTATAAGGGTTCTAAGCAATTTGTGAATTCAAGAATTACGTTTCCTGGTTAATAATGACAAGTACTGATTGCTAGGCAGAGAGAGAGAGAGAGAAATAACAGTTTTGATGCTCCACCTTAATTCTTTTCGCAGGTGTAGCTGGTGGGTGCAGCATTGCCGTGCAGATCAGCTGGCCGTTCCTGTTGCATGCTGCCGCCCCTTCTCTTCTGCCTCGTCATCATTATTTTACTATAAATTTGTATTACTGTGTCATTTTACACGTAGGTACAGTTACACTACAACTGTCACACCTACACCGTGTATTACATACACTACACTACATAACAATTAGTTGTTAATGTAAATGTAGCGAACTTTCGCTCAGTTTGACCTGAGTACAGGATTTTCACAGTCGTCACGGAGTTTTTCCCTCAAGCTTGTTTCTATTAACGTAAATACGAGGTTTTTTCGCTCACTGGCGACTGCGACATACTCCTGTAGCAGGATAGCACACACACCACAGTGTGAATCTTGTGTGACTGAGTTAGGATGTATATGTATGTATATTGAAATCTTTCTTCTGAAGGAAGAAAGATTTAATTTTCAAGGGGCGTAATGTCACGAATCAATTCGCGACATTTCCTTTTTGTGAGAAACCACGAACTATTAGTGGAAAACTCACTGTGTATCGCTCAGCTAACCGTTTCTCCCTCCATTATCGGAGTATACTTTTCAAATAATTCGTCACCGTTTTCAAAGAGTGACCGATTTAATGCACGTCACTAAGTGCTGTACTGAGCGATACTATTGTTTTTTATTGTTCGCCTCTGCTTCCTCATTCGACCGTTAAAAAAAAATGCGGCCGAGTGCTCCGCTTTCCCACGACTTAGTCAGTCTTGTGTTTGTTGTGATGGAGGAAGGTCCTGTGCCGCAGTGTGAGAGGTCAGCTAGTACCCAAACTCCACTTCACAGTTAGTCCAGTCTTCCCACCCACCTGGTGATACGCAGCATTCATCGATTATAGTATTTCTTTTGTGTATTTTCTAGTTATAAGAGTTTGATTAAGGTTTTTTTTTTTAGACGTAAGTATTTAGCTCGTGTGAGAGTGAGTGAGTGCGTCTCATTGATTTGAAATGTAACGTTAAATTTATTTTTTGTAATTAATAAATTTAACAGTTCCTTTCTCGAGCTTATTGTAAAGTAAAAATCTTGTTTCATTTTTCCATAATTAAGCTTATTTTCCATATAGCTCCTAGCTTGCATAAACGTTTGCTTTCATAACTGGTACTTAGACCAGTCTTGTATTAACTTAAAATCCGTTGTGCCAGGAGTTAATGCATCAGCAAGAACCTGATGTTATTATTATTAGTATTAGTTATTTATTGTCAGGGGTGATGTAACTTTCTCCAGAGGCTAACAGTACAGTAATTCAGCAATTGTGAGTAATTAGTCTCTGCTGTGTACTGTTGAGAAAGTTTATAAATTCTCGTTCTTGAGAATCTTAGCAAGTCAGCGCAAAGTAATCGTTGCTTGATGTAGCAAGACAATCATTGTCTTTGCTCTTCAATATTATTGAATAATATTATCAAATTAAATAATATTTAACCATTTATTTCAAAATTACCGTGATATTATAAAAACCCCGTGACAAACAGGATAGGCTCCCTCTCCGCCTCGACCAAGAGCCTGTTTATTGCACACGACACTGAGACCCCACCGACACTCCGGTTTTCTTTCCCTTTTCTTCCTTCACTGCATGTTTTCTTCTGTTTCTACATTCTTTTTCGTCCTTTTCCTGACGCATTGGCTTCATTTTACTTCTCAGCTTTCCCCCGTGAAAATTAAATCCCATAACTACGACCATGACTTATATATTTCGTTTTATTACGCTCATCTTAAAATTCCGAACAAACTTGCCTAGCCCCGGGCTCCTACGCTCCTCATGGATGGATGGATTAAGTACTGAAGCTGACGTGGGGGTGATTTGTTTGTGGCCATCCCTCCGGTGTCAAGGTGCCCGTCCAAAGAAAGGTACCTCGTATTTTTCACACCTTAGCAATAAATTTAAGAGGGAGAGAAAAGAAAGATAGAGTGACAGAGGACATGCAGAGGGAGGGGATGTGGCAGAGACAGAAGAAAAATCAGAGACAAGGGATAAAGACGAGATCCAAGAGTTGAGGGTTAGGACTGAAACGTGAAACGATGTCAAGGGGGAAGGAGACGCAGAAGGGCAGTGAGAAGCAGGAGAGACAAGTAAAAAAACAGGCCCTTGTGTGTGTGTGTGTGTGTGTGTGTGTGTGTGTGTGTGTGTGTGTGTGTGTGTGTGTGTGTGTGTGTGTGTGTGTGTGTGTGCCGTTGAGTGAGAGTCAGGAAGGGCAACACATAAAGCTAAATGGCTGCGTTTCTCATCACTGATCGGCCACATTAACCCTCTCATGGGGCATCATTACCCCTGATGTGCCTGTACGACTTTTGCCATATTTCTTTTTCTATCACATGCAGTTCTTAATCCTCAAACCTCGGGAGGGGGATTCCAAGGGGGTTCTAGGGGGGTTTTCAGGAGGAGGGGGGTTCCTGGGTAGAGTAAAATTGTTAATCCTAAGTGCGAGTAAAAAGAAAGGGGGAGGGGGATCCTAATATTCTTTTTAAGTTCTTCACTCCAATTACATTCTATTTCATTCTTGTGACTATATTCCTTTTATTCTAACTTGGCCTAAAATTGTCATCTCTCCATCTTGAATGCTGAGTTTTAGCAACAGATTAACACTAGAGTATGATGCTAGTCACAAAGAAGTGCTATGGAAAGGTTGCAGAGCCACGGTATTGCCCTATTCTGTCAGGGAGCTAAATTAACTGCCATGGAACGAAATGTTGGGCCAAGTTAAGGTGAGAGGAGTATACCAGACGATTATATTAAGATGGGGAGACGTCTTTGAGTTAGCGGGTTAATGAAGGCTCTATCTAACCCCTCTAGTTAAAGAAAAGCCTCCCTTAAGCTAAATAAAACCGTCTGAATTTAGCAAAGAATATAATAAAATATAAGTCGTCATACTGAAAAGGACTTAAAATTAAAGGAACGCATGTCTCAATAAAGGAAAGGCAGAATTATGGATGTAAAAAGATATACTAATTCACCTTAAGACGATAAATAGCGAGACTGTGAACAATGATTTGGGAAACCCAGTATTGTGTTCTCTGGAGCCCATCAAATTCACCAGAATATTACGTAAGAGTTTCACAATTGTACGACTAAAAAGTGGAATGATATTATTATGCGCATTTGTATAGTACATTTCAGAAGTTGGCTTGGACTGTCGGAGGGAAGTCTGATGAGTTTTGTTACAGACGAGGACTCTCATTTTTCCTCTTTCTATCTATCTATCGATCTAACTGACTTTCAGAAGCTTTTCCTTACATTACACACACACACACACACACACACACACACACACACACACACACACTACCCTATTTCACATACTCTCGCAACTCTGTCCACTTTACTCTCCCTCCCTTCCTTCCAGCCACCTCACTCACATACACTTTCCGAGTCAGTGTTTCACTCTCCTGAGATGGAATGATAGGAAGAGGTAAGCAGAGACCTAAGTGGACAGATGAGGCAGGCATATATGAAAACCTAGAGTAGAACAGGCTAACAACCAATATGTCGGGGTGGAGAGAGTTGGGCAGAAATTAAGACGAAAGGGGAAAAAACAATTGTTGTTGTTGCTGCTGCTGGTAATAATGATGATGATGATGATGATGATGATTGATGATGATGATGATGATGATTGATGATGATGATGATGATGATGATGACCCTGCAAAGAAATCTCAACTCCCTGACTGTAAGCGTATTTATCATGTTGCCTGGCGTCTGATTGGGCATTCAGAGCAGCTCCAAGTCTGACTAACTTTTATAATAAGAGCAGCGTGACCAGACTAACCATGTGACACCCACGACTTATCAGGGGACTTACAGTGGGCAATGGCCTTCAAGGGAATGTACAATATGAGGCATAGATTCTTCGTTGCACCTCTCCCTTAACGATTTATCTTGCATTTTACACACACACACACACACACACACACACACACACACACACACACACACACACACACACACACGCACATCTTCATATCTCTGCAACAACCCAACACATTTATTCACCTCAAAAAGAGCCTCTCGTGGGGCAGGGGAAAAAGTGGAGTTTTTTCTACAATCCTTTTTAGTAGATTTCGTTCACCTAAACACGGAGGATATTTTCATCCTTTTTCAATCTATTCCGCCAACCTCCATGGCATAATAAGACAATTCCACATCGTTTCCACAGCACTTCTTCGTGACTAGCCTCATATTCAAGTATTAATCCCTTACAACTCAGCTGCTGTATGTTGAGGAAGAGAGGTTGCAACATCCCACACAATCTTATCTTTCCTCCCCTCCCTTCCCCCGTTTACTGTTTACCGTTGAGTGCATACCGTAACACATGCCACTGTGCAACTGTGTATCCCTCTCATGGTACAGTTAGGTGCTGGAAAGAGACGCCTTCCCGTGGTGGCACCAATTTCACAGAGGGGATTCACTGCCCAATTATACAGACGTCCCCTCATCTCCCTCCCTATCCCCCAAAAGACGATTGTGGACTGCCGGAGAAAGGTAACTTCAGCCTGCAGTCTAATGAGTTCACGTTATAGATGAACCTGGGTCTACAACAACAACAACAACTACTACTACTACTACTATATGATGCAGCTAACGATAGATCTGATTCTGTTACTAATATGCCATAGTAGCCTGAGGGAATTAATACTACTAAAATTAACTCACGTATTCTCCTCCTACTGACATCAACATTTTTTCATTCAGCTAAGAATACACGTGTAGCGGTCTGAGAATAATTAACTCACTGAGCAGGGGGGGGGTTTCCACTATGAACCGACTTAACCTCCAGCAAGAAATTCTGCTTAAAATGCATAGGGAAAGCACCATATTATAAGTTGGTGGATGTGTTGTTTAACTTTGTGAGGCTGGTAATATGCTGGAAAAAGTTCCTGAAGTTTAAGATTTTTTCTTACACAGCCCTACATGAAAGAGATATAGATAAATAGATAGATAGACGGACAGATAGATTGATAGCTAGACACGTAAACTGACTGACTGATTGACTGACTGACTGATGGTAGTGACTGATAGATAAATAGACAGAAAGATACACAAATAGATAAATATAAATCCTAGCACCGTGACTGAAAGATTTGCAGAGGAAATTAAGTGGATTAAGAAAGAGCGAGAGAGGGTGAGGGGAAGATTAACAATGATGCAATATGATAGTTGCCGAAGGGACGGGGATGGGATGCGGAAAGAGGAGGAGGAGGAGCAAACTGGAGCGATGATGTCCGAAATAAAAGAAAGGTAATTATGTGAGAAAACTTTAAAATTAGAGAGAAGAAAGCCGCAGGAAAAACAAGAAGGGAAAGGGGATCTCGACTTCAGAGGAATGAGTTGTTCGAGTGAAGGAAATTATACTGACACACTAAGCATGTGTCTTATGTGTTTGCTGTAAAGATAAACAGTTTCAGCCCGACTTGGACCCTCTTTAGGTATACCCAGTGTGTGTAGTTGCCTCCAGAAGTCCCAGTCCTCCTATCCTTTAGTATACGCAAAATATTATTCTGATTCGACTCGGCTGTAAGTAGTGAATATTATCTGTCTGGTTAGTAAGGTGAGTATTAACTACGTGCATAAGATTTTTTTTTACTATCCAAATTAATATAATATGTTTGGAGTAGAGAGGTATATGAGAGAGGGGTGTATGAGCTGGGGGAAGGGCAGCGAAATGGCAGGGGACTGGGCGACATGGAGGCGATTTGTTTGTGGTCACACCTTACGGCTTACGGAATGAAGGCGTCTGGCTACAGATGGATGGATAGGTAGTTATAATGATGGGGAAGAGGAGGAATGGGAACTCTGATGGCGACTGTACCTGATAAAGATTCAAGGAGACGCGAAATTGATGTATATCCACCATAAACATAAATTGTAATATGCGGGTATCATTTGTGCCAAGAAAGGAAAGAATGGAAGGAAAATGGCATGTGGAAGTGAAACATGAATACACACAATAAAACTACAGTAAAGCTGGTGATGATGATGATGATGATGATGATGATGATGATGATGGTGATGATGATGGCGATTTAAAAAAAAAAGTTAGTGTTGCTCTGTGTGTGTGTGTGTGTGTGTGTGTGTGTGTGTGTGTGTGTGTGTGTGTGTGTGTGTGTGTGTGTGTGTGTGTGTGTGTGTGTGTTTTATAAGTTTGCTGCACCGGTTTCCTCACTGACCTTGCTGAAAGAGGAGGGGGGCACCGCTAGCTTAAGAGAGAGAGAGAGAGAGAGAGAGAGAGAGAGAGAGAACAGAAAAAAAGAAAGAATGCTTTTATCGTCTTCATGAGAGGAGAAAGAAAAAGACCTCCTGGGCTGGAACAAAGGCATACTCCTGGTTAATGGACGAGCCTTGTTATGTTCTAATGGAAGGATTTCATTTTTACCCCTGGTGGTCAAGTGATTTAGACGCCCCAGTCGGAGTGACAATTTAGCCATTAGTAAAAAGGGTCGATTTTCATGAAAACGAATGGGGGTTTTACAATCACTTAAAAGCCATCCGGTGAAGTACGCTGGCTATCTAGTGAAGTGCGCTGGAAATTTACCCTTAAATGTACTACCACCAGTTACTACATACACACGTACATTTAAGTACCGGTATGTACAGCTGGCAACATATAAACCTGGGACAGCATCCGTGTGTAGCAGACGACTAGCATTCGGTACACCTGACATAATCCCATGTTTGATTTTGGCGCTGACATGGGTGAACAGAGGCGTCAAATATTAGGTGATTTTCTGATGCATGAAAGTCGGATATTGTTGTTAGACCTTCGCTACACACAGACACTGTCCCGGGTTCGTGCGTGGCCGACTGTACGTGCGTGTGTCCGTTGTATCTTACTATATTTAAAGGGGTAAGGACGACCAGGATCTAAGAACACACTCTGAGATGGATAAAACAGTCAGGTTTTAACTGGAATGGGATGCTAG
The DNA here is from genome assembly GCF_032717465.1 of Coenobita brevimanus. Taxonomy (NCBI): domain Eukaryota; kingdom Metazoa; phylum Arthropoda; class Malacostraca; order Decapoda; family Coenobitidae; genus Coenobita; species Coenobita brevimanus. The sequence continues at coordinate 710,495 of NC_137007.1, forward strand.
AGTTGTCTCGACGATGAAAGGGCTAATAGTACCAGTATTAACACTCTCAGGCTGCCATCCTCACTCTCAGCTAAATGAAAAGCGTTAGTTGGAATAATAATAAAAAAAAAAAAAAAAAGTCCTGATTATGAGGTGTAAATACTGTCTACGAAAATTATTTGTTACTGTAATGTTCGCTGAATATCATAAATGGCAGCCGTTTTATCTATTTTTTATTTATTCTGTTTTCAGCAAAACACACACACACACACACACACACACACACACACACACACACACACACAATTTATTACATTTGCAACGCGTAATGCCACTCAGGTAGATTGAAATAACTCACTGATACCTAACAGCGCTCTCTCTCTCTCTCTCTCTCTCTCTCTCTCTCTCTCTCTCTCTCTCTCTCTCTCTCTCTCTACAGAAGAGGAACGGAGGAAGGAAAAACCAATTAAATAAAAACAATACTAATTCCATACACCAGATTACAGGCGTCCTCCATTCATAAAAAATCTGTAACAGTAGGACTTAAAGAGATCGAACCTACGCAAAGCCGTCACTTCGATTGGGGAGCCTTGACCACTAAACCACCAGGCGCCCAAGTAGAACGCCCAGGGGAAAAAATCAGGGGAAAACTGACCTATTCAAAAATTGCTCAAGACAAAAATTATTAGAGGGGAAAAACTCAGGAACGGGCCACTTTACGAACAAACCCGAGAATTTATTAAAGGATATAAGTCCCGAAAGAATGTACAAAAATACTTGCCGAGAATTAAAGCCGCTTTGTCGATACCAGTAGTGCAGGGAGGGAGGGAGCGAGGGAGAGAGGGAGCAAGGAAGGGAAGGAGGAAAGGGAGAGAGAGAAAAACTAGAGTTCCATAAAAAGAATATATAAAGATACTCATGAAAATGGAATATAATGATTGCAGGTAGACATGAAAGATGGAAAGGAGAGAGAGAGAGAGAGAGAGAGAGAGAGAGTACTGTAATGGATGCAAGCAGAGTCCATTAACAAGGCAAATCCCACTCGCTACCCTCACCAAAATATATCGTAACACAGCACACTTCAACACAGCATCAATTAACACAGCCTAGTTACTTGATACACCCTAACACAGTACACATTAACACCACTCTCTCTCTCTCTCTCTCTCTCTCTCTCTCTCCTTTTTCTCACACTTCTTACCTTCCCAACTTAATTGAATCCGTCCTTCCACGTAACCCAATTTCTCACCACGTCTTTCCAAATCACTTTTAAATCGCTCTAGCATCATATTTATATCGCATTTCCTCATCATTTTATTCTCTCTCCATCATTTTCCTTTAATCACTTCCATTTCTCATTTCACTCCGTCCTCTCACGCTCAGTTCATTCTCCTTCCTTCTCACTCTCATTTTCACCCAACAAATAGCACGTTTTCATTATTATTCCTCTTCTCTCCCTGGCCTTGAGATATATATACATGCATACATACATACACACACCCACATACATACACACACCCACATACATACATACTGTTACGGCTATAATTATTACTCCTCCGCCTCATCCCTCGTGAACTCCCATCTTTTGACTGAAGTCAAGCACTCGTCCACCTCACGCTACCAGCGCTCCATCTGTTGACTGGATTTGATACTACTAGTTTCCCAACATGTCACCTGACTTTCCCTCCCTTTTTCTGTGTGAAGCGAGGTTGCCTGATTATCTGGTTTCCCGCGCAAGTTCAGTTCACACTCATCCTCTGCCCTGGGAATATCTTAGTGAACCACTCCTGACCTTTACCTGGAAGCCTGTGTTATAGGGAACCCATCTTCAACGCCTTCTTTTGCTGTAAACCATGAGTATCAGTTTTCTCCTTGCATTAGTTCATTAATCTTCTGATGGTGAATGGCTTTAGGTATTTATATTGTTTTTTCTTAGGTTTAGTTAGGTTTAGGGTTGTAATTATTGTATGTTTAGTTTGTTAAATTAAATGAATAATCAACCAAATCATTATCAATCTACCCTGTAGTTTGTCTAGTTGCATAGTGTTCATGATCCTTCTCTTTTCTTATTGCTTTCCATGGGTCTTCATAGGGTAGATACAGTTAAATACTCCCCATGGATCGTAATAAATGGCGACCGTGACAGGACCTTTTCAGCTAGACAGACATTTACAGTAATGGTGTTTCGAGGGGTTGCTGTTGCTTGTTCCCATAGATTTTAAATTTTCCTTGATGTATTTAGCATTTTGGTATTAGTGTGAAACTTGTTTCCATTCGATTTAAAATCCTTGATGCAATAAACATTTTGGTATTTGTGTGAACTTGTCAGCACATAGGTTTATAGGTTCAGGAGTCTTCATAGAACTTATCTTTCATTTTTAACGAAATACAGGGTCGTTATAAGTTCTATCAAATGTGGGGAATATATCCGGATCGTTTATAATGCCGTATCCCACGCTCCAGTGAGGTCTACATCTGCTAGTTGCGATAGGGCAAGTGGCTAGTTTGATACACTCACTCTTCCAAGTCCCAGATTATTCAAGAATCAAAGTTGTTTTGTCTTATCCTATAATCAGGGGTAATCCGGATCATGCTAAAAGCCGTCATCCTCTGCTCTTAATCATAGACAACGACTTTCGTAAGTTAATATTTTGGTCAAGGCTCTGGAAGTTTCCAGGACTTCAAAGAGTTTTCTTCCTGTAATCTGTGTCTAAAATATAACTTACCATAATTTTCTCATACATTTTAATCATGTTTGACCTTCAAAAATTTGTTGAAAATCCTAGCCATGAGCAATTAAAAGACTTAAAGAAAGATGAGTGGAAAAGCATTGCTACCTACTTCCAAATAGAAATTGAATCTCGTATGACAAGAGGTCTTAAAAAACACAATTATAGAGTCTTTAGTTCAAAGGGAAGTCCTGGGGACAGAGGCTATTGATGTTTTGACTCCTATGAGTTATTCCTTTCCTACTAGGGTTGATAATCCTTATTCAACTCATACTAAACAAGGACACAGTGACCCAGTGGAGATGGAAAGATTAAGATTAGAATATCAGCTTAAGATAGAACAATTAGCTCAAGAAGAAAGAATGAGAACAGAACAATTAGCTCAAGAAGAGAGAATGAGAACAGAACAATTAGCTCAAGAAGAGAGTAAAAATGAAAGAATTACAAATAAGAGAGCTTGAAGCAAATGCAAATTCAAACCTTAGGGAAAAGGAAATTGAATTGAGAGAGAAATTAACTGCGTTTAAACCACACAAGGAAGCTGCTTTATTGCCTCAGTTTGATGAGAATGATGTGGATGGATTTTTAAACACATTTGAGCACATTGCCAAGAAAAATGAGTGGCCTGAACAACACTGGATATCAGTCTTGGTCCCAAAGCTGATCGGAAAAGCTCAGAGAGTTTATAATAGTTTTGATGATAAAAATGATTATAATGGTTTAAAGACTAGTATTCTTCGTGCATATTCAATTTCTCCTGATGGATATCGACAGAAGTTCAGAAAACATGTAAAATCAATTTCTCATACTTACGTGGAGTTTGCAAATGATAAATTAAGACAGTTTAAGAAATGGCTTGAAACAACTAACACCTCAACATTTTCAGACCTGGTTAATCTCATGGTTTTGGAAGAGTGGAAGAGTAAGTTGCCATTCACCATCCTGAAGCATGTGGAGGAGCAAGGACAGAAGGATCTCATGAAAGCAGCGGAGTTGGCTGACGCCTATGATTTATTGATGGGATCTCTAAATAACAGGAGTGGTTCCATCTCAGGTGTTAAGTACTCCTCTGGTGTAAGCTCCGGTATGGTGGGTGGTAAGCAGAGATCTTCACACTTGATGCCTTGGACTCAAAATATCTCCAATATATCCTGTAGTTATTGCAAAAAGCCAGGTCATTCTATCCAGTCCTGCAAACACCCTAATTGTAAAACTTCAAAAAACATGTTTAACCCCAAAGAAAAATCTCATGAAATTGAAAAGCCAGTAGTGACTTATGATTCAAATAAGCCTCATCAGAATTCCTTCCTTCCTTTTATGTTTCAGGGTACAGTCTCACTGAATAAAGATGATGAGTCATATCCCATTACTATCTTGAGAGATACTGGAGCATCTCAATCAATTTTGGTCAGAAATGCTATTCCTTGTGTATCTAGTGCCTTCACTGGGGAGAAGGTGATTTTGTCTGACCTTTCATCTAATCCCTCCTATCCCTTAGCTGAAGTTTATCTCCAGTGTGACCTTTTATCTGGAAATGTTAAAGTAGCTGTCAGAGAAGACCCTTTGCCAGTCAAGGGATCTCATCTGCTATTGGGAAATGATTTGGCAGGAGAACTCATTGTGCCTATGGTTTCAGTGGTTGAAAACCCTTTAACTGAGAGCCCAACTGAGATTCTAGATACTGTTGCTCCCCACTTATTTCCCTCCTGTGTTGTAACTAGGTCACAGAAGGCTAAAAAGAACAAAATCAATCCATTACCACCACCTGCTCCCAAGGAATATCTGCTGGATCAGACTATCTCAAAAGAAAACCTAATTAAAGCTCAGAAGGCTGATCCATCACTTGCTACCCTGAGACATGCTGCAGTCGAAGGTAAAGACCTAAATACATTGCCTTGTTTTTACTTCCATGATGGCGTTTTGATGAGAGCTTATAGACCACCAGAACTAAAACATCTTGATACCTGGTCAGAAATCCACCAAGTTGTGATTCCCAAATCTGTCAGACAATCCATCCTTAAACTGGCTCATGACGGGATAGCTGGTCACCTAGGGGTCTTAAAAACTTACAAAAAAATCCTACAACATTACTATTGGTCAGGTCTTAGAAAGGATGTTTCTACTTTTATAAAAACTTTTCATGTTTGTCAAGTGGCTGGTAAACCTAATGAACAGCTTAAGTCTGCTCCACTCCATGCAATTCCTGTAGTGACAGCACCTTTTTGAAAAGGTAGTTATTGATTGTGTGGGACCTCTACCTAGGACAAAGAAAGGTAACCAGTACTTATTTACTATCATGGATACTGCAACAAGATACCCTGAAGTCTATCCCCTCAGAAATATCACCTCTAAAACTATAATGAAATCCCTGCTTCATTTGTTCACTGCATTTGGCATCCCTAAAGAAATCCAATCGGATCAAGGGACGAATTTTACCAGTAGGCTTTTCAAAAAAGTTATGGAGGAACTAGAGGTTAAACATGTCACTTCCTCGGCTTATCACCCACAATCCCAGGGCTGTTTAGAAAGGTTCCACCAGACCTTTAAATCAATGTTGAAAAAGTATTGCTTGGAAAACCACAAGGAATGGGATGAAGGCATAGACTTTCTTCTTTTTGCTATAAGGGAGTGTCCTCAGGAGTCTTTAGGATATTCTCCATTTGAGGTATTATATGGACGACAAATAAGGGGTCCCTTGAAGCTTCTGAAAGATCAGTGGTTTAACAGCACTACTCAAGAAAGTCCATCTGTATCTCACTATATTGATAATTTAAGATCTAGATTATCAGAAGTCAGAACGATTGCTAAAGATACCTTATTAAAGGCTCAGTGTAAAATGGAAAGACTTCAACATCCATCGTCTGTTGCACACAGTTACTCCCCAGGAGACAAGGTCTTGCTCTTTCTTCCCATTCCAGGTAGTCCCCTCAGGAGTAAATTCACTGGCCCATATGTAGTTGCCAAAAAACTATCAAAGTTGAATTATGTAGTACACACCCCAGATAGACGTAAAGACTCTCAACTTGTTCATGTGAATTTAATGAAACCTTATTTTACTAGATGCCCAGAGGAGCACTATGCAGAGAGAAATGAGATGAACCCTGTACTGTTTGTGGGAACGGAGCCAGAGCCAGAGACTTCAGACTTGACAAACCCAGAATTGGACCTACCCCAACCGTCCGGTAATCTACCTAACAGCATGATCATGGAATCTCTATGTGATTACCTATCAAGTTTGACCAACATACAAAAGGATGACCTAGAATTGTTATTGAAGTCTTATCCTGAAGTTACTGCTGATTTACCAGGGTTTTGTGGTCTCTTAAAACACATGACATACGGTTGGTTAGCGATGCTACTAGTCCAATTAAACAGCCAGCATATCGTCTTAATCCTTTAAAAATGAAAGTAATGAAAAAGGAAGTTGAATTCTTAACTGCTAATCACCTTGCAGAACCAAGTTTTTCTCCTTGGGCTTCCCCATGCCTTTTAGTTCCAAAACCCGATGGAAGCCACAGGTTCTGTACAGACTATCGTAAAGTCAATAAGGTCACTGTCTCTGACTCTTATCCCCTACCACTCATAGAGGACTTAATAGATTGCATAGGAAACTCCGAATTTATTAGCACAATAGATCTCCAAAAAGGCTATTACCAGATAGGTATGACAGACAGAGCTAAACTAATATCTGCTTTCATAACCCCATTTGGGTTATATCAGTACACTTTAATGCCATTTGGGTTATCTAATGCTCCGGCCACATTCCAGAGGATCATCAACTTCATCACACAGGATTTGGTTGGGACTTCAGCTTATCTGGATGACCTTGTGGTGATGGCTGACCAGTGGGACGAACACCTGACACGTCTCCATGCCCTCTTCAACAAACTAAAAGAAGTAGGATTTACCATCAACTTAGCTAAATCTACTTTTGGAGACTCTACAGTAACATATCTTGGACATGTTGTGGGACAGGGGCAAGTTCTACCGAAGGAGGCCAATGTGGAAGCAGTTCTAGCGTTCCCAACTCCAACCACCAGAAAGGAAGTCATGAGGTTTTTGGGGATGGCCGGTTTCTATCGTCGTTTTTGTAAGAACTTCTCCAGTGTTGCAGCTCCACTGACTGATCTCACCGCACTTCGAACCCCCCTCAAGTGGACCTCTGCCTGCGAGACTGCCTTTCAACGTCTGAAAACTTTTCTTGCCAGCAGACCTGTCCTCAGAACTCCTGACCACTCGCAACCTTTCCATCTTCATATCGATGCTAGTGGAGTTGGGGTTGGTGCTGTTTTGCTGCAAACCAACCCAGTGAGTGGTGTTCTCCATCCTATTGCCTACTATTCGTCGAAGCTGAAAGGACATCAACGGGGCTACTCCACAATTGAGAAAGAGGCTCTAGCTCTCGTGCTAGCAATCAAGAAGTTCGAGTGCTATCTTCGCCACCATCCTCATCCTACTACTGTCTTTACGGACCACAATCCTCTTGTATTTCTCCAGACTATGAAGAATTCCAATCAACGGATTCTACGATGGGCCCTGCTTGTTCAGCCATTTAATCTTCAAGTTCAGCATATAAGGGGTGTTGACAACATTCTCGCGGATACCCTGTCGAGACATCCCATCGAGGCTACAGAGTAATCTACCTCCTTCGTGCTTCCACTGCGTAGGTCTTTGTGGGGGAGGTGTTACGGCTATAATTATTACTCCTCCGCCTCATCCCTCGTGAACTCCCATCTTTTGACTGAAGTCAAGCACTCGTCCACCTCACGCTACCAGCGCTCCATCTGTTGACTGGATTTGATACTACTAGTTTCCCAACATGTCACCTGACTTTCCCTCCCTTTTTCTGTGTGAAGCGAGGTTGCCTGATTATCTGGTTTCCCGCGCAAGTTCAGTTCACACTCATCCTCTGCCCTGGGAATATCTTAGTGAACCACTCCTGACCTTTACCTGGAAGCCTGTGTTATAGGGAACCCATCTTCAACGCCTTCTTTTGCTGTAAACCATGAGTATCAGTTTTCTCCTTGCATTAGTTCATTAATCTTCTGATGGTGAATGGCTTTAGGTATTTATATTGTTTTTTTCTTAGGTTTAGTTAGGTTTAGGGTTGTAATTATTGTATGTTTAGTTTGTTAAATTAAATGAATAATCAACCAAATCATTATCAATCTACCCTGTAGTTTGTCTAGTTGCATAGTGTTCATGATCCTTCTCTTTTCTTATTGCTTTCCATGGGTCTTCATAGGGTAGATACAGTTAAATACTCCCCATGGATCGTAATAATACACAGATACATAAACACGAAAACCCGTCCAGGCCAGACATACACAAATTCAGGTAGACATGTTGAAGATACACCCAGACAGACATAGATTAAAGATGGGCACGAACACACGTACATACATACATACATACATACATACACACATACATATGTACATACCTTCATACATACATACAGACAGACAAAGACAGATAAGACAGACAGAATACACAGAGACAAAAGGACAAACAAAGAGACAGACAGACAAACCGAGAAAGGAAAAGACCAGGTGTGTGTCTCCCATCTGCCAAAACTCTAGGTATATTTGCATATTGTGGGCACAGGTGTCGGTATGGTGGGGGGGGGGACGAGGAGGTGAGGCTGGGGAACACTGCCTCTCTATTTCTCTTTCTTTCTGTCTCTCTGTCTTTCCTTCTGTCCGTTTGTCCGTCAGTATGTTTCTGTCTGTCTGTCTGTCTGTCTGTCTCTCTCTCTCTCTCTCTCTCTCTCTCTCTCTCTCTCTCTAATAGTTGCAAAGTCAGGTTATTAAAGAATTAAAATACCTTACGATGGAAAATGTGAATATTATGCCGAGGTCAGTGGGAGGAGGAAGGAAGGAGGGGAGGAGGAGGAAGGGAGAGGAGGAGGAGGGAGGAAGGGAGAGGCGGGGGAGGAGGAGGGAGGAAGAAAGAGAGTATACGTTTAGAGGAAGAGTGCAAAAGAAGGAAAGAGGAGGAAATGAAAGAAGGACAGAGGAAAGAGAGAGAAAGGAGGCGGAAACAGGAAGAAGGGACGAGGAAGAACGAGATAGGAAGAGGAAAAAAGGGAACAGGGAAGAAGAGGAGGAGAGACGGAGGAGAGGGGAGGAGTAAGAAGGAGAGAAGAGAGGATGGAGAAAAGAGGAAGAAGGAAGAAAGGAGGATGACGGAGGTGAGGAGAGGAGTGAGAGAGAGGAGGAAAGAGGGAGAATAGGGCAGAAAATCATTCCATATACTCTCCTACTCAGTCTTTCGCTTCCCACATCGTTCTGTCTCCCTCTTCTTCTCTCACCCGCCCTATCATTCATACACTCTCCCAGTCAGTCTTTCACTCTCCAACTCGTTCCGTACCTCCTTCTCTTCCTCCTTCCAACAATCTCACTCTCACAAGTTCTCCCAGTCAGTCTCTCACTCTTCCTCTTTCTCGGTCTCTTTCCCAATCTCCCAACTATACACCTCAGTCTCATACACTCTCCTACTCAGTTTCATACACCAACCCGTTCTGTCTCCCCTCCCTTACAACCACCTCATTCCCATATTCTCCTAGTCAGTCTCTCATGACCTAGCAACCTCGAGTACATTTCACCTGGTTACAGACAGATGGCAAAATACGATAGTGCTTTCACCGTAACTTGGCCCAGATTTTCGTCCTTTTACAGCTTCTTTCACGTAGCTTAATGGCAAAGACAATACTACGGCTCTATAATCTCTCTATGGTAGTTCTTCGTGACTAGCACCATATTCCAGTGTTACTCTATTATTACAACTCAGTATTCAAGATGGAGAGATGGCAAATTTAGACCAAGTTAGAGTGAAAAGAGTATAGGAATGGGTTCGTCAAAGCAGCAGCCCAGGCAGTTCTCTCAAACACACCTATTCCCTGCGCCAACTCTCTCTCTCATTTAGATTCAGTGAAGGTAATTAATCTGCCGGTATTCAAACACCAAATTTACAAACTTTCTTAAACTTAATACTGGATTGCTTGTCTATGATTTCGTCTTCACTAAGGTATATACTAAGGACTTTATTATAAACTTTCTTGAGGTTCGGGCTTCGTATAATATTCCAGGCTTAAAATAATAAATCATCATCATCATCATTATCATCATCATCATTCAATCAATCTATCATCATCATCTTCATCATCAATAATAATCAACATCACCATCATCCTGTCACCACTCCTGATCCTCCTCCTGCTCCTCCTCAACATCATCATCATACTGCTCTCACCACAGGTTTTGATATTCAGCCTTTATGAATCTGCCGCACAGACACTGATCACTTTATTTGCCAACAAGTCAAGGTCATTAGGGTTACTTTATTCATATTCTCAAAAAAATAATTAAACTTCAAAACAGAGGAAGAGAGAGAGAGAGAGAGAGAGAGAGAGAGAGAGAGAGAGAGAGACGAAACTTCAGTAGGCGACTGTATATTAATTCCTCTTTACTTATACACCAACTAACCCTTCGCAACAAAAATATTCTTAGTCTTTAAGTTATGCGTAAGACAATATTATCCCCTTGTCCACCAGAAGCCTCTAAAATTGTGATCATATAATTTCATACCAGCGAGAACAAACTTACTCTAATTTCGACTCAGGAAAGGCAAATTTATCAGCCAAGACTCAGAAACCGAAAACCAGGGGAAGTTACGAGGTTCCCGGTGAGGCTGTCGCTGTATGCAAATGGTTTCACGGGCTTTTATCATGGCTGACGTGTGTGTGTGTGTGTGTGTGTGTGTGTGTGTGTGTGTGTGTGTGTGTGTGTGTGTGTGTGTGTGTGTGTGTGTGTGTGTGTGTGTGTGTGTGTGTGAATGTCTGGTTATACGAACGTCCCTCAACTACTTCCCTATCCCCCGAAAGGAAGACATCTGACTGCAAGAGAAGGGCAACACTAAGCCTGCAACTCACTGTGTTCACATTTCATATGAACTTGGTGCCACAACAACAACAGCATGATGATGATGATGATGATGATGATGATGATGCATGATGATGCTGTCCTTTTATCAATGTTAACGTCATTATTTTATTTATTTATTTTTTTGACAGGAAAGATCCCTCGTTTGGGTGAGGTTATGGAAAGCCTCCAAAAATCCGTTCAGACCGACGACGGATTTTTTTTTAATTCTTGCTACCATCAAACGATTTTATTTAACTAAGAAGAAATTCCTCGTGACGAGTTAGCGAACGTGTGGAGAAGAGAAGAAATGACTAGGAAAATGGAGAGTACAGAAAGAAATGACTGTGAATAAAGAGAGCACAGAAAGAAATGACTATGAAAAAGGAGAGTACAGAAAGAAATGACTATGAAAAAGGAGTGCACAGAAAGAAATGACTATGAAAAAAGAGAGTACAGAAAGAAATGACTACGAAAAAGGAGTGTACAGAAAGAAATGACTGTGAAAAAGGAGAGTACAGAAAGAAATGACTATGAAAAAGGAGAGTACAGAAAGAAATGACTATGAAAAAGAAGAGTACAGAAAGAAATGACTATGAAAAAGGAGAGCACAGAAAGAAATGACTATAAGGATGAAGGGAAAAAAGGATGAAAGGTCAAGAACTGTGTGAAGAGAGCAGAGGAGAAGGAAGGATCGGAGAAAGGAGGGAGAGAGATGCAGAGATGGAAGGATAATGTAGAAAGAGAAATGACGCTGGTCGGTCAGGGAGGGAGTAAAATTTGGCTCCCAGGAAACTGAAAACCACTACTTGAAAATACAGAGGAAAGGAAAATGGAAAGAGCACAAAAGGAAGGAAAGCACGGATATGAAAAGTAGACAGCGAGGGAAGAGGGAGAGGGAAGGATGGAAGAGTTCGCATGACACTCTCAGCTGAATGAAATCGTTTGGTGTCAGCCAGAAGAGAATCCCAGAGTTGTCCCACGCATGAAAGGACGAACTGGGACAAGCAAACTCATCCTAGCTTTGTCATATTCTCAACCACGTTATGATGCACGAAAATTTTGACGCAAAGGTGTTAATTGGTGGCACAAGTGAGGTAATTTGCACGTATTTTGCCCCAGGTGTGTTGGGGTGAAGGGGAGACACAATGAGGCGAGGCAGGCGGGTGGAATGGTGGTGTGGGGTGGAGAGGGAAACAGACACTCCAATTATGAGGAGGGGAGCACGGGGAGGGCAGGGGTGTATAATGGGCAGGGGGAGGAGGGTGTATAATGGGAAGGGAGGGAGAAAGGGAGTTTGTTTGGAGTAGTGTGTTTTTTGGACTTTTACCTCAATTACAGTGCCGATGGAAAAAATGTGTTACTGTGGACAT
>NC_137007.1:725000-885000 GCF_032717465.1 Coenobita brevimanus
CTTGCTGGCGTTCATATTTATATTCAAACACATGAAAGTAGTTATATTTACTTTTGTAGCGGGCACAGTCACTTCAACACACACACACACACACACACACACACACACACACACACACACACACACACACACACACACACACACACACACACACACACACACACACACATCTCTGGAGTCTTTACTTTCAATTTTAAGGAACTGGACCACTCACACACCCTGAGTTATGAGACAGGAATGAGTCTCCTTGGTTACTAATCAAATCAACCCTCCAATCTGACTACACCTGATCATCAACTGAGCTGAGAGATGTTAAGGATCTTTCGTTAAGTAAAATAATAGGATGAAAATGTTGTTGCCGTTCTGATGTGAATATATGACAAGGAATAATTCTTTGCTCACCAACATCACAACAAGAGCCAGCGAGTGAAGGAGAGAGAAGGAGAACTGATGACTGGGAGATATTAATGGGAGAGGAGGAGAGAGTTAGAGACAGGGGGAGGAAAGTTTTTATAAGTTGTGAACTGCTGAGATCCACGGATTAGAGAGAGAGAGAGACACACACACACACACACACACACACACACACACACACACACACACACACACACACACAGAGACAGAGAGCGAGACAGAGAGACAGACAGACAGACAGACAGAGACGGATTATAGTGACGACGGGAAGGGAGGAAGACGAGTGACAGACGTGGAAGATGATGAACTTTATATAACTTATCCATATGCACAACTTTCCATGGTGCAGGGAGATTGAGGTGAAGAATAAAAGATGCCTCATATAGTCTTTGCCTGTGGAGAGAAGGATGCTCAGACAGACATGTGTGATAAGCATTCTCATTCTCATTCAATTGCACTGACAACTCTCAACCTTTTCAATGTGATGAGGATTTTGAATTTCCCTCTTACTATCTCCAAGCGATAATTTCCAGCACAGGGCAGACTTTTCCGACTAGGGGGTTTAGATACACATTTAATTAGCTCCTTGAAGACACGAATTTAAATACAATAGGTGTATAAAATCGACAGGTAAAAGGTTAATTAATCAAGACGTCAAGGTAGTGAAGAGGTTAAAGGTCATGAGGTGGATGGCTATTACCTCCCTTCCTCCCAGACTCTCAAGGACGCTAAACTTGTGGGCAAATCCCCTTAACTCTGGATCCCTTAACTTCTTACTTTTACCGAGTTATCCTTGCCACTCTGACGTCACGTGGGGAGACACAGCACATGTAATATTCACCAATGGGGTCCCCCGCCCCCCCCAGTATCCTCAAATGACCCCTTGTTTTTTTACATTAATTTTCTAACAAAATGGTGGCCAAACGAATTAGATGCGTGCTTCTGGCCTTTGGTTCCTTTTTCCTTGCATTAAAAAAATAAATAAATAAATGAGAGGCACTGACTGCTTATTATGGTGACGTGTTTTCTATTTTGTTTATGTTATTTTTCAGATTTTTTTCGTTTGTTTAGGGGAAATTCTTGACTGGATGGGTTAGACAGAGACCTCATACCGGTAACCCCTTCAGTGTGTGTGTGTGTGTGTGTGTGTGTGTGTGTGTGTGTGTGTGTGTGTGTGTGTGTGTGTGTGTGTGTGTGTGTGTGTGTGTGTGTGTGTGTGTGTGTGCTATTCTCAGACGATTTCTCCAGCTTAGGGAAGACAATTCCACTAGAAGAGCTAGATAGAGGCCTCATTAACTTTCTATCTATCAAGTACAGTATCTATATCCACCTAAACATCTACCTGTCTGTATATCTATCAATCTGTCTGTCTGTCTCTATTTCTGTATATCTAACCATTATTATCTATCTATCTATATATCTATCTTTATCGCGTACATCAAGTCCCCATTTCAGGTCCTGCATCAAGAACACGTAAATTTGTATCTTATTCTTGCTGCTACCTGGTTAATTTACTCTTAGACGTGAGGGGGAACCTGCCTTAACCCATTTAATTAAAGGGGAAAACAAACTCCCATCCCTTTTCTGTCCAACTCTTTATTGCAAGAGTTAACCGTTACTCCCAATCCTTTATTTATGCAACGGGTCAACTCTGGAACTGTCTCCCTCTGTCTGTATTTCCTACTTCCTATGATCTCCAGTCTTTCAAACGCAGTGTGTCCAGGCATCTCGAAATGAACAGATCTTGAATTTGGCTCACTTTTGTATTTTTTTTTTCTTGGAAGGATTTGTTTGCCGGCTCCTAGCCTTTGGTTCCTTCTTATTAGCATTAAAAAAAAAATGCATAATCTGATACACCACTATTTCCACCAAGACTAACACCACCTCCACTACCACCATCGCCACTACCACTACCATCATCATATCACCACTGAAACCATCGCCATCACAACTAACACAATCACCACTAACTCCACCATCACAACCAAAGGCACCACCGCTTGCACCATCACACCACCGCTACCATCATCACCACCAATACAACTACCATTACCACTACCACCACTTACACCATCGCACAACACCATCATTACCACACCACTAGCACCATCACAACCATCACTAACTCCACCATCGCCACCACCAACACCACTAACACCACCACAACCATCACCACTACATCACCATTAACACCGCTACACCACCAATAACACCAATACACCACACCTACCACCACCACCACAACCACCACCATCACCATCACAGCCGCGCCAATAAAACAAATCATCCTCCCAGTCACACACGTCCATATGGCACTGGACGCGGCTGGTTCGATGCAAAGGTAATATAAGGTTAATTGATTTCAGGTGACGCGCCGTATAGCTGGTGTGGACCGGGCTGGAGACTGAAGCGATAAACATATATACTAGTGAGGAATGGGGTAAAAAACACTAGAAAAACAGGACTCTTTTCTAGGTGTCTTTGGAAGCTTCTTAACGCCTGTTGTATAGCAATTCATTCTCTCTATTACACCACAAAATTCTCTTTGTTACTAATCGAAATTATGTTGATATTACAATGACATAAAAAACATAAGAGAATATCAAAGAATAACACACATAATAAATCCCAATAAATCGCTACGAGAAAGGGGCTAAGAAATCAGCAACTCCACTTAAAACACGACCCACTGCTTCTGTTCATCCTATACTCCTAGTTAGATTTCGATAGTAAGTATATTGGGAAAAAATACTAACTAGCCATATAATACTGTTCTAAGCAACCTCTGACCTTTGCATTTTGATACTGGTAGTGTTGACCCCCTGACCCCCCGACCCCCTGACCCCCTGCCCTCGTTCGACCTCTCATAAACCGAGTAATTGATGTACCCGGCCAGAATGCACCTTTTATGACTGTAGGGTCTGGCTGGGTGGTGGATGGGGGGCTGAGACCACGATAAAAAAAAAAATTGCTTTCCTTTTAGTCGTATTACCAGGCCTTTTGCAATTAAAATTTCATTTGCGGAACTCACACACACACACACACACACACACAGAAGGCAGGTGACCAGGAGTCCAACAATTGTCAGTGGATACAACGCTCCCTAAACCAATTATTGATGGCGATGGCTTCTGGGAGTCAGGTGGATTGGACAGGATGAAGGGCAGAACTGGGGCCAGGAATACCAAGATCCACGCAGGTGCTACCAGACTGAGGCCGACCACAACATATGATGGGAGGGATGTACGTCGCTTGTATGAGACTGAGGATGAGATGCAGGGATGGAGTGGAGAGATATATGAGACAGGGGAGTACCAGTTCGGGAAGGGCAACGAAATGGCAGGGGGCAGGGCGACTTGGCGGCAATTCGTTTGTGGCCACCCTTTACGGGATTAAAACGTCTGGATATAGACAGACAGACAGATAGATAGATAGACAGATGAGTAAAATAGTATGTGGCAGCCGGGGTGACTGCAGGAAAATATAACGCGTGATGGAGGAGGCCGTGCAGGTGTAAACAAGTTATCGTAATACAAAAGCAGTAAATCCGACAGTAGACTCAAATCCGTGTGATCTGAGGTCTTAGCAAATGGCTACTAACTGTATAAGTATTAGCGTACTCACCGACCTGCCGGAGATAACATCAGTTCCTATAACCTCTTGTATGCTATTCCCCAGTCTCAGAAAATATTGCGAGAGTCACCGTAAGGAAGAGGAAAATTCGCTACGTTACGTGGGATGAAGATTTAAAAAAAAAAAAAAAAAAAAAAAAGCATCTGCCCAAGGAATGAATATAATTATACAGTACAAATGGCGACAGAGTAAGACAAGACCCGTACTTAGTTTTCACACATACAATACCCACCCTCACCCTCACACTGCACACTAGTCACGTCATCGTAGCATTAGTGTGAGCAGCGCTATACCCGCCCTCACCCTAACCTCGCACCCTGGTCACGTCCCTCTCATAACACATCCAACACTTCTCGCTCCCCCTCTCACCCCAAGCCTCCCTAACCACCCACCAACCCACCTATCCATCCACCTCCGTCTCACACCTCACTCCTCACCTTTATCACATCATTCCACCCTTCTACCTTTCTCAGCGGGGGCATTTCCATTTTTAGGGGGGTGCACGGATCCCTTCTTTCTGGACTCTTATGTGGATAAAGGAAGTAATATTAATATGCATCATGAAAGAATATATCAATTACTCACAGAAGGATGCTGCTTAATATGAAGGTGGGCTATGTATTACGCAGCTCAATTTTCGCGTGTTCCCGGGACGGCTGTCAGTCTTACCAGGGTGAACCGGAAGGGGGGCTAGGAGGGAGAAGGATTCGGGGTTTTGGAACGAGGGTAGTGGGTAAGGGGTGAACCAGGGGCTGGGTAAGGGTGAGAGGGAGGAGGTGAGGGTGGAGGAAGGGGAAGGAGGGGAGGGTGGAGGGAGGGGAAGAAGGGGAGGGGAATCCAGGTCGCAGGGAATCTTGGCAACTGTGGTGATCATTTCATGCCCATTTGGAGATAAAGGCAGGAATTGTGGCGCGGGTTTAAAAGTTGGCACCAATGCTGAGAGAGAGAGAGAGAGAGAGAGAGAGAGAGAGAGACCGAGGGGGAGGGGGGAGGGAGAGACAGGGGGCTGGGAGAGGGACGAGGCGAATAATAAGAAAAGGCTTTACTAACACACACACACACACACACACACACACACACACACACACACACACACACACACACACACACACACACAATCGATTACCCTTGCGTTAAAATCTTCATAACCATTTCAAGGCGCTGTTAAGACTTTGAAAATTTATCGTACACTTTCAGGCAATTTTATTCAGCACAGGGAAGCACTTAGCAGTCAAATGGATATGAAAAGCGAATTTATTATCTGATATCACATTAAGTCAAGCCACAGGGTAATTTATGAGCTATATTTCACGGTTACTGTCCTTCCATGTTTATATATTATTTTCCTATAGGCTAGAATAAGAGGTTTATATGAAATGTAGGCTTTATAACGGGAGGATAAGATGACGGTTCAAGAAAGAAAAAATAAATGATAAAAAATAGTAACAGTCCAGATTTGTACTTCTTTCCTCTCTCTCTCTCTCTCTCTCTCTCTCTCCTTGGCCCAAATATACGAGGGGATTTTCAGGGCGACAACCAACATCTCGTATTTCTCTTTGTCTTTCTACTTAGCGCCTCCAGTTGCGCCCCCGGAATATGGAATACGTTCAGTGTTCATAAATTTTCTTGGTTTTGAGAGAGAGAGAGAGAGAGAGAGAGAGAGAGAGAGAGAGAGAGAGAGAGAGAGAGAGAGAGAGAGAGAGAGAGAGAATTTTTTTTTCTTTTTGCTTCCATCGTTATGTGTGATAATTCTAAAACTCCTTCATTTGAAAGACTTGCGAGGATTTTATTGTCTAACTCATAACTCTTTCAGTATCATTTACTCTTTTAAGACAACGTTATTTCCCTACTTCTAAGAAAAATAAAGAAAAAACACGGGTCTTATTATATTTAGTTTTGATACTGTTACTGTAATGTTTCTGCTGCTCATTTATTGGAAAGTTTTATCGATTGATCTTAATTAGTCACATTTTTTTCCTTGCATTTTTATTTCCTGCAATTGCTCATGTTGCACGCATTCTGGACTGGTAAACACTCGCCCAACATATTTACCCCTGCATGTTTTCTGTTGCAAAATCTGTAAACAACTTGCAAAGGCCTTATAAACAAAAATGAGTCCCCTGAGATTACACCTGCAATGAAAGGTAACAGAAATATTGAAGACTTTTAATCAGTCCAGGTGAATGCGAGGTAAAAAGGGTTATATATCGGCTTTACTGAGGCTAATAAAGTTTTTTCTTAATATATACGGCACATATATTTCAACTTGATGGGGTCCTTATTTAATCCTTACTATTTTTAGACGATTTTCTTCAGCTAGAGGGGCTTTTCGGACTGGAGGGGTTAGGCAAAGCCTCCTTTAACCCCTTCACTGCCACGGGACTCTGAGCTTAAAAAAAAAAAAAAAATCATGCCACTGCAAAAATATATTAAAAATTATGTATTCGTAGTAGTGGTTAAATCCTTTCATTAACTTTTTGCCATCACCAGACGATTTATATTAACTCTAGGAAGGATTGGTGGTAGTGAAAAGGTTAAGTCTAATCCATCCCTGTAATTCGTAAAATCTCCCTGAACCAGTATAACGTGTGAGAGAGAGAGAGAGAGAGAGAGAGAGAGAGAGAGAGAGAGAGAGAGAAAGAAAGACAGACAGACACACAGACAGAGACAGAGAGAGAGAGAATTTACGTCATCGTGGTGAAGTGGTTAATGGCACCGAGAGGGGACAGAAAAACATTGCAACTTCTTCCCCCATGCAAGCGAACGCGGCTCCAAAGCGGGTTATACATCAGCTTTATACAGACAAATGTGGGTTTTTACTTCAAGAGACAAAAATTCTTCCACCGAGAGGCTTGGCAAAAAAAAAAATAAAAATAAAAATAAAAGAAAAAAAACTATCATGAAGCCTAGAAGCATCGTCTCCTTGATGAATAAAATCTGTATAAATGAATGACTGAAGGTGAAGGATTAGCATGGCCGCCTACTGACTACACGAGAATCAATGAGGCAGATATTCAGCGTATATTAAGTTCTAAGCTTCTGCTGGGTGGTGGAGAGGGACGCCTTCATGTGGTGGCATTGATATAAATGGATGATTCTCCTACCCGGTTATACAAACGCCCCTCAATTCCCTCCCCATCCCCGGAGAGGAGGATGGTGGAATGCCACAGCCTGCAATCCCTCAGGTTTACGTTTCAGATGAACATGGGGCTACAACAACAACAACAACAACAACAATTACTACTACTACTACTACTACTATTACTACTGCTACTACTACTACTACTATAACTGAATACGACACGCAATAATCTTTTCTGTAGGTCCCTAATTGTACTTATGCGTGAATAGGGACAAGAGGGAAATACGCCAAGTCTACAGTGTGACCGGTCCAAGACTCAAACTCGGGTTCTCCTTGCTGTGACCTGGACGTGCTAACCAATGCACCCCCTCCCCTATGTAGGAAGGATGCTTGTTTGTCTTTATTTTTGGTGGATAAAAGGATATTGATCACAAGGGTACAACAAGATGAAAATGCCAAGAAGTTCATTATATAATTACAAGACAGTGAATCAAAATATACGCCGAGCTGACTATGAAGATAAATAAACCTTACCTAAAGTACACAGACACACACACACACACACACACACACACACACACACACACACACACACACACACACACACACGAATAAAAACATTACTTTCATAAAAAGGAAAGAAGCACTATTATGTTTGCCTACGTGGATGCTGGGAGACGGAGGAGGCAGGGGGCGAGTAGGAAAAAGTAGGAAAGGAGGTTTTGGAAGGGGGGGATTAGCTACACTGCTCTCGCCCTTATTCTCCTGTACTGAACGCAGAACTACAAGCTACTATTGTACATACAACTCCAGTGACCAACATACTAGTACATGAAACAACAGGGCAGTTGCGAAATAATTTATGGTTCAGG
Source organism: Coenobita brevimanus (assembly GCF_032717465.1). NCBI lineage: Eukaryota > Metazoa > Arthropoda > Malacostraca > Decapoda > Coenobitidae > Coenobita > Coenobita brevimanus. Next base: position 733,002 of record NC_137007.1, read on the forward strand.
AAGGAAAACAAGAGACACTACAGGAAGCTGGATTTAGGTGAACAGAAAACACTGTACTCGAAGGTTCAGACGATGCTCCGAAGCTGCCAAACACTACACTGGTATCTGAAGCACACTCTGATCTCACTGGTGGTTCTCACGGTCCTCCGAGGCTTCAAAATGGTCTCTTAATTACACTGTGAACACTTAGGGGGCTTCACACTCACACCGAGGCTTCACAGTGATCTTAAACTAGCGGTGGTGCAGGTCTAACTAGAATAATATACCACAGTAATGACTATCCCATGTACTGTGCTCGGAAATCTATCCCAAGTACCGGTATGAAACGAACTTTGTAATTTTTTAACCACAAAGACGCGTTATATATTTTATTCTTGTTAACAACATTAAAAGATGAGGTGACTAAAAGCTTTAAAAACCCTTCCAGTTCAAGAACCCTCCCAAAAGGTTATATTTGAAGTGACGATAATAATAAATGAATGAGAAGCAACATCCTACTGCTTCAGTAAATTGCTTCATTTTCTCATTTCTTTGAGCATCTTCCTCATTGGTCATAATCATAATTCTCTCTCTCTCTCTCTCTCTCTCTCTCTCTCGTTCTTTTTCCTTATATTTTTCCTTCCATCCCAAATTAGATCTGGCCACTCTGCGTCCCGTTTTCTGATAATGAGTTAATTAGTACGGTAGGAAAATATTTACTCCTCTTCGTGACGCTGAAATGGTATTATGATTCTGGCACAGAGAGAGAGAGAGAGAGAGAGAGAGAGACAGACAGACAGACAGACAGACAGACAGACAGACAGACAAAAACAGACCAATAGATATAGCTTAAGAATTGATTGTGAACAGCAAAATGAAAGGAAGAGTTAAAAAAAAAAACAATATTGAGGGAAATATTAAAACACCAGGAAGAGATGGAAGAAAATGGCTTACGTGGACGAAGGAAGTCAGTGTGAAAGTAAAAGTTGCAGTAATATGACAAAAAAAAAGAAAAAAACAGGAAATGCTGTCAAAAGGATAGGAAAATGAAAGAGTGTCAAATATGAGAAAATGAAATGGGGAATAGGGAAATGATGGAAAAATGAAATAACAGGGAAGAAGATAGGAAAAAGAGGGAAGGGGTCGCAGTGAAGGCAGAAGAGAAGAGGACCACAACAGCAGAATCGGGCAAATTTACATGATAAAGGCACACCAGCCCTGATATTTACCCCCACACTACACAACACAATACACTGCACCACACCACACTACATTTTACTACACCAGAACACAATACAACACACCACACTGCACCAAACCACACTACACTACACTTCTCTACATTACATTACAACACACTACACCATAAGTACGGGTACACTATTACACCACACTGTCTTACACTACCCTACACTGCACTACCTTACACACCACACTCCACCACATTACACCACACCACACTACACCACACCAGGGAGGAGTCAACACAGGGCTACAAACATCTCCACACTCTGTATTATACCAGGAGACTACACACGACTACAACGCACTGCAAGGGACTACGACGGGCTACACAGAACTACAAAAGGACTACAGAATATTACACGGTGCTACACAGCGTTATACAGAGATACAAGAGGGCTACTTTGTATTTTGCTTGTGGTAGAGTATGTGAATATGTGTCGATCCACCCACCAATCTATCTATCTGTATCTACCTACCAGTCTATTTATATATCTACCGTATCCTATCTATCTAAATATTTGTCTATGCATGTTACGTATATCAGTATGTTTTGCCTGACGTAAAATTAGGTTGAGGACGACCTTGACAAAATTGATCTCCATGCTTTTTCGTCCCTACTCAGTAACAACCCCTCTTCCCATGCACGACCCAGCACAAAAGACACTGTTGAAGGAAGGAAACAGGGAAAGGGAATGCATCACTGGTAAGGAACTCAAGTTTATGTGAGGGGTGGGATAAAATACAAGGAGCTGGAAAAATTGCTGTGCACCAGAAAACAATGCCACACCAAACCACACCATCACATTACACACTGACACACTGCACACTGGAACATCACACACCTGCTACACATCATACTGCCATACATCACAGTGCCACACCATGCGTTGCCACTCCACACACTGCCACACTACATACTGGCACACTACACACTGCAATATCACACACTGCCACATCGAATACACTACACCACCGCACAATCAAATCACACACTTCCTCATCATGTAATCCTGCCCTCAATGTCACACTACAGTACATCAATATTCAAAAGATGAACAACACACAGGCTAATACTAAAGTGTAATATACAAACTAAATTACTAAAAAAAAAGTGCTTGACTGCCTCCTATGGTAAAAGTTTGACTCAATGGACCGTATTGTAAAAAGCACAGAAAGCTCCTTAACACTTTTTCCTCAGCGATTTATTTGAAGGTATAGCTTAACATTCTACCGTATACACATCATATTACTATCATCATTCTCTGCATCTGTAACACCTAGGAGGATAATATGGTGTCACGAACAGAATAAATGGAAGAGGTGTAAAGGCTGAGACACACACAACCCAGGGCCGTTCTAAGGAGTTCCATCAGCTTTGTGACACACTCAGGAAAAGCATCAGTTTGAGCCGCGTCTGATGGTTGTGAAAAGTTATAATGAGTTTCACAGGGGTTTTATTGATGGGTGTTCTCTCTCTCTCTCTCTCTCTCTCTCTCTCTCTCTCTCTCTCTCTTTCGCTTTGGAGACACCGTAACCCCTCTTCCTCAGCGACTTCTTCAAGACATTGCACCTCAGTATCTTACATGTTACTGAAGCAACCACTGTACATCGCTACCAAAATATAAGGAACAGAAAGTAACGATGTGCAAGAGGCAAAATGAATCGCTAAGAAGAGGGTGCAACGACGCTTACAATTTCATCTGCTTACGGTCCTTGATTTTTGCACCTTCAGCCCGAGGACGTAACTTCTATACTTGCTATCCCCAGACGATTAAAGTCGGGTTAGGAGGGGTTACTCGTACTGAAAGGGTTTGGATAGATAGATAGATAGATAGATATAGATAGATAGATAGATAGATAGATAGATAGATGGATGGATGAATGGATGGATGGATGGATGGATGGACTGCTTCTGATAGACAGTGTAAAAGTAAACAGATAAAGGAATAGATAGATATAGACAGATGTAAATATACAGACAGAGAGATAGATGGAGATACTCTAAATACACTCTAACGGTATGGATTTAAGGATGAAATATAAAAACACGCCATTACAACAAAGGACTTAAGTAGCATAATTCTCTTAAGTGTGGTGTGGAATGTTAAGAGGAATAAAACACTTAAGCTCTCCCTGTACATTTCTTTTCCCTAATTTATCCACTTATGACTGTAAATCGGTCATAAGGTGTAGAATGTACGATGCTAAGTGGTAAGGGGATGGAAAGTGGAATGAAGGAGACAGTGAAAGAGAGAGATACGCGTAATGAAGTCAAGATGAGAAGCTTAATGAGAGTGGATGAAAGTCAGTAAAGATAACAGGCACTCGAGAATATTAGAGAGAGAGAGAGAGAGAGAGAGAGAGAGAGTCATTCACACGTCATTCAAGCTCTCAATTTCCATGCTCACTATTTTTTTTTTTCAGAAACGAAGAAACTTGCACAATCATCCCCCCCATCTTTCAGCCTATTTTCCTCCCTATTATATGCTGATTTTTTTTCCTAATATTCAGTTTATATCTTACTCATGCTGTCTTCAAATATGTCTTTCCCTCTTTCCTCTTGCTCACTATCTCCATTCATTGTCATGGAAATTCTTCACAGACTCCCTCCTTCACCTTTTCTCTTTCCAGTCCTATTTTTTTTTACGTCAAGTTACTTTTTGCTCTATCCTCTCCAGCTCTCCATGTCTCTCCACCGCTCTCTCCTGCTTCTGTCTCGCTTCACTTTCATGTTTTTCTCTCAGTCCTGCTTGCTCTCTCTCTCTCTCTCTCTCTCTCTCTCTCTCTCTCTCTCTCTCTCTCTCTCTCTCTCTCTCTCTCTCTCTCATTATTTTCAACATTTTACATACCCAAGACATAGACTGAATGCAGACTGTGGCTCCATTAATTAAAAGAGATTGTAAAATAAAGATCTTCCTTCTCATATAACCAAATACCTCTTCTGCCCATTCATATAAACATCCCTCAACTCCCTCTCTACCCCGAAAGGAGGATGGTGGGATACTGGAGGACAATTTCAGCTGTAGTCCACCGGGTCCACGTTTTAGATGAACCTGGGGCTACAACTATCATTCAGCGCACGGAAGGGAGAACCGACGGTGTATTGGTTAGCACGTTCAACTCGCAACTGGAAAAACCCGAGTTCGATTTTCAGGGTGATCTGTCTGGCGGGTTCTGCTTGTTTCCACGTTATACCGGTTCACCCATGAGTATAACTGGGGACCTGGACGTAACAGTGACTGTTTATCATCGCGTCTTTACCCTGCTCTTACTATCTCCACTTCTCCTCCTCCTCCTATTCTGTTCCCTTCCAAACTATGCGTAAAAGAGCGAGTCACATTAGTTTTCCTCCTCTTTTCCTCTCCATATGTCTCTTTCAGCTCTCTCCTCTCCTCTCCCTCTCCCTCTCCTCCCTCCTTCCCTCCCCCTCTCCTCACCTCTCCCTTCTAATCATGTAAATATTCCCTCTCCATCTATGTCTTCTTTTCCATTCCCCCCCTTCTCATCTCTCCCATTATTCATTATTTCTGAAGCTCCCCCACCCTTCCCCACTTTCCCCACTTCCTTCAACTTCTACTCCTCTCTTACTAATAATATCCACTTCTCTCCTCGCTTCCTTATCCTCTTCTCCCCCTCTCCTACCTTATTATCCCAATGTTTCTCTCTTCTCCCCCCTCTCGCTCTCTCTCTCTCTCTCTCTCCTCTCCTCTCCAGTTCCTCAGGAAGGGGAAGGAGGGTGGCAGGAGGCGACAGAGGGAGAAGTTTTGCGACATCTACATAAAAGATGCACAAACTTCCTCAACTTCCACCGGAGTCACCCACGTTGGAAAAAAACGTGTGTGTGTGTGTGTGTGTGTGTGTGTGTGTGTGTGTGTGTGTGTGTGTGTGTGTGTGTGTGTGTGTGTGTGAGAGAGAGAGAGAGAGAGAGAGAGTAATAAAAGCTAAAGCTAAACAGATATGTCAAAAATGACGTTGATTACATACGCATATAATAAGATATATATGAAATCATAGTTTTCCTTACGTCAACTGAGCGTTAAAAGAAAAATTAGCAACGTAAAAAGAAAATATCATCATCATCATCATCATCATCACCATCCCGACCTTAATTCCCACGTTGAGACGAGGTGAGATACGATGAAGAAACAGAGAATGCACAAAATCAAGGGGACTATGAAAAAACATGGCTAATTAAAATGAATCACATATTTACCCATACATCATCCAAGCTTTTAAAATGTATGGGAAAAAAGAGATTCGAAAAAAAAAAAGAGAAAAGAAAGAAAGAAAGGTCGCCCTAACTAGACGGGGTAACATCACAATCAGCCTCAGTAACTCTTTCAGTATGATGTATTTCTTCATTTCTTCTTTACATCGTATAAATGACCTCCTTGTTCTGAGAAGGTCATACTGAGGTCACGATTACTCTTATCAGTAGGTTGGCGTTATCTGAATTTGGCTCTTTTCTTTTCTTTTTTTTCTTGAAGGGAACATCTGACGGGTTTCTGGCCTTTGGTTCCTTCTTCCTTGCATAGAAAAAATATACACTCAAGGACGCGTAAATATTAGCCTAGCCCCGGACCCCTACGCTTCTCATGGGGGTATGTAGGATTGAATAATGGATGGCAGGATGGGTGGGAAATGGAGAGTGAAATCGCATGAGCGGTAATGCCGGCTGAGTGAACAGTGATGGAGGCGAGGTCTCTAAGTGGCCAGCAAGCCTCTTACACTGTGGCCGCCTAAGTGCTCGAGGCCATCACTTAAGAGTCCCAAGCTTAGGAGAAGGTAAAGGTGGAATGCGAACAGGACAATTTTGTCTTAGGAGGGAAGCAAGGGAAGAGTCACAATAAAAGATTCTGTAACATTATACTTGGTTTGATAATGTCGATAATATTCCCTTTTTTAATTTTTGTTATTTCTTTCCTACAAGTAACATCATATGAAACATGTGTCTTTGATTTCAGGTACTTTGCTGCCATGACACACTTATAGAAATCTTCTTCTATTTTCTAAGATAAATTATGCATTTCTTATATGATCGCACATTTGTATAATACGTGGGATTAATTTTTTGGAGGAGGTGAGGCAGGAAACTTTTGCCATGATAACAGCCCACACGGTCTTCAATTGTGCTTTGATATCGAATGTTTGGTTAGTTATTTACAGAATTCAAAACCTGCGAAGTCAAAACGAGAATACAAAAGGAAACTCATGCTATACAAACTTCTAAAAAAATTATAATGCTGCCTTAATTTCAAAACCGTCTATTCAAAGCATCAGCAAACATGTGTTACTTGTCTCAGTTTTGTTTACTTGGTGTGGTGGCTGTGGCAACTGGTATGACGTCATATTTATAAACACTCCTATGCTTAAGTTTTGTATAAGGTTGACTGTACATACGCTGATCTTCATTCTTACAGCTACCAATCACTTCACTCTTAAATCTGGAGTGAATATTAAGAAACCAAAACAAAAAAAATTATCTTTTATACACTCCCCCCTTAATAACCCACGTGCAGTCAGACAGTCACTCTTCCAAAGCCTTCCTCTTGTTAGACTGACACACGGCTAAACTAACACTCCGTAACTATCCCCTTCTGCCTGTATTTCCTACTGCCTATAATCTCCAGTCTTTCAAACGCAGTGTGTCCAGGCATCTCGAAATTAACGGTTCTTGAATTGGGCTCTGTGTTGTACTGTATTTGTTTTTTCTTGGAGGGAACAGTTTGCGGGTTCCTTGTCTTTGGTTCCTTCTTCCTTCCATTAAAAAAAAAAAAAGGCAGTGATAACCTAAATTGAGACAGCAAGTTAAAGAACCCCGAAACTGCTGACTGAACTGACTTTTGACTGAGTTACTGACGGTGCCTGATGACCCAGTAGGTGGTGCCAAAATTAACTGCGTCCGACTTTGAGTACACATCTGATAGTCCCATACCAGAGGCCCGGCAGCCCTCCTACGTGCCACACTCCTTCACCTGTCACCATTTCGCGCTAATATCCACCGTCCATACTGAATACATGCTCGGGTTGTCTCATTCAGGTCTGGCCTCATCGAATTTGAGGGGAATTTTTTAGGACAAGTCAGTGGTTGTAGAGTAATAATAAATAATGAAAAATAGTAAAAATAAACAGTAATTCAGACCGTCAAAATGTTCCTTGATCAAGCTGGGGACTGAACTCGTATCCTCTCGAGCATCAGGCACCTTCTCCAACCACTCGGCCACATCACACCTCAGATGTTTAATCAGACTCGGAAAAAGCGAGTGAAAAGTAGAAATAACAAAACACCTGCTTAGAAAAACACCTGTGAAGTCCTGGGGGGGGGAGATTAATAGTTTTTATTTACATTAATATTTATGCCACCCAAATATTCTGTCTGTCTGTCTGTCTGTCTCTCTCTCTCTGTCTCTCTGTCTCTGTCTCTCTCTCTCTCTCTCTCTCTCTCTCTCTCTCACTGTTTCTTACCTCTCACACCTTCCTTCACCCAGTCTTCCCCACCCCCTCCAATATTTTTCCTCCTCCCCTCCCCACTTCATTACCTCCTTGTTTCACCTCCACTCCTCCTCCACAAAAGGGCTCTTCATCTTCTCCTCCCCCAGCCCTCTCCCTCCTCCTCTTCCCCCGCCCTTCCTCCCTCCTTGTCTCATTCTCGCTCTCCCTCTTCACTTCCACTCTTTTAAGATTAATGAGGATTCTCTCTCTCTCTCTCTCTCTCTCTCTCTCTCAAGTGTAATTTTACTTATTCTTCTTGATACCATAAGACGAAACAAGAATAATTTTAAGTTATAATTTTCAGTTTCTTTTTCCTGATACTGTTTGACCAAAAGAGAAAAAGGAGGCAAAGGCAGTAAAAGGAAGGAAATATGTGAAAGGAATAAAATGAAAAACCATCATATTAGTGAAGAAATTAACACGTGGAAGGCAAAGGTTTGTGTGTGTGTGTGTGTGTGTGTGTGTGTGTGTGTGTGTGTGTGTGTGTGTGTGTGTGTTAAATATCTCCAGAATTCCTGAACAAACATGGCTCGAAATTAGCACACTGTCTGGGCTGGGAAATACGTGATTCGATTCTGGTGTATATCGATCAAAGAACAAGGTCACGGGGTCAGGGTCAAAGGTTGGGAGCGGTGTGGTTGTGTTCCTGTAGCGCTTCTGATCTCGATACAAATATTCACCAATCCCTCCAATACAAGAGGTCCTTCTAATGTTTAATAAAATCGTCTGACGGTAAACTAGAATATAGGAAAGAAAATGAGGTTATTGTGGAAGTTAATAAGAGTGGAGTGGTGATGGTGATGAGGTGAGGGCAGCGAGGCAGGTGACTGATGATGACTATAACAGTGAGGATGGGAGGTGATGATGCAACACAGGTGAGTGATGACGAGGACTGGCGGTGGAGCACAATGAGAGAGAGAGAGAGAGAGAGAAACGCACATATATTTTCATCATCATCATCGCTACCATTTTTACTCCAAAGGCAACAAGTCTAAATTACCCCTTTATTAATTTCTATACCTCCTCCTCCTCCTCCATCTTCTCCCAACTCCATCCCCTCTCTCTACACCTCCACCTCCCATCCCCTCTCCTCCTCTATATCTCAACTTGTACCTCCCACTCCACCCCACACTCCATATCTCCATCTCCTTCACCCCTATCCCTCTCTCCCCCTTCTTCCACCCCTCTCTTCTCCCCCTCCCCACCCGTTCACCTCCCCTCCCCCTTCATCACTCTCCCCCACACACATTCAAGTCGACCTAAATCTCGTCAATGGACCAACCTGACACTCAAGCTGGAACTGGAAAATGAAATCCTCGAATACCATCAACTTTACTGCTTATCTGACACACCTCGATCAATCATTCAGTCCAATTTCACGCAGTGGCAAGAATTACGCTTATAAATTTAGCACCCGTGTCACAACGCACTCTCACATTTTTTTCTGTCCAACTTTTTAATACAAGACTTAAGACACTTAGTTTTTTCACGTTTCACATATGTCCGATCCTGAACATTATTGCTTAGTTTGTAATTCCCTCTGCCTATGACCTCCAGTTTTTTAGTTGTAATTTTTCCTGGCCTCTCAAAATGAAGGGATCTTGAATTTGACTCGGTGCTATTAATATCTGGCTTTTATTTATTCTATTTTTTCAAAGAACAACTTGCAGGCATCCAGCCCTTGTTTTTTTTTCTTCTTAACTGAGAAAGAAAATGGTCGGTCCAAATTATCAGGAAGGATGAGGTAGTAAGACATATCAAGGCAGGAAACACAGAGACAGGTTGGATGAGATTAGAGTTAGTGAGTGTGGGCAGAGGGAAATATAGGAAACGAAGCAGAAATTGGAACTCAAAGGTAATGTTTACCATATGTGATTTTTTAACAGGAGGGAACTGACGTAGGGATTGAATGGTTACTAAAGGACGGCAGTGAAGAATATTGAATAATGAAACAATTAGAAGGGAATTAGTTATACAAATAGTTATTCACGTGACATACGCTTGAGATGAATAAATATAAAAAATAAATCCACAAACGGTAAAAGGCACTGTAAGGAAAGCATTTATTCTTTTTCCCAAGATTTACTTCCGGGATCAAAGGTGAGACAGGCCTTATGCAAAATCCAGAGTCCTTTGAGGCGTCCTGTTGTCTCGAAGATGAAAAGATAAAGGAAGGAATTTTGAGATGAAGGAAATGTTTGAGATGATGGAAATGTTTGATGAAAATGTCTGAGATGATGGAAATGTTTGAGGTGATGGAAATGTTTGATGGAAATGTTTGAAGTGATGAAAGTATTTGGTGGAAATGTCTGAGATGATGGAAATGTTTGAGATGACTTAAAAATATGTTTGATGCTGTTTTAGTTTTTTACCCACAATTGCATTTCGCTTGGATCTGAGTTTAGCCTTAATGACATGTTACAGAGCACATTCAGTACAGAGGTATGGAGGGCAAACACGCTTGAGTTCCATTAGGTCTTTTGCAAATGGTCAGCAAACACAGGTGGATTTCGGACACTTTCCCCATTTCTTTTTTAATGACTTTACTCTCACATAGACTTTATCATCATCATCATCATCATCACCCCCCGTCATCATCATCATCATCATAATCATCATCATCATCACCATAATCAGCATCATAATCATCATCATCATCACCCTCCTCCTCCTCTTTCTTCTTCTTCCTCTTCTTCTTCTTCTTCTTCTCCTTCTCCTCCTCCTCCTCCTTCTCCTCCTCCACCTCCCTCCTCCTCCTTCTCTTCATCATCATCATCATCGTGAAGGGGCTATAACAGGGCCATATGACCATAAATTAACTTTTGCATCAGGTAAATGGAGAAAAAGTGGTGAGAATGTGTAGGCAGACAGGTGCTGAGTGGTGAGGGAATATGGTGAGCAGGGAGGAAAAAACACGTGAGAAAGAAGAAAGCGAGCACCAGCAATATTGACGGAGAGAAAGATGGTATGGAGGGACGGCTGACGTGGAAGGGAGGGGAAGAAAGAAAATGAGAGAGAGAGAGAGAGAGAGAGAGAGAGAGAGAGAGAAGCTGTCAGGAGGGGGCGAGGAACACAGCGGACGTTGAAGGTTGAGTGAAAAAAGGAGAGGAGAAAAATGGAAGGGAAAGGAAGGTGGAAAGAGGAAAAAAATAAAAAGGAGGAGGAAGAGGTGAAAACGAGGGAGGAAGAAAATAAGAGGGAGAGGAAGGGAAAAAAAAAAGGAAAGAAAGGAAAAAGGATGGTTAAGAAAATGGAAAAATGAGAAAAATGAGGGAACAGATGGAAGAGAAGGCACAAGGAGGAGAAAGAAAACAAAAAAAAGGAGGAGGAGGAGGAGGAGGAGGAGAAGGAGGAGGAGGAGGAGGAGGAGGAGATTAAAAAAAAAAAGGGAGGGAATGGAGCAGAATAAGAGAATGGAAAATAAATGGGAAAAAAGATAGCGACACAGCTGGAATGAGTGTGTGACATGGAGGGACGGTGGATGCTGAGAGATGGAAGAGAAAAAGAGAGAAAAAAGAAAAGGAAAGCAAAGGAAAAGAGAGAGAAAGAGGAAGACGCTGTTAGAAAAAGAGAAATGGACAAGGTGGGTGTGTGTGTGAGGTGGGCGATAAATGATGGTCCTCTATAATTTTTGTGGATGGGAAATGTAAGGGGGTAGAAAGAGAGAGATAGAGAGAGAGAGAGAGAGAGAGAGAGAGAGAGAAATTTGTGGGCGAAAGTGAGGTAAGAGAAAATGACTAATTCTACCTGGTCTAAATCAAAGGGAGAAATTAATCACAGCAATAAAAATGAATTATATACGAAATTCCCACAACAAAAAAATATATAATTGACAGAAACAACTGGATAACGAAAAAAATCGTAATTGTATTTTCCCTTCTTTTCTTAGGGCAAGTCTGCAATATATCACAAAGTAGAAAAAAAATGCATAAAATAAGTTGGCAAAGGGGATACTGTAAAGAAGAGAATTATAAAAAGGGTGGGGATGGAGGGGAGATGGAGGGAATGGTAGGGAGCGGAGCAGGAGGGAATTAAAGAGAAAAAATAACCCAAACAGAAATCATTCTAATAAAAAGGCAAAACGGAAGACATGTTTTGTTTTTCATGAATCAGTGAATGTGCAAGCAAAAAATATGAACAGAAAACTGAGAGAGAATTTCAGTAGAAAAAAATAAAAAAAAAAAGTTCCATGCCAATCTGTCCTATACTCCTTCAAGAGCGTAGGGACCCCAGGCCAGGTTGTCTTCCAAGGTGAGAGTAACCAGGCCTTTTTTTTTTTCCCTATGAGTGGTATTATGTGTGCAATAAACCCCAGTCACCCTCGTGTGTAAACCTTTATGGTCCACATCCTGGTGGAGCACCGTAAATCACTATACCACCAGGCGTCCTTTGGTTATATGGATACCACCCAACGTAGTAAATTGCTTCCTGGGGTTTAGAATCCATTTGACTTGTCACATACTGTGGAGTCGCCTGAAGGTAACACTGCATCAAATGAGTGGATGGTGGGTGCCCAAACCTGCCCTACATCACAATAATAAAACTGCTCACCCCGTCATTCTCTGGGGACATTGTGGTCAAACTGGGTGGTGACCAGGGCACAGGCAGCACCAGCGAGTACGATAACACAAGGCAACAAGCCCTCAAACAAATGGGCAGGAATCCTGGCTTGGTATTCTTTGTGTCATTCCTACCCATCTCAGGGCAGGAAGGGTTTAGTTATATGCTGTCTTGTTGCTGCACAGCCGGCAAACAGCAACAGGGAAGGAAGCAAGACAGGAAACAGCTTGTATTTCTAACGTTAAGTACAGGAAAAGCACGAGGTAAAGTATATATGCTGCACGTACGTTACATTTTAACCCTTGTAGAGCAAAGTTTTAAGTAACATATTTGGAACTCAAGACTTAGAGCCTCCACAACTTATTCCTGGGAAAGAAAATTTAACATAAACTGAAAGAGAAAATCAAGTACCGTATATTTCGAGATGCGTGGACACATTTCACTTGTATGAGTAGCTACCGCCAGATTTTATTAAGAGGAGGAAGAATTCTGCCGCACAAATGGTTAAAGCCACCAGATAACGTAAGAAGATTTGTGTGGACATTGGCAAGAGCGAGACAGTACAATGAATAGGGGTACGGGAGAGTCAACAGAGGTGCAATTAAGCAGTCAATCATCTTGCTACTTTTGTCCAAATATTATTTAATACATAATCCAGGAATCAAACATCTTGCCAGATTTTGTCTGAAGATTACTTATGACCAGCGTAACATAAGCAAACTCTTCACTCATTAAGGGATGTCTTGTATGGTTCAACTTTCTCTTGATGTAGTAACCAAAATAAAGAAGACACTCATTTCCTTGATTTTACGACAGACAAAGACAACAGTAGTACCCGTAAGATCCAAAAGTCCCGGTACCAACACGAAGATAAAGGATTAATTGACTACCTACCGACTACACTAAAGTCATCACGGCAGACAGTCCATTTGGTCGGTCAAGAAAGCTCCCTAACACCTCTTCCTAAGCGATCTATTTTGATTACTACACCTTACTATCCTAATCAAGTGTTATATAAATCCTTCAAACGCCGCCAAACTCTGCATAAATAACGTACAAAAGGATATTAACCTTCTTCCTGCTATAAAAAAAAAACACACATCCAAAAATAAATCGTTAAGGAAGAGGCGCTAGGGAGCTTCCTTACCTGGCAAGCATACAGGCCCCAGTCTTCCCCTACGGCATGACCCACAATCGCCAATGTTCTATCCAGGTCAAAAGGTCTTACAGGTCCGAAAACCAAACTTGAATTATTACACATGAGACCTCCACCACCCACTCCCCACCTCCACTTCCCCCCCCAAGCTCCCTGACAAGAAGGAGGTCTGTGCCAAAGCTGCAATATTTATTACAGTAGGACATTTATTTACACGTCTTCACGCGATACTCACCAGGAGGCTACCGAGACTGGGCTGTGATTATGGTGTACTGCAGTAAGTCCTCGGTATGCATCGCCTTTTATATTTCCATTTTTGCAAGGAACACCACAAACATTACAAAACTATTACCCATTAAGGTTCAGTTGCCACCGATAAAGCTGACTGAAGAGAGAAAGTCGGTGATACAGTATTTTGAACACTTCCACGATATACGAATACAACGCAGACTTAGTGAGTTGGGGAAGGGGGCTCGCGTGGTGAGAGTATGTACGAGTAGGTCAGGGCGGTACAGCTGACGCGGGAAGCCCCTCACAGGCCTCACAGCTGGAATATTCAGTGGACACAATATTTCACCAAGGGTACCAACGTAGGCCTACCAGAAAATGCCTACTGAAGAAGTTTTTTATCCCCACCACCAGTAAATCAGCTTGTATGACAGTTATCGGTTCGTGTTCTTAAATTTTTAGCTCTGTAATGAACGGGACAACTCTAGTTTTATTTTCAGACCCGTCGACCGCAGGTAAGCAACTGGTCCTATGGTGTTCTGTATGTTCCCTACACCGTCGATGTTTTGTATGCGTTTTAGTGTTGTGTGTGTTGTGCTGAGCTCCACTATGTGAGTTATTTGTGGGCCTTTGCTACGAGCGTACTAAGAAATAAAAAAAAATGTATTGCCTAGTATGCTCAATAAAATGTCACTTTTATGTCCTACCTTTATTTTATTACTTTCCTCCTCCTTTTGCCCTACCACCAGCGTCCCTCTCCCCTCCAGTCTTCCTCCTCCTCCTTCGCCCACTTCCCTCCAACCTAACTCCTGCTTCGCCACCACCCCTCGTCCAACTACTTCCCCCAGGTTCTCCTCCTCTACCAGTCTTCCAGCCATTCTTTTATCTCTCCTCTCAGGATGTCCTATTCTATTCCTCCCATAATTTTTCTTTCCTCCTACAGCTCTTCCTCTCCGTCTCCCCTCCCAGCACGCGTCTCTCCTCCACTTTCTTTCACTCATACTTCCAACCTTTCTCCTCTTCTTTTCCTCCAGCAATTATCTCTTATTTACTTCCCTTCCATGCCCTCTTAAATCTATTTCTTTCTCCAGCCTCATCTCTCTCCCTTCCCCCCTCCCTCCCTCCCTCATGCTCTCCACTAACATTCATCCTCTTCTTCACCTTCACTATCCCTCCATTTCAAGTCTTCCTCCTCCTCCCTCACTCATTTCTCTCCACTTCGCCCTCCCCTCTCCCTCCTCCCCACCCACATCTACCTCTCCCAAGCACCCTTCAGGTAACAACTCTTCATTAACCACCTTCACCGCCCTGCCTCTTCATTCGCACCTTCCTCTACTGCTTCACCTTCAGTCCACTTAACTCCTGACAATTTTATCCAACTAAGGTGACTTTTACGAACCATGGGGGTCAGATGCAACTTTCACAGACCCCTTTTCTTCCAGACGGCTCTCCTAAAATGAATAAAATCGTCTACAGGGTGGAAGAAGGAACTAAATTAAGCTAAAGAAAATAACTTCCTGGGATGGGTAAATGGAAGAAAGGGGAGGGGAGGGGATGGGGCTGAAAGGCAGGGACGAGAGAGAAACAGAGGTGGAAGCACGGGTTGAGAGACAGGGGACAAGGAGGTAAGAAACGGGACAAGGAGGTGAGAAACAGGGGACAAGGAGGTGAGAGATAGGGGACAGGGGGGGTGAGAGATGGATGTGACGGGCACGAGGGGACGGGGGGGGAGAGGGGGTAGAGACGAGGGGATGAGACACACTGGAGAGAGAAAGACGGGGGGAGGGGAGACACACTGGGGTGAGGGATGGGGGGGGGGGAGACAGGGGATGATGTGAAGTATGATTATCAACAGGTCAGAGTTAACCCCTTTCATTTCGGTGACGTCAATTATTCCTTTACTCTTTCTATTTTCAGAAATTTTACTCATATTTGGCGGGACGATGCAAACAGGAGGAATTAGACACAACCTTTATTAACCCCTTTACTACTAGGGATTTATTCTGAGCTAAATAAAGGCGTCTGTAGAAAATAATAAAGCAAAAAGTATGCCATTGTAGTGAACGCGCTAAGCAGACATCCAACCCAGCCTCTCCCTCGCCCTAATCATCTCGTTAACAAAAATTCATGGCCTTATAAATTCTGGGACAATATATAGTGCACAATGTATTGCGGTCGGTGTGCATAACGTCTGTGGGTTATATCGTGTGGAGCAAAGTGTTATGGGAAGGATGAGTGGCTGGGATAGCTCTTGTTTGACGGACCAGGTATAACCCAGGTGATGGAAGATATTATGATGAACCCACAAATTATCTTTTTTTTATCTCACCTGTTTTCGAAATTCAGGTGATGGACGTTAATAAACCAGGTGATTGTGATCCTAATTACGTGTACCTGAGACGTAAATTACCTTTTAATTCACGTACTTTCGATAATCAGGTGATCAATGTGACTATAATGAACTCAGTGGCTATGACTCTGATTAAGTGCAGGTGAATGAAAGGTTAATTTGTTGCATTCATGTACAGCCTATACTCGTGGTTAATACATTCACGCCAAGAATCCGGTCTGAGTAAGGTTGAATAAATAAAATGCTATTGTACTGAAAGGAGAACAGGTGTTGCTTCTAGGCACACCTATCGAGAGACTAAACTGATAGATAGATAGGCAGACAGACATACAGACATATACAGATACAGAGATGAACAGAGAGAAAAACACACACACACACACACACACACACACACACACACACACACACACACACACACACACACACACTGAGGGACAAAGAGATTAACTCCAACGAAAAATCTCACATTTGTGTTTCTCTTATTTTTTCAGTCGTGTTCTCTGTTCTCTTTATCATATATTTTTTTTTACTTCCATTATTTGCCACTTTTCAGAACAGTATTTTTTTCATTCCTCTTTCAGATACTTCGTTGTCTTTTTTTTTTTAATTAAATTGCTTTCTCCTTTCTTTTACTCGTGTATGATGCCACTTTCAGATAACAGGTTCATTTATACTATAAAAAATATATGGTTCAGATCAGTCTCCTCTCTCTCTCTCTCTCTCTCTCTCTCTCTCTCTCTCTGACACAAAGGGACAGTGAGTGCAAGCCAGTGACAGTGACTCAATAACAGTCCTTTATTTTTTCCGGCATGATTTTTCCCTTCTGCCTTCATTACGATCACCGAAAACAAATAACGCTCTCTCTCTCTCTCTCTCTCTCTCTCTCTCTCTCTCTCTCTCTCTCTCTCTCTCTCTCTCTCCTGAGTGGGTTAGCATTTATTTATTTATTTATTTTTTTGTTGCTTTCCTTTCCTCCCCAAATCCTTCCCTCTGTGAACCTGTTTTATCTCTTTCTGCGTAGCTGTCTTACAACCCACCTACGATGCAGTCTAGTTATCTGTCCACCTACGTACCTACCCCCTATCTGCCTATCTACTCACCTACCTACCTCCCTATCTGCCTATCTGCCCACCTCCATCTAGTCATTTATTTTGCATTCCTCCCTTTTTTATTTTTTTTTTCCAACCCTTTTACCTTCCCTCTCTCTCTCTCTCTCGCTCGCTCGCTCTCTTCCTCTTTCCTTAAATTCAGCTGCCTGTCATCCTCTTTTCAACACCAGGCTGCCTTCGTTGCTCCACTAAAATGCTGTCACCCCTTCCTTTCCCGGTTATTGCTCTCTCTCTCTCTCTCTCTCTCTCTCTCTCTCTCTCTCTCTCTCTCTCTCTCTCTCTCTCTCTCATATTTTATTTTTTCCTCCTCCTACCCTTACTTTCTCCTCCATTTACCTCTGACGACACAAACAAGATGGAACTCATACCTAAGAGACTGCAAAAGAAAGCCGACAACACAACGCCAAATTTAGATCCGTTTAATTTGTGATACCTGGACAACGCTTAACCCCTTCAGCCTGAGGACTTCCTTATAATGTCCTGTTGCTGCCACACGATTCTATTCACTAACATTTTCAGCAGTTCGTTCACTTAAACTTGACCCAGATTTTCGTCCTTTTCTGGCTTACTTTCCTTTGTCCAATGGCAGAAAAAGACAATGCTATGGCTCTACATCCTTCTCTAACACTTCTTCGTGACTAGCATCTCATTCTGGTGTTAATCCCTTCTTGTAACTCAATATTCAATATGGACGGACGGCAATTTTAGGTCAAGGTAAAGTGAACAGGGTACAGATTCCCCTTATAAATTAAATACGGAACGCACGAAGAATGAAGTAGACCTCATCGTAGTGAAAGGGTTAACCAAAGCTCACAGCAATTAGAGAACTGAGATGATCCGACAATAAAAATTTGCGCCAAGAGGCAATGCTCAGCGCGCGTGCATTGAGCCCTATTCGTAATCGCTCATGTAAATGTACAGTTCTGAACAACCGCTTTCGATCACATGAAGTCTACGGTTCTGAGCAGCCACATTTCATTAGTCACGCTGCCCTCCCGAACGCACACCACTGGCACTTGTGACGGAGTGGAGACATGTGGAAAACGAGGTGTGAGAGGAAGCAGTAAGAGGGGACTGTGGTGCTGTCAAGTGAAAGAAACAATCTGCTGTCTAAATGAAAGCAAGATTGATCCATGGCTGGGGCAGGGAAGAAATCCGAGGGAGGTTTGAATTTATGTACGTATTAACCACACACACACACACACACACACACACACACACACACACACACACACACACACACATACACACACACACACATACACACACACACACATACACACACACACAGAGCGCTCTTCCCTCTCTTACCAGGAGTAATAAGCAAACATCGTGCTAACATATTTTCATAAGTAAATTGAAGCGCTTGCATGTCTGTTGGCAAGGACGAGGCCATGCATATGATGAATAAATTTCCCGCTGCGTAAACCACATCTTAAAACACCAGCTCACACTCTCACGCCGTGGCTGCCTTTTAGAAACATTTTTAATTTATGTTAAAAGAAATATAGCTTTCGTCCCAAATAACCTACCCACAAATACTGTATATCAAACTTGTATATGTAAACTAAAAAATGTGTAACGTAGACTATATACGACGATGCACCTTTACTTAGCTATATAATACCATCATCATCATCATCATCATCATCATCATCATCTTCATCATCATCATTATCAGCATCAGCATCATCCCAACCCTTGCAGCCACCTTAAAAAAAATGGTTTGAGGTAGGATTCACATACCAAGAGAGTGAAATAATAACTCTGGAAGCGCTGTCACAATACATGTCCAATGAAACAGGACACACTATCATTCATTTTTCAATTGTGTCTACTTCACACTTGGGGTATGTCCATCACTTTCCCCCTAGATGTATGAGAGAGAGAGAGAGAGAGAGAGAGAGAGAGAGAGAGAGAATAATGTGTGACAGGAAAACCATAAATTATTAAGCCCCTAACAGCTTCGTAGTTAGAGCCAGCAGACGTAAATGAGAAGTAAAACTAGTGGAATATTATATAAAATCATGGATCCGGATGAAAATAGGATGTCCATTTAGCCACTGCCCAACACGTTCTCTAATTTTCTATCTCGTTTTCAGTACTATTCTTTGCGGTATCAAGTGTGCGTCGTGGCCAGAGCTCACACCTGCCTGTGGCCCACTGTGTTTGCACCAGGACAGCCTCGTGGCCACAGGATACCACACCTGATGTTAAAGCTGAGTGGCTAGGAGTGTTGGTGCCGCGCTGGATGGGTGTGGTGGTGGTGGGTGTGGTATGTGGTAGGAGTGGTGGTATGTGGTAGGGGTGGGGGTGGTTGGGTGTGGTTGGTGGTAGGAATGGTGATGGTGGTAGGTGTGGTGGTGGTGGGTATTGTAGGTGGCAGGAGGAGTGGTGGTAGTGGGTGTGGTTGGTGGTAGGAGTGGTGGTAGTGGGTGTGGTTGGTGGTAGGAGTGGTGGTAGTGGTTGTGGTAGCTGGTAGAGGCGGTGGTGGTGGTCGTGGGTTGGTAGGTGGTGGTAAGAGTGATGGTGGTGGGTGTGGTTGGTGGCAAGAGTGGTGATGGTGAAGTATAACACAATATCAAGAGTCTGAACTGTAAACATCAACATTACAAACTACAAAACAGTCTTGCAGTCATGAAAAACAGTACGTCTAATGGATGAACACATGTAACTACTTTCACAGACACTGTTAAACGCTTTTCTTGTCTCATCCTGTTAATTTTTTCACTACCAAGTCTAGCATACGTATTTATTCTCGCTGTCAGACGATTTTACCAGACGATTTAATTTAGCTGAATGAATCCCTACGCAACGAGGTTAAAAATGTTAGTATCACTCTTTCACTATGGATGGCTGACTTCAGATTTTTTTATTGTTAATGCTGGATGACTGTATCTGGCTGTGAGAGAGAGAGAGAGAGAGAGAGAGAGAGAGAGAGAGAGAGAGAGAGAGAGAGAGAGAGAGAGAGAATGGATAATACCGGGATGGGGACTCAGTAAAAAGTGATTGCCTGCCTCAGTGACACGTGCACTCGACAGGCATAAATCTTGGCCTTTTTCTTGAGACTGCTCGACTCTGCTTCTTCCTTCTTGACCCTGTTCACCAGCAGTACAATTAGGGATCTTGATGTATCGTCGACTGATGTGGGCCTTGTTATGAGGGAAAACTGGGCCTCAGAGAATAGTAATGACTGACTTAATAGAGCTCCTGCACTTTGTAAATTTTAAACAGTCACTCTTTATCTTCTTCTTCCTCCTTTCTCCTCCTCCTCCATCTTCTTCTTCTTCTCTCCGATTTCTTTCTTTCCTACCCCTGTTCACTCAGCAGCACAATTTGACATCTGAATGTAACCTTAAGGGACCTAAATATTACCTCGACTGTTGCCTATCTTATCGTGTACATAAATGAGTCCCGTGCAGACGACAGGCATAAATATAACCCTTCCTCTACCCCCATTTTTCCTCAGTCTCAACAAGTCTCATTTCACATTCTTGCCAGGCTTTCCCAACACAATACATCCAGAACAATGCGCTGTTATGAGGTCGTGAGCAGACTTTAAGCGTCCTGAGTGAAGAGAAAAGGGACGACAGAGGGGAAGCGAGACGAGGATGGAAGAATGTGAGACGGATTGAGAGGATGAGAGGCGAAGATGGAGGAATATAAGAGATGGATGAAGGAAAGAGAGGGGATGATGAAAGATTATGAAGGATGGATGAGGGGAAGAGAGGCGAGGATGAAGGATTATGAAGGATGGATGAGGGAAAGATAGGCTGGGATCAAGGATTATAAGAGAAGAATGAAGGAAAGAAAGACGATGATGGAGAAATATAAAGGATGGATGAGGGAAAGACAGGCTTGGGTGTAGGAATATCAGATATGGATGAGAGAGAGAGGCTAGGATGGAAGACTGTGGAAGATGGATGAGGGGAAAGAGACGAGGATGGAATAAGAAATACAGATGATCAATAACAGATGATGGCTGATAACCTCTCTGCTTCTGTTGATCCATATGTGTGTTATGTTGAGGGTAACACCAGCTATTTCTATGTGGGTGTTATACTTCGGCTAACACCATATGATTTTGTTCAACTGAGAGAAATACTAGCAGTCAAAAGCACCTCGTCACCCTCTGAAATCCACTGGTATAACTAGGAATAATAATAATAATAATAATAATAATAATAATGATGATGGGGATTAATACTGCTAGTGCAAATCCTAAATGAACTCTGGTCGTCACTTTTAATCCCCTTCCTTGACAGTCCTGGGATTTATGATACGTGGCTTTGAGATTCTGATGTGAATGGAGAAAGATGGATGATACGACTTTCTTGTGAGTCGACTGTGTGTATGTGTGTGTGTGTGTGTGTGTGTGTGTGTGTGTGTGTGTGTGTGTGTGTGTGTGTGTGTGTGTGTGTGTGTGTGTGTGTGTGTGTGTGTGTGTGAGAGAGAGAGAGAGAGAGAGAGAGAGAGAGAGAGAGAGAAAGCTCATATCACCACCAGCTGCCACCTCTGGTTCAGCCACTCCTTCTCAGTAAAACTCTCTCTCTCTCTCTCTCTCTCTCTCTCTCTCTCTCTCTCTCTCTCTCTCTCTCTCGTCACCTTTTAATTGGTAAGAGGAAGAGTATGTGCAGTTAACTACGGTATATGAAGTATGTCAATTACTGAAATGGTTAATTTTGGCCAATTTGAGGTTAATTTGGTCCATATTTAATCACTCATGTTCGAAAAGATGATCAATATAATCGTCTGGAAAATAAAAGACTAAAATATAATACCGTATTGAAGAGGCTAATATTTTCCCATCCTCCTCCCTGCCTCCAGACGATTTTCTTCAGCTGAGGGTTAGTCGCTGGTCTCGTACTTCCTCGTTTGGGCTCGTATTCTCGTCAGTGAAGCTCCATAACACCTCTCCCTTACCGATTTATTTTTGGATGCAGCTAATATCGTTCTCTGTTTATGCAGAGTATGGTCACAGTAGAACGATTTAAGTAACGCAAGACGGCACGTGTCATAAGCAGAATAAATCGCTCAGGAAGAGGTGTTAGGGACCTTCCTTAACCTATGGGAATACTGGCCTTGGACACTCACCTTAATGGAGCGAAGGCACGTAAATTTCGGCCGCTCTCAAAGAAACCGTTTCTTCAATAAATCGCGACTTTCAATTCATGCCAGAGGGTGTAAATCAAGGCACTGAGAAAGGAAGGAAGGGGAGAAGGATGGAGGAAACACGCAAGGAGAGATGGGTGTAGGAAGGAATAAAGGAGAGAAGGATCGAGGAAGGATGGGTGAAGGAAGGAAAGAAGAAGGAGAGAAGGAAAGAAGGACAAAAGACAGGAGAGAAGGAAAGAAGAGAAGGGAGAGAGTTTGTGTGGTATAGACGACGAGGTATGGCGTAAACTCACCTCGCACAAACACACCTGTAAGGAAGTTGTGTTGTGAGGCTACCTACGCCAACGAGAAAATGGTTAAAAAAAAAAATGGAGGACGGGTGGGATGGAGTTTGACAGCTCTGTTGGAAAGACACTGTGACGGGGGTTCGAGCTCCACTATCACTCAGTTTGTGGAGGGGCACTTACAAGATTATGCCTACGAACCGCTATCAATAACCGAACCTACACCACACCACTATTATCACTGCCTCCTGTTTCACCGTCTCTGTCTTTCATCTATCCACCCTCCTAACCACCACCATCTTCTGTTTCACCGTCTGTTCCTTTTCTCTGTCCTACCCTCCTCCAAGCCACTGTCTGCTAGCACAATCTTCCGTATCAGTCTGTGCCTCGTATCGTCTTACATTCCTCTTCACTCCTTCATGACTTTACTCCCGTCATTATTCATCCCAAAAGACTTGATACCTTTATGTTGGGCGTGGCGGTGGTGTAATCGAAACCACATTCAAGACTGCAACAGAAAAGTCCCGGGTTCAACTCACGACTGCTCATGTGACCAATGGACATGGCCTCTTTTACCCCACCCTGTGTGGAACTAGGGATGAAATAGGAACCTGGACTGGAAATTGGACGGCTGTATGTCTCTTAGTCTTGTTGGCAGATTGAACCTTAGCAAAAATCTTGAATATTTGCCCCAGTGAACCTCGCGCAGCCGACAGGCATAAATCTAATCCTTCATCTTCTCATACACCCCCTTGACCTTGCCCAGCATCACTGTGGCAGGGGAGGCTTCACCATGGAGGCTTCACCATTGAGGCTTCACCATGGAGGCTTCACCCGATACCTGTGATGTGCTGGCCAGAGGAGAGGGAATCCCACACCACACCCTGGGGATGTGTTGTACCCAAATATGTGACGGATCCACACATGTCTCAAGGGGATAGAGAGGAAAGGAGAGAGAGAGAGAGAGAGAGAGAGAGAGAAGAGGGGGGGGGAACATGTATACTCTCCCCTGACTGGCAGTAACAAAACAGGCCCGTAATTGGTTCAGGTATTTCCAGTCCTGTGTAATGGAGTCTGGCCAGGTGGAGATCAACTCAGCTCAGCCTCGTCCTTAACCTTAATTATTCAAGAGGGTGAGAGTGATACCTGGTGGCTGGTTGGGAGACGGGGAGGGAGGAGGGGGAGGTCCTTCGTGTGCATGTAAGATTGGGGGAAGTGGAAATTGGGAGATACGAGGTCACTATGTTTCAATGGACTTCTGTATTTGGTGTCGACCTTGTACTATGACGTCAGTTTGTTATATTCTTATTATTGTTCTGGAGAGAGAGATTTCAAGCCCTTCAAGACATCCATCCTGATCTCAAGGAAGTCGTCTGGAGGTAGCACGAATAAACCAGTGAACGGTATCCTCTGACTGAAGGGGTTAATTATTCAAGAGGGCGGGAGTGTTACCTGCAGGGTGGGGGACAGGGTGAAGGCACGGTTGACATGCATAACTGGCAGGGTAGGAAATGGGAGAGATACAAGATAAATGGCAGGTACGAAACGGGGTAAATGGGGGAGATTCATGACAACTGGCAGGGTGGGAAATGGGGGAGATACAAGACAACTGGCAGGGTAGGAAATGGGGGAGATGGGAAATGGGGTAAATGGGTGAGATACAAGACAACTCGCAGGGTGGGAAATGGGGGAAATGGGGGAGATACAAGACAATTCGCAGGGCAGGAAATGGGGGAGATACAAAAAATATATACTATATTTCCATAAACTATTACAGGGTCTTCAGGTCTCAGCTCAAAACAGTTTAATCGTAAAGTCTCCCATATATGTTGTAATTTCGCTTAATATATATATGGGCCTTTTTTATATGTTTTTCCTTCCTTTGTTTTTATTGTGTGTGTGTGTGTGTGTGTGTGTGTGTGTGTGTGTGTGTGTGTGTGTGTGTGTGTGTGTGTGTGTGTGTGTGTGTGTGTGTGTGTGTGTGTGTGTGTGTTCTTACAAGAAAACATAAACGTAAAAATTTGAAAAGCCCAAGAACCACGTACCTAAACCAAAACACACACACACACACACACACACACACACACACACACACACACACACACACACAAGCACCCCCCCCGAACACACACAAGCCACTCCTCCCCACACACACGCACGCAAATCTCCCCGCACACGCACACAGGTAACAAAGCTCTTCCTGTTTTTGCGGTGCACATTCTGCTAACATTTCCCTCCGCAAATTTCATGCCTCATTAAAATATCATGGGACGTTTAAGCCTCCCTGAGAACAAATAATATTTTTTTTTTTTCTTCCAAACTAATTACAAGCTTTTCATCCTTTTTGCTTTATTTTTATTATTTATTTTACTTCTTTTTCTACTTTCATGTTAAGCCTTTCAGTGAGAAATATAGATTTTTTTCTTAAATTCTTGCTGGTGGCTTACGATTTTATTCAGCTTACGAGAGCCCTTGGTTGGTGAGAGAGAGAGAGAGACTTTCCGAGACATGTAACATTCTCTCTCTCTCTCTCTCTCTCTCTCTCCTGGCAGTGACATTAGGTTTCTCCGCCCACTGTCGTCCCCCCTCTGATTTATCTCGTCCCTTCTCCCCCACGCCTCGCTCCCCGATCTTAACAAACTATCTTTTCTTTTCTTACATTTTTCTCTTTATTATATTCCTTATTATTGAAACTGTGTTGTTTTCTTTACTTTATTATTATCTTTATTTGGCTCTCACCCTTTCCGGTCGAGTTTTTTTCCTCTACGCTGCTTGAAGAGTGAGTGAGCAACTTTCATACTTAGCTTACTATTAAAACTAAAGGAATATGTGAAGATTTGAGGCACTTCAGTTTCTCTCTCTCTCTCTCTCTCTCTCTCTCTCTCTCTCTCTCTCTCTCTCACACACACACACACACACACACACTCAGAAATCACGTAATGGCTGGTGCTATGTCGAGGCAAGTTTAACACCATCATCCGATCACCACAGTTCAGAAGTGCTAACAGAGTCGATGGGGTGGCTGAGAAGGTGCTTGAGATAACCAGATAATCAAAATAAATCGTTCAGTAAAAGGTGTAACGTAACCTACACTTCACCATGACGACCCATACATATCCGAAACTGTTTCCATTATGCCCTTTATTTATTTTTATATTTTGGTGCCTGTAACCTGAATAATGGAGAGACTTCCGCATTACACAAACAATATTATGGTGTTGGTGTATCAGCTACCTTGTTACCGTGAAAGCGTGTGTTAACGAGCAATTAACGTGGTATGCAGCTAACCCAAACACTATTCATCTTCATTCATCCGTTCATAGACACACACATACACACACACACTAAAAACAGGTATAACACATCCTGTTTATATTTCAAAGCTATACACACACACACACACACACACACACACACACACACACACACACACACTGAAAACAGGTACAACACTTCCTGTTTATATTTCAAAGCTACACACACACACACACACACACACACACACACACACATTTTCTCCTCAGTAATGCTATTTTCATTTTCATGGCATTTGACCGCGGGAGGATCAAAGGATTAGCTCAAACGGAAAATATGAAACTAAAAAAATGCATTATTTTCCACTCAATATATTAAGGAATAGTATCATAAATATAAACTGTTTTCTAAGATTAATAAAGTCAAAGCAGGACACTTCGGTCAAAGAACATCGCTTTCTACCCCCGGAAAAGTCCCCCGCCCCTACCCACTGCCTTACACACGGGCATATGTATGGGTATAAGTTAATGTTGAGGTGGGGAAGTTCCTGTGATAGTAGTCGTAAGGTCTGGGGGAAGAAAGACAAAGTAAAGTGTAAGAGGGATGGACTGAGGATTTGTTTTCGGGCCAGTGACTTGAAAGAAGGGAAGAAAAAGGCAAAGAAAACGAAAGAAGTGACAGGAAGAGATGGAGAGATGGAAGAAAAATGGGGAACACAGGAGAAGAGGAAAGAAGGTAAGAGGTGGTCATGAGAGGAGGAGAGGAAGCTAAAGAATACAGATGATTGAAGATGAGAGAGTTAGGGAGTAAGGGGAGGGCAGAGAATAGAGAGGATGGAGGATGAGAAAGCTAGGAAGGAAGATGATGATGGAGAATACAGAGGATGGAGGATGACAGAGCTATAGAATAGAGGAAGGAGGATAAGAAGGCTAGGGAATAGATAGGATGGAGGATGAGAAGACTAGAGAATAGAGAGGATGGGGGATGAGAAGGCTAGAGAATAGAGAGGATGGAGGATGAGAAGGCTAGAGAATAGATAGGATGGAGGATGAGAAGACTAGAGAATAGAGAGGATGGAGGATGAGAAGGCTAGAGAATAGAGAGGATGGAGGATGAGAAGGCTAGGGAGGAGGAGGAAGATAGAGAGGATGAGAGAGCTAGGGAGGAATATCAGAGCTGCGTGAGTCTGGGGATGCTTTGATGTAACTCAGCGAGATGGCAGCGGCGGTGATACTCCTTTGAGGCTGATGGTGGGCACAGGATTACCGAAAGGGGGTTACCAGATGGCGCCACGCACAACATACACGCCATACCGATACATATGTGGGCGACAGATATACGGTACAGGGAAGCAAATTAAATCAAAGCAGCTTAAACCAAAATGGAGGGTACACATACGATGGAGCAATAATCCAAGAATAATTCAGGATGGCTTTAGATGAAAATATAAATGATAGTGCCTTAACTACGGTAACTTAACCTAACCAAACCAACCTAACCTAACCTATCCTAACCTAAACCAACCTAACCTTACCTAACCTAACCTGGAGATATTATTAAACATGCTACCTTGCTTCATGAAAGACCGAGAAGATGGTGAGCTGAAAGACGCTCATTCTTTATACACGTGTTTACAGCAGGTGGGATTCAGGTGGGCTCAGTTGTAATTCCGATGCTAAGGAGACTAGTTTTTAATCGACATAATTATTTAATCAAGTAGAGGCCTGACTCAGTCCCCCCAAACACTTGAAACTATTAACCAGGCACCTCCTATCAGTCTCTCTCTCTCTCTCTCTCTCTCTCTCTCTCTCTCTCTTGATAGCCGTAAAAGTCTGAGAATGTCGGTGAGTGGGAGGACATGAAGCAACGATGTGCAGCAAACAACGATGCTGACCTTTCCTGTAAAATGCCACAGGTAATTAAGCCTGCAGTGGCAAACAGGTCGTAGGTACGGTAATAATGAAATGGCAGCTGAAATATTTATGTGTATCAAGGTGGTAAAATCTACTGTAATAAAGCTTTAGCCTATCAACCAGAGAACGCAATTTTAATATCACGCCTGTTCATTCCAGACGATTTTATTCAGCATGAAGACGCTGTGAACTGAAGAGGTTAAAAGTAATCATCACTAAACCCTTCACTAATATGTTAGACTCTTTCCTATGAATAAAATCGTCTGGTGGAAACGTAAGTAAAAATTTAGAGGCCGACACCGTAGTGGAGAAATTAAGATATAAATAAACGAAAATAAGCCCCAAATAATTAATCCATACTTCAAACGGAAATCTTTAACACCTCCAACCCTTCAAAATTCAATCACTCATTGGTATCATAACAAAAATTAAAGTACTGTTTCTTGTAAAGTTTGTCTGTGTAGGAAGAACAAGACGTACGGAAAGTCTCAGCCCTGTCCTTGCCTTGTCCTTACTGGTAAAAGAAATCCGATTTACGAGCTGGAATTAATCGTAAGTGAATTTTTGCATCTCACTCTTTGGAATGATTCTGACTGGATATTCACGCCACATTTAACCCACTAATGCTCGGAACAACTCTACCCTATTCCAGGATCCGCCAGAAGGTTTTTATTCAGCAGACTGAGGTTGAGAATGCTGAGAATTAACCAGACTCCCAATAAACGTAAAAATCCGTCTAATTTAAATACACACGACCACATAACACCGCTCCCTCTCGCTCCTCAATGTACGCTTCACATGCAAATTAACTATGGTGTGGTAACTCCTGAGAGAGAGAGAGAGAGAGAGAGAGAGAGAGGTAACTACGAAAAATGTGTGTGTGTGTGTGTGTGTGTGTGTGTGTGTGTGTGTGTGTGTGTGTGTGTGTGTGTGTGTGTGTGTGTGTGTGTGTGTGTGTGTGTGTGTGTGTGTGTGTGTGAGAGAGAGAGAGAGAGAGGTAACTACGAAAAATGTGTGTGTGTGTGTGTGTGTGTGTGTGTGTGTGTGTGAGAGAGAGAGAGAGAGAGAGAGAGAGAGAGAGAGAGCACAAACGAGAGAATAAACATAATGGCAAGTGCAGTAATTACCTCGTTTCCTGTACCATTAGAGCTAACTTACAACAGCACCGACTTTATTTTCTCTCGGCAGTGTCTTCCCTCTCATAATTTTCACGACATTCTTACTTTTTTCTCTCCTCAATTTTTCGTCCTCTTGGCTCCTTTCTCACATTTCCTCTCTTGGACATACCACTATGTTTATATCTTCCTATACTCTGTTCACTCTAACTTGGATTAACACTGCCATCTCTCCAGGTACTATACCCTTTTCACTCTAACTTGGTCTATCTCTCCATCTTCACTGCCGAATTAAAACACTAGATCACACGCTTCAGACCAACAGCAAATTTTTTTCATTGATGCAAATACACTGAGCAAGAAATTTTCAAGAAAGTTACGTTGGAAAGTAAAAGGTAACGTAATCGCAACCTCTAGATGGTAACCTGGGAAGAATTTTTCATTTTAATATCACTTTCAAAATGCATGGAAAATGACACGGTAGTCTGCATACATTTTTCTTGCCATGAAAAGTAATAACTGGCCTAAGGTACAGACATTTCACAGCAAAGATGTTTTCCGCACCGCTGTTTATTTTGTGCCGAAATAATTTACACCATTTCTACTGGAGCATTCACAATCAATACACATAAAAGATAACCCTCATCATTAATATAAATAATTAGTTACATTCTATCACTTGCTTTGGACTAATTAAAAAAAAATAGTTATACTGTCAGAAAACTTAATATTTTCGGCTGACTTCTTTCCAATCCTTCAGATGCTCTTAATTTTCTGCAAGTGAAGTTTCTGATTAGGAAAATAATGTACCTTGATTTCTAAGTCACGGCTTGTTTAAATGGAAGAATTACACCCACACATAAAAATATTCTGCTCTCTCTCTCTCTCTCTCTCTCTCTCTCTCTCTCTCTCTCTCTCTCTCTCTCTCTCTCTCAATA
The DNA here is from genome assembly GCF_032717465.1 of Coenobita brevimanus. Classification (NCBI taxonomy): domain Eukaryota; kingdom Metazoa; phylum Arthropoda; class Malacostraca; order Decapoda; family Coenobitidae; genus Coenobita; species Coenobita brevimanus. The sequence continues at coordinate 762,744 of NC_137007.1, forward strand.
GCTATGATGGAGGCAGGGTGAGAGTGTGTGAATGAGACAGATGGCTGGCGTGGGAGAGACAGGCTGACAGCAGTGGGGTAAAGTATGGAAGATGATAGTGCCGCCTCAGGGAAATGAGAGAGAGAGAGAGAGAGAGAGAGAGAGAGAGAGAGAGAGAGAGAGAGAAGGGGGAAGATGAAGGGCTAAATATTACAAGACGGTAGAGACAGATATTTAGAAACAAAGAACGGAAAGAAGACGAAAATATAAACGAGGCGGTGAAGTTAGGGGAGAAAGAGCAACTGGAGAAAAAAAAATAATGATTAATGAGGAGATACAGACAGAAAGGACGAGAAGGCGGAAGAGGAAAAGCAGATATACGAGAAAGATAATGTGCTGAATGAAAATGAAGGTGGAAGTGTGAGAATCTTGATGCGAGAGACAAGCGAGATGTAAAAATGAATGGCCACGTCCACAGCATCCCTGTATCACCCCACATCTCACGTCCACAACATCCCTAACCATACAGCATCACGTCTCACGTCCACAGCATCCCTGGCCATCACTGTATCACCTCACATCTCACGTCCACAACATCCCTAACCATACAGAATCACATCTCAGGTCCACAGCATCCCTGGCCATCCCTGCATCATCCCATCTCGCATCCACAACATCCCTAGCCATCCTTGCATCATCACATCTCACGTCCACAGCATCCCTAACCATACAGCATCACATCTCATATCCATAGCATCCCTGGCCAAGTCTGCATCATCTCAACTCACGTCCACAGCATCTCTGGCCATCCCGGTATCACCGCATCTCACGTCCACAGCATCCCTGGCCATCCCAGCATCATCTCATCTCCCGTCGACAGCATCCCTGGCCATCACTGTATCATCTCACATCTCACGTCCACAGCATCCCTGCCCAGCCCCACCCCACCGCACCTCTCACACCAAACTTCAATTAACCAAGTGGCCACAGTGTCCGCCTTTATGGCCCGCTGGAGGCAGGAAGCAAGTGTGTGTGTGTGTGTGTGTGTGTGTGTGTGTGTGTGTGTGTGTGTGTGTGTGTGTGTGTGTGTGTGTGTGTGAGAGAGAGAGAGAGAGAGAGAGAGAGCAATCAGGAGAAACAGGCGTATCTAGGAAGTGTGCGCCGTTGATGATTACTGGCGAGTTAGCATGTGTGTGTGTGTGTGTGTGTGTGTGTGTGTGTGTGTGTGTGTGTGTGTGTGTGTGTGTGTGTGTGTGTGTGTGTGTGTGTGTGTGTGTGTGTGTGTGTGTGTGTGTGTGTGTGTGTGTGTGATGAAACATTAAACTACATTCCTAGAATTTCTGATTAGTATCCATACGAACACAAGCGCCATGGGGAGCCACTAGTTTCGTGTTTGAGGTATATCTAATTGCTTCGTATATTTCTTATCTCTTCGCACTGCGGAAGGACCCTGACGTAGAATCATTTAGAATTTGACGTTAGAAGGAGTTTTACTAGAATCTAACTGCACACCAACTCTAACCAAAGGAAAAATTATGCTGTTTCTTAAGTAGCCTATGCAAAACGAGAAGTTAGGAAAGATAGGAGAATATAGGCTGTGTGAGAGAGAGAGAGAGAGAGAGAGAGAGAGAGAGAGAGAGAGAGAGAGAGGAGAATTGTTTTGACGGGGAAGGGAGTGAGAGAGGCAGTTAATTTCCTCTGTCTGAGTATCTGGCAGGGTTCAGAGACGGTACTCGGTGCAGAGACAGGCAAGACGTCACTACTACAATGTGAATATATATACAGTACAATGAACAACACAGCAATGCCAAAAAAAATATTGAAATAAGAAAAGTGCAGCTGTAATCATCCGTTTCTTTCCACCCTCTCGAAACCGTGGGAAACTGAATGTGATCTTCCCTAACTCATCAGTTATAATTCTTCTTCTTGTTACTGTCGTCTCAGGCTGAATCTTGTGGACTGCAGGCTGAAATTACCCACTCCTGCACTCCATCATCAACACTTCGTAGGATAGGGAAGGAACCAGGGGACGTTTGTACAACCTGATGCGCGGTTATATCTGCGCCACCAAATGAAGGCGTCCCTTTCTCGCATCAACTGTGTCTCTAGCAGTGTCGTAAGGTCTTCTTATGAATAACTGAATACAATAACATCATTGTTGTTCGTGAAAACTCCTCTCATGCCATTAGTAACAATACCGTATTCATATGTTCCACGGTGGCACAACACAAATTTATGTTTTAACGCAGGTAAGAGTGTGCTTCTACGTGTACCCGATTCAGCTAAAGTAACATGGCAAATATTTCGAAGGAAAGCTGAAATTTAGTCTTATTAATAGGGCACTGTTTCTGTCTGACTTTGGAAATTTTGTATCTTACAGCAAATTTTTCAGCGAATTTTGTACTATATATTGGATCTTTTCATTCCCTCGTACGCTACTGTGAGAAAATGTGTCCATACCAGAAGATAAATCAATAATCAAGAGAACATCAGGGAATAAAGAACAAAATAAATCGTTCAGAAAAATGCGCTGAAGTCTTATATGTCAACTTGAATATGAACCTACTTCTTGAGATACCCACCCCGAGGGAGGCCAACACCCAGCTTTAATCTTCTGTTATGAGTTGTGGAGAAACGCTGCTCTATGGAAGTGAGTTGACAGAGCCCTCCTCCCCCATCCCACATCTGCTCTCCCCTTCCATCTCCTCCCTCCTCCCCACTATCTTCTTTCTCCCCCCGGCGCATTTCCTCATCCCCCCGACATTCTCCCCGCACATCCGTCCCAAATTCTTTCTCTTTCCCTCACATCATCTCCGCCCCACCTCCCACCCCCACATTCTCTCTCCCCCACCTCTCCCCTCCCCACCTTCTCCCTTTCTCCCCCTTCACCGTAATAAGGTCTGTGTCAACAATCCCACGGCAGCAGGCTTCCTTCTCACAGGCCCGACTTTATTACCTCAGCCAACAGTTAATTGAGTTCTTTTCTTATATATTCAAATACGGCTAATGGAAGAAAAGATAATACAGTAATCATTCAAATATCATAGCTAACTGGGCCAAAGGAGGGTCGGAAATGGAAAAAATTCGGATACTAAAAACATACCTAGTATTTTAGGCATACAATTGTCTACTCGTTCAGTATAGGTGCATTACACTACTCACCATTTTACAAGCCGGCCTCCTCAACCTCATCCTCACTGTCATCATCACTCATGGGTGTTGTGGTTGGATGAGATGCTGTTGAGGTGGATGGCTGGCTGCATGATGGTGAAGGCGATGTTGGTCGGCTTGAAGGTGTCGACTGTTGTTTGTTTGAACGCCCATTAGCTCTGATTTCTGATAAACAGGTCACGAAGTTCTCGGATGGAGCTTGAGGCCTTTTGGAAGGATGGTATAGCATTTGGGTGCTCACAGTAATTAACACGGGTCTTCTCAAAGTCTTCCATAACTTTCCCAGCCTCACGCAGAAGCAAGGTGACGACGCAGTGTGGGCTTTTGTTGTTGTTTTGATTCGTTCTGCCACCTACCGGCCTCCGCGCGATTTTCGCCAAGCGCGCGATATTTAAATTTCTTTCTTTCGTTTATTATCGATTACTTTTGTTAATTATTCAATATGGAGCTCCGGAAAATGTTGAAGTCCGTATAATGCAGCTTCGGATACGTGAATGATTACTATATATTATAATTATTTTTTTTTACATATACTGTAAAGAGCAAGACAACCAAGGAACAGACTCATTTTATTGAGCGTCTCGCAAAGTCTCTCCTCTGCTCTTAATGACTTTCCTCTCCAAATTCTTAAGTCTAAAATGGTTTCACTTTCGCCATTAATATGTGTTAAAGTATGGAATTGCTTTTCTTTTACAGACACTTCCTCAACCCACTTAAACCAATTTAATTCTCTCTCTCTCTCTCTCGCTCTCTCTCTCATGGCGACTTGTGACAAACGCCCGCAATCCATACGCCTCACACCACGACGCTCAAAAACAGCTTCAGTTTATGGCAAAAGTTGTGAGAAATGATGATGGCGAAAATGGATGCAGAGAGACTGAGGTGATGGAAACAGAGAGAGAGAGAGAGAGAGAGAGAGAGAGAGAGAGAGTCTTCCATTTAACAAGCTCATTAACAAGAGATTTATGCTCCAATTTCTTTCTTCCTTGTTCTGTGATTCATGTTTTTTTTTTTCTAACTGGCAATTAACTTATTTTTTTCTCCATTGTAGCTAATTTTTCTGACTATATACCTCGTACTTTGTCTTTTCATGACAGTTAATGTTTTACTGTATATATGAGTTTTCTTTCTTTAATGTAACATCATCATCATCATCATCACTATCATCATCACCATCATCACCATTATCAACATCATCATCATCATCATCATTATCACCATCATCATCAACAACAACACTAACATCTTCAAACTTTCTCTTATGAGGCAAGATTACATGTAGATAAAATGTGTTCACTAATACTTTTCCATTATGCAGTGAGGCCAGTACGAGCATATTAGCCCATCTCTTCAGGCCACCAGAGTAAGAGCAGCCCCTTTGGGAAATCACTCGGCATCCTAATTAATTTTGCTGCCTCCTCTCAGCCTGATTTGTTGGCTGAAGGTAACGAGATCAAGATGAGTTACTCTCTATGCTCCTTGTCCTGTGTAATTCCGGTCTCACTGCGTTTCCACTGTTCTTTATTACACAAAGGAATCAAAAAGTAACGAAACTAATCTTTCTATTTATTACACATATGTCTGCTACCATCATTAACACTATTTTTATCAGGTGTAAGTAGGCTAACAGGTGATAACAGGTAAAAGGTGGCGTGGTGTCTTACCGGGATCAGTACAGTACAACGCATCCCAGTATTCAAAAAAACCGTCTTGACAACAGAGGAGGACCTAGATTCACAGACAAACTCTGAATCAAATGCCTCTTGTAAGTAATATCTGTTTTATATGGATTAACAAGACATGTGAAGTTTCTGTGCTCTGTGTCTTGTTATCAGAGTCGTGACGTGTTTAAAAAGAGGAATTATTGCTTGAGGAGAGTGTATGTGGGGGTGACACTTATAACCCCCCCCAGTAAACACTTTTCGAACTAGATATAACTCCATCAATTTGTGCTCTGCTTTCCCTGACTTCCTGGAAAGCGAAATTCCTCTTATGACAGGGAATTGATCATGTGTTTGTGTAAGTCTCTCCATCCTCACACAAACCCAGTCATCAAAACATCAGCCAGAAATCCAGCTTTTACCTCGTTGGAAGACCTGGGATATACGATGGTTAAACTGATGGAGGGAAAATTGATGATGGAATGGGGTGAAGTGGAGGGGAGGAGGGGGAGGAAAGGGAGAGGGAGGGGAAATACGAGGTAGGGGAAAGGGATGGGACATAGCAGGAGGGGGGAGGGGGATGAGGGGTGGCAGGGGGAAAGGAGGAGGCACTGAGGAGAGAGTGGGTGAAGAGGGAGTGAGGGCAGAGCGAGATGGTGGGTGGAGAGAGGATGAGGGGCAGGGAGATGAGGGGTAAATACAAGTGGGAGGGAGAAGGGGAGGGGGACGAGGATGCATGTGTGAGAGGAGAGGGAAGGAGGAGGGGGAGAGAGATTGAGGGGCAATTGGTGAGGTGAAGTCCAGCCTCGATCAAGATGAATGGCCAGTGGTATTCAGAGGATTTTTAGAGACAGAGACAAATGGAGGTGTATATGCATCTGTATTTCATTATGACAGAGGCTGTGTGCGTGGGAGGGACACAGAAACACACAGTCATATATACAAAAGACTCATTCACACGATCACTGGGCATCTGTGGTATCCGAGCACGCTATTCGTAGGCTTCGAAGCATGGGGTTAAGGCACCTTTATAAACAGTGGTTCGAAGCAGGGACGGGGCTTCATTTGATCACATCTCTACTGTCATTTTCCACGCACTATCTATTAATCTCCTCCTACATTACAAGTGCCCCGTGATCGTGTGGGGAAGCCCTAGGTGATTAGATTTTACAGTGTCAGAATGGAGACAAAAAGACACAGAGAAAGCGTATGTAAACTCTCTCTCTCTCTCTTTGTCTCTCTCTCTCTCTCTCTCTCTCTCACACACACACACACACACACACACACACTAATGCACAACTCCTGCACCTTCCTACAGCACTCATTTTTCCCACTGACAAATGGTTCCCTTCTCCCAGTGCCAGCTCTCTCTCTCTCTCTCTCTCTCTCTCTCTCTCTCTCTCTCTCTCTCTCTCTCTCTCTCTCTCGGCATTTCTTTCCTTTGAAAATACTTTCATTCTAAGTAGTCTCCCTAACTGATAGTCAGCTTCTGCTACCTCCAGACGAGTTTCTTCACCTTAAGAAATAGCTTTTGTGTTCAAGGCAAGATCTAACCCCTCCAATCAAAGAAAAATCTCTAAGAAAAATCTCTAAGAAAAATCTCTAAGAAAAATCCCTAAGTCTGATCGAACGCCTCAAAGAAAAAAAATGTCAAGGCAAGATCTAAATCACTTCATTGAAAAAAAAATATATATATCAAGGGTAACTATAGACTCTCAAGAACAAATAGCCTATTAGAATGGGAATAAAATAATTTATCGATAGCATAAGTGAATCAATAAATGCCACACCAAAAAATGAGAAAGAAAATAAAAATGAAATTGTTGTACAAAAGATAATTTGTTACACTGCCTGGTTTTAACGCTGCGAAGTTATTGGTTATTTTCAGGGCAGTAAGAATGTGTGTGTGTGTGTGTGTGTGTGTGTGTGTGTGTGTGTGTGTGTGTGTGTGTGTGTGTGTGTGTGTGTGTGTGTGTGTGTGTGTGTGTGAGAGAGAGAAATGGGAGGTATTGGAAGATAAGCAAAGACGGAAATTACAACAGCCAACCCTCCCAAAATCCCTCTTACCTCTCTCTCTCTCTCTCTCTCTCTCTCTCTCTTTGCGGCTAATCCCAGGTGAGGGAGAGGGAAATGGAGGAAGGAAGAAAGCAACGAGGTAGGAGATGGAGAGTAGGAGAGGAAGGAGACAGGAACGTAGGAGGGAAGGAGGACGCTGAGAGACACGGAAATACAGGAAAAGGGAAGAGAGAGAGAGAGAGAGAGAGAGAGAGAGGGGGGGGGTTAAGCAAGACATATGGTGGAGAGGCTCAAGGAAGACTAAGGCGTCACAACCCTCCTCACTAATCAACCCAGCATCTCTCTCTCTCTCTCTCTCTCTCTCTCATATTCCTGCCTCTTTATATTCTACGACATTTATTTCCATTCCATTATTTCTCACACTTTCCTCCCCAATGTTTCCCCCCTCCCTATTCACTCTAGTCACCTCTCCCCTGAGTATATTTCTCCCTATTTCCCGCCTTACTTCCGGGAATGAGTACCAGGTTAATCTCCCTCATCATTAATCTAGCGTAAGACTTTCTCCCTCTACCTCACGCCTCATTACTTCCTTGCTCTCACTCTCTCTCGCTCTCTCTCTCTCTCTCTCTCTCTCTCCACTCATTTATCTTCACTTCCCCTCCATCACCATCACCACCATCATCACAATTAATCACCACACAAGACAAGGGATGTTCAGGTGCTGTTGATGATGCCTCTGTGGTTGTTACGGGGGATAGATGATGCTGGTAATGATGGTCAGGTTAAGGGGAAGAAAGACCAGGGAAACAAAAGACCAAACCTGTGCTATGGACGATATTTGGCATCATCTTAGCGAAAATAATCACTCTGTCAACATTCGGTCTCTGATATAACAAGGACCGAAAATTAAGCTACACTGTTGGTCTCCTACGCGGTCAAGAATTCCATACCAAATTATAGATGAATTATAATCCCTGGAGTTTACATATGAGTGAAAGTGGTATACAATGTTGTTCTTGCATCACTTACGGCAAATTATTATGTAACAAGACAAAGGACAACTATGACAGCCGCACCCGTCCCTCTGGTATTCTGAGGGGCAAGAATAATAACTAACTTCAATGGCATCCTTCCAGTCTACAGGCCGTCCCAACACGGCTAACTTCACAGTGCTTCTCCCTGGTCCACTGTTATAGTTATGATTATTCCGGTACAGTGTAGGTACGCGATGGACTAGATGCACCACACACACACACACACACACACACACACACACACACACACACACACACACACACACACACACACACGCACACACACACACACACACACACACACACACACACACACACACATCTGGGGTGGTGTTTGTGGGGTGAACAGCGAGGGAGTTCGTCATTGTAATCAAGCCACCTTTCCGTACAAAGGTTAGTGTACACACCATTAACTTTTCCTTCATTTTGATGGGGCTCAATAAGGCAGCTAGGGTAGATATAACGTTTCTGAGAGTCAAGTAATATTCTGAAGTACCTTAATATAAGAAGTTTTGGGGTTGTAATTTTTCCAATACAATAAATATTTTTCTCGCTACCGAGATTCTTCTTTGGTCTGCCATAAGTTGAGGCATGACTTATATAGATTTGATAATTGAATAAATTTACCGGTATAATATAGATGGATAAATATTTGACTTCCTTCAGTTGTCAGATCGGTCAATGGATCAGAAAACTTAGATTGTGAGATGTCTTGGCTTTCGCTCCGCCATCGATTTCTTTCCCTCCTGCTCAGCCTTTATTAATGGAAAGCCGATTTTGAAATCTATTTTAACTTGCTTTACCAGAAGTCTTTAATCTTCTGAAATATCCGAATTCTGTATTTTATTCCTCTACCGTTGTAAGATATTTATTTGTATCGACATCATGTTAAACTCGGAGCCACGTTATATTCACCAAAACACATCCTGTCTTATTATTTCCAGGTAATATTATTCTTAGTCTCTTATTACACTAAGATAAGACTGCTAGGATGGGAGGCAGGATAACGTATGGTCTGAGATAAAAGGCAGAGTGGAGTCGTTATCTGGCGAGGACACCCCCAGCGATTGTGTCTAATGTCACGGAAATCCGCAGGAAATGACGAGGAAGAGACTAATACCGGGCGATAACACTAACAGTTGGCGATTCCGGCCTCCCCCAAGACTCGGCACACTTTTATCTCATGTTATCTGAATCATAACAGCATCCCAGACGACTCCTTGTTAGAATAAGTTAGGGATTAGGCTATTCTAGCTATGAAAAGTTGACGATGGATACGTTTTATATCTTATGTTATATGTCATAATAATTTCCTGAGTGAATAAATGGGTCTTCTTTATAATATGTGGGAGGAAAGTGACAGACGCGGCCTAAGTGTTAAGCAGACGCAGTGGACTAGCAAGGCAACTTTGTCCGGGGGTGTAAATGTAGCCCATCGCGCCCCAACACTTTCACTCTGTATACCACGACTCTGAGCTGGTCCCTCGTGTGTCAGCTTTTACTCTGCCTTGTGAGGAGGATCAGGTGACTAGGATGAAGGGAAGAAAATGGAGGGAAGGGGAAGAGAAGGGAAGGTAGTGGAAGAGAAACGAAGGCAGTGAAAACCTTGGGTAGGGAGTGGAGAGACTGAGGAGGAGAGAAGGGAAAGTAGTAGAAAGTTTTGAGAGAGAGAGAGAGAGAGAGAGAGAGAGAGAGAGAGAGTATAAAGTTTAAAAGAGTACATGTAGAAGCGGACGGTCAGGTAGGAAGGGAAGTGAGAAAAAAAAAAAAAAAAAGAAACAGAGAGCAAATCTAACCCTTTCAGAGTCTTCTTTTATTTTATCCCTGCTCTCTCCAGACGATTTTATTCAGCTTAGGGGAGACTTTTCGACTTGGAGGGTTTAGATACAAGTTCCATTAAACCCTTCAGCTTAGGGAAAAAGAAGACGGTTTAGGATTAATGGTTACTGAATACATGGGAGTCAATAAACCAATCAACTTCTTCTTAGTTCCAGTTTTCCCCTAGAATACGACTTACAGTATTCGAGGTTATGTCCAGGTCCCTAATCTTATTCCTGGGTGAAAAGGGGCACGAGGAAATAAACTTGTCCACGATTCTGACCTGCTCGAGAATGCTAAGGGAAGGCTTTCTGAATTGGAGCAGTTGCCTACATCATTCATTCAGTTGTCTCATCCTCTCTCATTCTTCCTTCCCAGTGTCTCTCTTCATTCTTCCATCTTTCCTACCTCCTTCCATCATTCTCATTTCTTTCAATCCTCTTTCTTTTTCTTTTTATCCTCTTTTCCTTCCATCTTCTTCTTCTCCAGTTCTCTTACCCCCTCCCCTCTATTCCTCCATCTTTCCCTAATCCCTTCACCTCTAACATTTCCCCCCTCCTTCCTTCCACCTCTCCTACTCTCCAGCTTCCCTCCATCCTCCTTCCTTCCACCTCTCCTCTCCTCTCCTACCTCCCTCCATCTCTCCCCTGCTACCTCCCTACACCCTCTTTCTCTCCATCTCTCCATTCCCCCACCCAGTGCCAGAGTTTGTCGCCACTATCATGAGCCTTAGTGAAGCCCCCTGAGTGAAGTTGGCCAGCCCTTCTTATCCTTGTCTTTCTCTCGGGCCTCAGACTCACTTTTCTCATAGTTTTTTCCTTCCCTTCATTTCGGGTTTGCTTTTATCTGGCTGGGAGGGGATGAAAATAGGGAAAGGAAGGGAGACAAGGGTAAAGGTGAGGATAGGGAGAGGGACGAGGACTAAGAGAGAGCGGTCAGGTGTAAGGGACAGGTGGAAAGCAGGTGAGAGAGGATAGGTAACAAAGGATGTATCTTGCTTTTAAACTGCCTTGAACTGTGTACACCCCTGACTCCGATGAAATATTTCTTTATTGAGTAAGCGGTTTAATACTTCATCTTCTTCTTCTTCTTCATCATCATCATCATCATCAATGGTTCCTAATGACTAATAAATAAGTTAACGCTGTCAGTTAAAAGGAAAATTCAAGCCATCAGAACAAATTGTTCATCATTATCACCACCACCACCACCACCACCAAGCACAATGACCACCACCACCGCTACCACCACTACCACCACCACAACAACAAAATTTTCTACTGATGGTGACAGAGAGTTTCATCAAAAAATAAAATGAACGCCACGCAATCACACAGCTATTCAATAATGCAATATGATTTTGTATTCATCGTTCAGGGACCCGTGGACGTGAATTAGAGCTCAATTAGATTACTGATAATGGGATAATAATTGGTAGAGTGGCCTGGGACTGACAGCTTTTACACACACACACACACACACACACACACACACACACACACACACACAAAACAATGCTACACCATAAGTACTCTCTCTCTCTCTCTCTCTCTCTCTCTCTCTCTCTCTCTCTCTCATCCCTAAAAGGCTTCACTTCACTCTCCTTTCCCCTCTCAATTTACATGCTCATATCCTTTTTAGTGTTCTCGCTTTACCCTGCTGTCCATCCCCTCACCTTATGAATGTAATCAACGCACAGACACCTCGAGCACCTGTAAAATAAATTCTGACATGCTCAAGACGATGGTGCTTTTTATCTTTGTTCTTACTACTGCCACTGAAAGGAGGAAAGAGAGGAGGAAGTGAAAGGGGGGAAGAGACAGACAGCCGGTGAGAAGAAGGGAGAGAGAGAGAGGGGAAATGGTGAGAGAAAGGAAGACAGTGAAACAGAGAGGAAGTAAGAAAGAAGCAGAGATATTAATTAGTAGACAGGGACTGAAATGAGGGAAGAGATAGAAGGGTAGCAGGTAGGCAAAGAAAGAGACAAGAGAGGTAGGGAAAAGGCAGGCAGTGTGATGCAGTAAGGCAGGATAAGTACTGAGAGAGAGAGAGAGAGAGAGGGGGGGGGGTCAGTCAGGCAAGCAGGGATGAGGCAGGTAAGGGAGCGAGGCAGATTTTCCCTTCTCTGGCAGGCCCCAAATTGGAGTCTTTGTGAGGCATAATGTGTGTGGGTTAGGTAACAGCTGCAGGACATCGATGTACACACACACACACACACACACACACACACACACACTTACCCTCTCAAACCTTATAGTTGCACTCATGACTCAAACTCTTCCTTATATTCATGCTCACCCACTCAAATCACAATTACACTCATCCCCACATTTATACTCACACTAACAAAGACAGTCACACTACACTTACCCTTTCACACTCATACACTCAATCGCCTGAAAATAAAATCGTCTGTAGAATCAGCAAAAAAGACGTGAGAGCGGTAAAGGGTTAAAATCGTCTTGCTGTTGGTCGTTGATTGGAAAGCGATGCGGGCAGTATTGGATATTCAGCCGATGTCGATGGGAAATTATTGTAAGCAGATGGAGAGGATGAAGGTGACTGAACCCCACAAAGGCACGAAAAGGAGCGAAACGGAAAGAGAGAACCGTGGGAAAAGAATTGGGAAAGTGAGAGAGGAGGGGAAAAAAAAAAAAAAAACAAAGGTAGAGGAGAAATGGTGAAAGAGAGTGACATGAAAAAAGTGGGAGAATGGTAGGAAATAAAGAATTAGAGAGAGAGAGAGAGAGAGAGAGAGAGAGAGAGAATTGTTTAACATCTTTGGTAACTCTAAAATAGTTAAAAAGGAGAGCCAGTCTGAAATGTATATATTACTACCTGCATAAACTGTATCTGATTTACTTGGAACATATCCGTACCTAAAGTCACCAAGACGTTCTGGGAAACTTCAGTCGAGAAAGGCAGTTTCTGCGTAAATCTGCTCCTCTTCCGTGACATACACTGTGGGAGATTCTTCTTTCAGTCAACTAATTCCTGACGTGGCCTTGATGAACTGGCAGCTTGTCCTTCCTTCTTGTAACAATCCTTTCCACGACACTCCACTTTCCTTTACATACTCTCGCAATTTACCTGTCCAGCTTCGTCTGTTGTGTGAATACCCGACACAGCAACTTTCAGCGTGAGTTTCTGACAAAGTGATCCTAGGACAATTTTCAGTGACTATAGACAAACCAGGGAACTCAAAATAGCAAGCATTCGTGACCCATTCAACATGATGAACTTCTGGAGAGGACGACACCCAAGTACACCAAAGGGACCCAGCTTATTCAACGTCTCGCCATGGCAAGTTTCATCAGCATCAGGTATTCCCATCCTTGGCGAAACATTAAAGAAACTGGGAGCCTACTGTGTTCGTGTTGTCATCCTCTCCAACTTGTGGCAGTTGCTGTTGGATTCACGCCATGGTAATATAAAATTTTAATTTATCTTTTCTAGCTCCCGACGACTGTGCTCACCTTAGAAGACTCTTTTTAAACTGGAGAGGTTAGATACAGCTTTCATTTATACTTGCAGAATCAACAATCTGCTAAGTTTAACCGTAATAATTTGATGGTAACAAGAATCACGTATTAAAACATCACCGTATTGCAGGAACTGACTGGTCCGTGTTGCATGGCCGCTATTTCAATGAACCTCTAGTAGTGAAGGGGTTAAGGAAGGCTACACTTACCCCTTCCAGTGCAAAATATCTCTCCTGTGCTAAATATATCGTCTGGTGATAGCATAAATATAATTTAAAAAAAAAAGCGTAATCGTAGCGAAGGAATCACCTGTTTCTTTCTCCCGGCGGGCTGCTCATCACTGTCTGGAGGTTGCCGGGGTGAGGGAGGCAGCCCGCGAAACCCTCCCATCCATTTCAATCTCGGCACCGATACCCGTGGCTCATACGTTAGTCCTTTATGTCTCGGATTCTGTCTCCTAGTAACTGCACTTCCTATGTCTTGTAGAAAACCACTTTACTATTTTTGTTGCCTACATAATTTTTGTCCACAGTTATTCAAGATACAGCAATCTCCTTTCATTCTCCTATCCGCAATTATATATCACGGTAGTGTCAGAATATTGTTTGTTGGGTGAGCTGCTCTGATAATTTCCTTGTCCTGCCTTGATTAACAATGCTTAGGTAAGAAAGTGAGTGAATGAGTCGTGGGTTTGTTTGTGAATGACAGTTCTGGTCACCGTGTTCACATCCAGTTTCACATAATAGGCTACCATTCCAATCACACCATACCCCATTATAATGCAAGAATTTTTTGGATTGCTTCAATAAATTCTTTAAGAAACCAAGGCTTCAGAGATCCATTCATATATCCACCATTTAATCCCTAGTATTACTCCATCAGGGCCGTAGGACTTAATTAGCCCAGATATTGGAGGCAAGTGTGACCAGCCTACATCTGAGGTAAAGTGTGAGCAGTGAGGTCCAACGCATCCTTGAGCCACAACTCTTATGGGCCACATCCGGGTGAACTGTTCAGCATCAGACCGCCTAGTGTCCAATCCCTGACTCTATTGTTATCATCCATCACAGTAAATCGTTTCTTGCTGTACCAAAAAGAAAAATTGTCATTCAGTGTGGTCACCTGGTGTAGCACTGTCCTACCGTCAGATCGAGTGAGGGGATGGCGGGCTCCCTTGCCGATAGGAGCTTCACAACACTGTCACAGCCACAGCACAACAACGGGTTCAGTTAACTGGGCTTTACTGCTGTGGTGGTGGCTGCATGGCGAGAGGAAAAATTGAAACTAGTCTATTTGCTATACAGGGCAGCCTAAAAGTGGACAATTATGGAGGACGCCGTCAAGGTGCAGTGGACATAGGTAGCCACACCAGACGGCCTTGGTACAGTAGGTTCGCATTGATATTAGCTTAGGATATATTCTTTTTCCTTTCTTCTGTCTCCCCCTTCCTTTTCCTTCCCTCTCTGTCTCCACTTCTTCTTTCCTTCCCTCTCTGTCTCCATATCCTTTTTCCTTCCCTCTCTGTCTCTCCGTTTTTCCTTCCCTCTCTGTCTTCCCATCCTTTTTCCTTCCCTCTCTGTCTCCCCTTCCTTTATCCTCCCCTCTCTTTCTCCCCATCCTATATCCTTCCCTCTCTCGCCCTCCTTCCTTCTTCCTTCCTCTCTCCTTCTTCGCAAAAAAAATACACGAGAGAAATATCCCACTAACGAAGAGTGTGCATGAACGTGTTGTGTTGAAATATCCGTCCAAGAAGATCCGTGGAAACTGAGCATTAAACTACTTGCATTTAGGCTCTTAGGAAAGATTTACAAAGTAGCCTACCGTTACAATGACACCAGAATCATTAGGAAACACTGTGAAAGCAAAAATCACAGAGGTCGTCGTCTGTTGAAAAGAAAAGAAACTCACATATCAGCAGGTCGAAAGGTAAACCCATTAAGTAAATTTTGAACAACTCCCTGTGGACATGAGGAAAGAAATACCAAAAGCAAGGTATAACAAAAAATTACTGCATTTTCCATCCAGCGTCACTGAACCCTGAAAATAGCACAGGGAACACGGCCGGAAGAAACGTGTGCAGGTAGTGAACTGGACAAAATAGGAGAGGCATCGTTACCTGTGTGTGTGTGTGTGTGTGTGTGTGTGTGTGTGTGTGTGAGAGAGAGAGAGAGAGAGAGAGAGAGAGAGAGAGAGAGAGAGAGAGAGAGAGAGAGAGAGAGGATATACAAAAGCTGGTCACGCTGGGGTTTAGCTGGGAAGAGTGTTGTGAGAGAGAGGGAGAGCAGCAGTGAGAGGAAGGGCAAATTCATTCTCTGACTACCGTGGGTTTCTCTCAGGTGGTGAAGTAGTCTGGTGCTGGTTCAGGTAATCCGAAAAGCTCTTCATTCTTGGCCAAAGAACGTCAAATGATACAATTTTTAACTTCACAGCTGCAGTGGATGTTTCGAAACTTCATGCGATGGGTGTCTCGAAGCTTTATAAACTAGTTCAGCGCTAACAAACATTAAGCATACACGTTTAGTAAATTCCTTTATCTTTACGTGAAGACAGAAAATGCAATAAACCCGGGATGAGAAGAGTAATACGAAAGAGAAATGTTAATGGGACAGATGAAATTATATAACATTTGATGAGAATATAACCAAATTTTATAGACTGGAAGTTAAGAGAAACTGAACCCAAAATCATTCGGTCTACCATCTCGCTCCCTCTTACCTATACTTTTTTTTTTTTTTTGCATGGACGAGGCATCATCAAAGAACCATCACCCAGGCTGGTCTTGCTTTTAGGTTGCTTTAAGAACCACTAAACCCAGCTTTAAAATGCGTAGTTTGGCCCGGCTAGTTCAATAACCCAAAACCATTAACAGTGAGTGCCGCTGGGATTACCTCGGAGCCGCTGTATGAAGACTAAGCAAGTAGGAGGGGAAACAATATCTTCTGTGTAATTAATGGCTTTACTACGACAGCACCTTGTTTGGCTTCGTCTTTGTTCCTCCAGACGATTTTAGTCAGCTCAGGGGAGGCCTCTTGTAAGAAATAGCCGCAGGAGTAGCTTAAGACGTCACCTTATTGAAGAGGTTTTAGGCCACAAAATCAACAACTTTACTGTATAATTAGCGAGCCTGAGTATGTAAAGCCAAGGAAAAGGTGGCATGGCTAATGTAAGTCAGTATGTTAGAATGATAGGGTTGGAACACGAGGAAGAAAAACAGAGAGAAAAAAAAATGGACATATGAAGAACATAATAAGATACGATTACCCTATCTCAACCCCACTTATCCCATCCTAACCTAACCTAAACTAACCCTATCCTAACCTAACCTACTCCCGACCCACACCTTCAGGGAAAAGAAAGTGCTCAAATCGACACCTGACAATTTTGCGGTACGGGAAGGTGAGGAGCCAGGTTAAAACGTGGAAGTGATCAAACAGCCTGAGAAGTCACCCAATTATGGCAGGACACGAGGCGGGAAAAAGTAAGAGGAGGAGGAGGAAGAGAAGATGGTTGGAACAGAGGCGAGAGAGATGAGGAGGTTAGAAAAGCGAGGATGAGAAGGAACGAGGTGTAGGGGGTAGAATGAGGAAAAGGGAAGAGGAATGAAAAATGGAAGGAGGTAGGGACAGGGGGAGGAGTGAGGAAGAGAGAGGAGAAGGAGGAGGTAAGGAAAGGAAGATGAGGTCGGAAGAGGGGAAAGAAGTAGGCACACGGGGAAGGATAAGAAGGATGAAGGAAAAATGAGAAGAGGTATAGGGAGGGAGGGGTCGCAAAAGAAATAAAGGGCAGTAGTTAGAAAAGTAAGAAAACAGAGCAGGATGTAGCTACGTGAAACAAAATGAATAAGGCAAGGAGAGGGAGGCAGAGGTGGGAAGAGCAAAGAGGTAGGAAGGGAGGAGAGTTATGGAGGCATGGAAGAAGGAATGAAAGGAAAGGAACGAGAATGAAGCGTGAGGAACTAGGAAGAGGAGGAGGAGGAAGTAGAAAAAAGATGTTAGGAAGAGGCGGAACAGGAGGGACAAAGAGGAAGGAGCAGTTCTGCGAAGGAAGGAAGGGGTAGTAGGAATGGGGAGAGTTTTGATTTTTTCAATTACAGTACATGAACAGACTGGCATACTTAAAAACAACCATTTCAACACATCCATTTTTACACGCATCACTCTTGTTACACTCGCCTCTTCCCGTTCGTGCATCGCCAGCATGGGGAAGGATTAATTCTAACACTAGCACTCCATGGAGAATGTGCGATTCTGCAGTCGACCATATCGCATATGGAGTGATACAGATACAAACTATTCAGAATTTTGCGCCGTGACAGTACAAATTCACGAATGTAAAAAGAAAAAAATATCATACATATGCCAGGTAAAGACAGGAATAGACTGGGTCAGGTAAAGACAAGGATATGCACCTCACTAGTAAATACAAGACTATACACATCTCTGGCTGAAACAAGGATATACAACTCCCTGGTAAGTAAATGGGTATATACACATTTCCAGTAAAGACAGGAATATACTGTACAGGCTGTCCACGCTATCCTCTCACCACAGCAAAATTCTCACCAGTTCTGTCAGGGAATACAATTCGGCTTTTCGGCTCAGCGCTCAAGTCGATGAAATATCCAGCCCTGTCGTCAGTACTTCCATTGTGTGTGTGTGTGTGTGTGTGTGTGTGTGTGTGTGTGTGTGTGTGTGTGTGTGTGTGTGTGTGTGTGTGTGTGTGTGTGTGTGTGTGTGTGTGTGTGTGCGTGCGTGCGTGCGTGTGTGTGTGTGTGTGTGTGTGTGTGTGTGTGTGTGTGTGTGTGTGTGTGTGTGTGTGTGTGTGTGCGCACGAGCCTAAACTGCACGACAAGCTGCTGTTTGTTTTTACGTAGGCTATCAAAACAGGAGATGCTTGCACTCCAGAGAAAACAGAGATTGGCAGAGTGCAGGAGGGTCCCACAGAATTAGAGGAATGGTTAGCCTTCTGTGGACAATTATTTCCTAGCATATTGGTCTCGATTTGGAGGCTCTGAAGGGTGTTGGTTGGGGAGGGGACTATTTGTTGACATATTCATTTACTTTCTGAGCTCTATTTCAAGTTATAAATATGGTCTGGATTTAAGATTATAATTAGATGTGCCCTTGTTAGTGAGAGGGTGTGTGTAGGATGCAGATGTGATGGAGGCAGAACAGGCTCAATCATCAAGGCTCTGTGATGGTGAAGCTCAGTGGAAACTTGAGCCGGGACAATATACTGGCTTGTTGACCGCCGGCCCGTCCTTCACCCCTGGCAAACACGCTATCCACCTATTGATCACAGCCATCGTCTCCTCCTACCCCTATCCTCCCCTCTTTTCTCGCTCCCTCTCTTATTTCCACCACCCTCTTTCTCTCTCGTACTCTTCTTCGTCCACTCTCTCTCTCTCAGTCTGTCTTCTGTTCCTTCCCCTCTACCTCTCCCTTTCCTCTCCTCCTTTCCCCCTTCCCTCTTACATCGCACTCTTCTCATGCATAGAGCCTGTAATCTTGTCAACTTTCGAAGCGTTGTAACATCTTTTCTTTGGTGATTTATTATGCATATTACACCTTATTATTTACTTGGATGTTATTAGAGTTTATTTTAATAGCAACATAGGGTGCATGAAAAATATATACGGGATTATTCAAGTATTATACAGAAACAATTTGGTTCGGTAAGAAAGAGGTGCTTGGGAGCCTCATGGTTGGTTGACGGGCCTAGGTCATGCCAGGTCACGCTCGCCTCTTGCCTTGAAGACGTGTATTGCCCTAACCAGAGATTCATACTCAAGAGGCATTAGAACGTTGCTACGAAGGCTACTAATATCGACAAAAACATCAGTCTATTTCCTTGCAACAGTAACGAGTTAGCAATGACTTTCAAAATTCAGTTATGCAGTCTTATAAGTCCAAAAAGGATGTCAGAATACTGCCCTTGTACTTACTCGCTTTTGTCCGTTGTACCTGAGCTGATACACACACACACACACACACACACACACACACACACACACACACACACACACACACATACACACATACACACACACACACACACACACATACACACACAAATGCACGCTAGCTCACAGACTCTCACAAATGCTCTCTTTTTTTTTTTTTTTTTTTTTTTTCATTTCTTCTTGTTGCGTCTAAGCCAGTCTACTAGCCCTGGAGAAATCATTTACAAGGACGGGGTTAAAAAGAGCCTAATTTAACCCCTCTAGAACCTGATTTATCTCCCTCAGCTCAATAAAATCGTCTGAAGGAAGCAAAAAGGTAATAATATAAAAGCCATCATCCTACAGAGGTAGTTGTAAGTGGCCTGCATTAAGAATAAAAAAAAATGTCTTGAAAAATTGGAACGCCTTGTGAAGTGAGTCTAAGAGAAGAGCAAACAGCTTTCGGGGTGTGAGAGGAATATATTTCGGTGTGTGTGTGTGTGTGTGTGTGTGTGTGTGTGTGTGTGTGTGTGTGTGTGTGTGTGTGTGAGGGGGGGCTGGGTGATCTGTCTATTTGTATTTCTCCTCTTTTTTTTATTTTCTGATGCTACCCATTCGTATTCATTGGCAAGTCTCCTGTCTAACCCTTCTTCACTTCCCTTCCCCTTTCATCCGCTAACTTTCCCTCGTCCTGCCTTACTGTTTCAATATTTTTCAGTTCTATGACATTCGGCCATGCTAGCTCACAGATGCTCTCTCTCTCTCTCTCTCTCTCTCTCTCTCTCTCTCTCTCTCTCTCTCTCTCTCTCTCTCTCACACACACACACACACACACGCATGTATCTCTCTCCATTCGGACTAGTAATCGTATTATGGACCGGTCAGTCCCCTCGACAAAATTCGTTTCACCTCCTTATTTACCCAGTAGTACAAATGGGGACCTGGATATAACACAGATGGTTGGAGGTCGTATTCTAGGGGAAGATTGGGGCTTAGCAAAGATTGATTTTCCGCCTTACTGACCTTCGTGCAGTTGATAGGCATTCATCCTAAGCTCTCTAAGTTCAGCGTTTTCTCTTTAATTAATGTTCTCGATTGTCTATCTATCTATCTATCTATCTATCTAACTATAGCCAGAAGCCATAATCTCGTCTGTGATTAGCAAAATAAACTGCTCAGGACTTTTACGTGTTTAACTGATTCTTGTCCAGCAATTAAAGATCCAGTGACAGTAATGAAAGGGAACTGAAGCTTCTAAAACGTCCCTGGCACTTATGTATGTGTTCTGGCGGCTGTGCTAAGGCTGAGGACTACAGGCTTTACTTCTTGGCTTGGGAAAGAGTGCGTGAAACCCCTAAGTTTGCGAAATATTTAGCACATTTCAACTCCGCATGATTCTTTACCGTGCACTGAAGTATGTTATAAATATAGCAATACAAATACCATATAAGAGAGTGTTAGGGCGTACTATGTAAAATAAATCGCAAAGGGATAGATGCTACGGTTTATTCTGTGCCCTGGGGACGGCGCTTGTCGGATGTCTGACTAATTAGACAGAACGACGTCTCAGCTGCCGCCTCGTTGGATGGACTGACTAATTGCCTTGCTGGTACACAAGCCCATCATTACTCACTAATTAACAACGGCTGACGGCCTTATGCTCTGACAACAACGTCCTCTGTCAGTGGAGTTGCTCTCGAGGCGTGTGTGAGTTTTATCCTCCTTGCTTCTTAATAATAAAAACAGCAAAACTCGGTGCTAATCAAATACTGAACTTCAAAGACAAGCCCTTTTTTTCTCATTAGGAGTGGTGCGATGTGTCGAGTTCGCCTCAAACCTATATATATAAAAAAGTATCTGTTAAAAGTATAATGTAGTAATAAAGGTACTGTTAAAAGTGTCTGTTGTAGTAGTAATAATATAAACAGGTAGGAGCAGTTGTCGGAATAGTAACTTGAAAAATGTGGGCAAAAAATAGGTTTCAGAGATTTAGTTTTGAGCAGGAAAATTTTTCGGTTACAAAGCATTATGGCGGAAGGAAATAACAGCAGTAGAAGCGGAACAGTATCAACCAGCTACCTTCACTTCGATAACATCTTAAAATTTCACTCAGGTAGATATATTACTGATGATAAGAATGACCCCGATTAGTGAAAGGATCAACTCATTCTACATCTAATCCTTCCATTTAACAAGTCTACACCAAGATGTATATAACCGTCTGGAGGGTAGCAAGAATAAACTACAAATTACGTTACCATATTAAAGGAATAGAGAAATGAAACTGTAGGAAGAGGGTCAGGGAAATTGCAGAAAGAGGATGAGAGGGGCGACAATGGAGGAAGGGAGTTGTGACATGAATAATTGAAGGTGTAAAGGGGACAGGCAGGTGATGATCGCTATACTCTTTTCACTCTAACTTGGCTTCAAATTGCCGTCTCTCCGTTTTCAGTGCAGAGTTGTAACAATAGATTAGTACTAGAATATGGTGCTAGTTAAGAGAGAGTGCAATGTAAAGGATGCACAGTCGTAGTATTGTCTTTTTCAGCCAATGAGTTGGGTGAAATAAGCTGCAAAAGGACGAAAATCTGGGCCAAGTTAATGTGGAAACAGTACTGTGGTTCGCCTGAGAGGATGTGTGTGTGTGTGTGTGTGTGTGTGTGTGTGTGTGTGTGTGTGTGTGTGTGTGTGTGTGAGAGAGAGAGAGAGAGAGAGAGAGAGAGAGAGAGAGAGAGGACGCGAGAAAGGGAGAAAGTGAGAGGACAGAGTGTAAGGAAGGGAGTCGTACGGTGAATAAGTGATGCTGTAAAGGGGAGTGTAGTGTTGATTACCAGCAGGTCACCTGAGAGAGTGTGTGTGTGTGTGTGTGTGTGTGTGTGTGTGTGTGTGTGTGTGTGTGTGTGTGTGTGTGATAGGTGAAGGGTGGTAGGGAAAGAAGAGATTAAGAAGGCCGAGATAACTGCATCTCTACTATATGAGAGTTGAGTAAGAGAGACAGTCTTTGCTAAGTCTCAAAGTTCCCTCAGAATACAACCCGCAATAATCGATGTTACGTCCAGGTCCCTAATTGTTCAAGGGGGGAAAACTGCCCTAAGAAGAGGACTGACATAACATTTCTACTTAAAACTTTCACTCTTCATGCGTTCGTTTCTCACAGCCCCCTCCCTTCCTTCCTCCTCCTCGCCTGCTTCCTCCCCTCTGTTTTCTTCCTTCATCCTTTCTCTTCCGTCTACCACCTTTCCTCCCTCTTCCCCCTCCCTTCCCCCTCTACCCTCCCTTTTTCTGTCTTCTCTTCTCATCTCTTCCCCTCCCCCTTCCCCTTTTCCCTCCTCCTTCATTTTCCTCTCCCCCTTCCACCTTATTTCTCTTCCTTTTTTCATTCCACCACTGCCCTCCTGCCTCTCCCTCTTCCTCCCCTCCCTTTCCCTCTCTTCCATCCCCCCCTTTCCTTCATCTCCTCCCCAACCCCACCCCGTCTATCAGACCGTCGGGCGCCAGTCGCCTCGCCCTGAGACTCGCCATAGACTCACTAATGCAACTATAATCCCGGAGCCATTGTATCTCACTAACACATTCTCTCTCTCTCTCTCTCTCTCTCTCTCTCTCTCTCTCTCTCTCTCTCTCTCTCTCTACGGTCATCAACTAAAACGAAATCATGGCTCCAGTCCTCCCCCTACGAAGCCCTAAGTTCAGAGCAACAGGTATGGGGCCATTTTTACGGTGCAGTTCGATGTAGGGATGGTTATTTGAGGATGAAGGGATGTGGGGTGGGGAGGCATACGCTCTGGCGGTGAAGGGGTAGGCAGACTGGGATGGACGGGTGTACTGATTGGCGTGGAGGGACAGAGAATGGAGGTGTAGAGGTGTACTGCTTGGAGGTGGAGGGTATAGAGATTGGGGGTGGACGGGAATACAAATTGGGGTAGATTAGTATGAAGACTGGGGTGGACGAGAGGAGAAACTGAGGGTGAAGAAGTAGGCTATATGGACTGTGGTGGACGGAAATAAGGACTAGGTATCAAGGGGTGTATGCCGATAACTCTGGGATGGATGGGAGTATAGATTAGGGATGGGAGGTATACAGACAGTGGGGTGTGTATGAGGCAGGGGGAGGGGTTGTGTGCTGAAATTATCATAAGTAATATGGTCTTCAAAATATACGGTAGTTGGTCAAAAGCTTTCGTGCACATACGGTTTCACTTAAGTCTGTTTACCGGTATATATATATATAACTTATAATTACCACCACATCCTCTTATCATACCTGTAAGACAATAAAGGAACAATATAAAAAATGGAAAAAGAAAATGAGACACTTGGAATAGCAGCAACCTATCAATTATTTGCTTTTCAGGTATCACGATCTTCTTACGTACAGGTATTACATTACATAGTCAATCATCTGAAAATATCGGCATCAAAATCGATTGGAATGTTCTGAAGATAATAGGCTACACAGAAGCTCTAATATATAGGAATGATTATCTTGAAAGCTTTAGGGTAGGGTGAGTCAATTTTGCTCGTACTAATGCGTTTAGCAATTGGTAAAAAGATGGACTCACTGATTGGTTAGTAGATACTGGCAGATATATAACAGAGATTTTAGGCTTGATGTGGCTGCTGTTCTAACTGGCTCATAGATGAAAATATAACACTCACCATCCCAGGCCTTGTAGGAAGACGCGTGTGGAGTGGAGGTGCATGGATGAGAGGGTGGGAAGGGCAGCAATCCAGACTGTATTTAGTATGGACGGTGGGTTGGTTCTCACTACTATTACTGTCACTGAATATTATTTCCTGATCACTCACTGCTAATGTCACCGTTACTTGTATTATCCACTCCTGTTCACCGTAACCGCTATTATCTCTACCTAGTCACTGTTTCTGATACCACTTCCTGTTCACTTTCACCGAAGTCACTTCCTGTTCACCGTCACTGCTATAATCACTTCCTGCTCTGTTCACCGTTATTTCTTCCTGCTCACGGCCACTGTAGCCTATAACCACTTCCTGTCCATCGTTACTCCTATCACCACTTCCTGTCCACCTTCGCTGCTATTATCACTTGCAGGTCACCGTCACTACTATTTACCACGCACTGTAACACCCCATTACGCCGCAAGAACCTGAGTCAAGGCAAGAAGTCTCAGGCTCTGCATCAAGGGCTACCGGTACGTGACTCAAGAGGGATTAGGCCATACTGACGGGTGCACTTTCACTGTTATTATCAACGTATAGGTCACAGTTAGCGCCCTTATCACACACTGTTAACACCGTAAATGCCACGAGAAACGCTAGGTAAAGGCAATACAATCCCACAGTACCTTGCGTAGAACATGGCGTCTGAGAGAGAGATGGAGACCAAATGTGGGGTAACTGGGTACACACGGCTGCTCCTCACCTCCCTGGGCACGCACGCTGATTGGCTGGCATCACAGAAAACGTGGACAGGTGGAGGCTGCGAGTTCAGCGAGCTTCCAGATAATAATTTCAAAGATTAAATGTCCGCCTTAATGACTTTAGTTCAGCTGATAGCCGTAAATCCCACAGCTCTGTCTTCGGTATTAATCTTCAACCTCTCTCGTCTTCTGCGGTATCTGAAGGCGGTAGCACAGAAGCGATTTTCCTATCCGCACATCCCTGGCAACTCGTCTTCGCTACTTTCTTCCGGATTGTTGGTCATGGCAATGTCACACACAGGACTTCTTGGCTAATTTTTCATAGCAACTCTATCTTCATGATGCGTTCTTCGCAGCACTGAAAGAAATATTATCATTCGGGCTAAACCCCTTCGAAATTGGGAAGGCGACTCAAGAAAAGATGAAAGAAATACCTGAGAGAACATGTAAGATCAAAGCGCTTTCAGGGTCTGTATGTCCCTGCCTCATGCACGCTGGAGCTTGATTGCCCTCTCCCTCACTGTTGCACGTCTGACTAAAATATCTGCAATTTCGTTAAGCTAATCCCGAGATTATATGTGAAGTAACTTAGTAATTAAATCACCAGTGTCATATTTATCCAGACTTCAACCAGCCAGAAAGTAGTAAAATTTCACTTCAGAGTCACACTTCACTTTACATATTTCCTTTCAGCTGAATAAAATCGTCTGGCAGTAGGAAAAATTAAATGTATAGAAAATGTCGACAGTGTAAAGGGAGGGTTAAAAATTTTCACGCTTGTAGACGTTCTTAATATAACAAATTTGCAGAACAATGCGAGTCAACCAAGGGCAGTGTTTTACCTCACACAGTCTCTCCTCAGCTGAATAAAATCGTCTGGAGATCACGAATAAAATAAAGAAGCCATTGTGGAGTGAGTTTTATAATAATTCACCCTCGTAGACGCTCATCAATAGATTTCCCGAACCCAGCCAGCCAGCCAATAGCAATATTTCACCCCGTATAAAAACTAGCCTTTTTCCCTCTCAGGTAGACCCGAAGGAGGTGGAGGGGACGAGGAGGTGCGAGAATGGAGAAGGAGGAGGAGAAGGAGGAGGAAAGGGAGGAGGACGAGGAGGAGGAAAATAAAGAAGTGGAAAAGTATGGAAGTAAGAGGAGATGCAGAAAGAAACAGAGAGGGAATTGAAGCAAAAGGAAGAAGGGGAGTGGGGGAGCAAGAAAAGGTGGAGGACGAAAAGCAAGGAAGCGCAAGGAACTAAATTAGGGTAAGGGGGGGGGAGGAAGAGGGAGACGAATGGAAGCCATTAGTTATAAAAGAACAGAAATTAAATACCTGCATTGATGGTGTTAGGAATATGATGATGTAAGAACAAAGACAATTAATATAAGAAACTGAGAATACTGTGGAAAGCAAACAGGAATTAGTAGAAAGTTATTGTATGTTGCCTTTTTGACACTTTTTTTTAGCGATTAAGTCTACAATAAGTTACAAAAAAAGTTACTCATTTAAGTTCCATTGGTGGCTATAAAACATTGTGATATTTTTCAACACACCAACACCATATCACGAGGACTTGTTATAAACTATGCGCATATCGGCCCAGAAAGTACACACACACACACACACACACACACACACACACACACACACACACACACACACAAAACGTCGATAACTGTGTCGATGAGGATGTTAGATATAAGCAAAGATGGCGAAGTAGGTGGGAAGGTGGATGATGTATGGGGGCGTGAGGGTGGCAGGTGACACGCCCGTGGGAAAGACCCCAGCTGTAGCCTGGCGGTGGCAAGGAGGGTGGGGAGGGGGGAGCTAGGGACATAGATAAGAAACGAAGCAAAATGGAGCGCGTATGAAGGTACAGAAGGAAAGGAAGGGAGGGGGGAGAGGTATTGAAGGAAGGAGAGAGAACCGTGGATGCTTGAAAGGAACTGGTATTATTACGAAATGCACAACAGATTCGGGCTGATTAAAGAACTGTTCTCGGACGGAAGAGTGTGCATGCTGTGCCGAAAGAATGCGAGGTATAGACGTAAGGAAGGACAAGGAGGGGTGTAAACATGCAGGAAGGGAAGAGTGAGTAGGAGCCTAGGTAGTGGGAAGAGTCATCAGAAAATAGTATATTGGCGGTGACTCATGCTTTCCCGCAACAGTAGTAAACAAGAGTAAAGAAACAGTGGAATGATGCCTAAGAGAGCAGTAGGTAGGCTATAGGTGAGAAATGTAGGACAACAGAAGCTGGTAGGGACTGGGAGAGGCCACACCTGTACACACAGCCCAGGTAGCCGGAAATGTTGGCACGGGGGCAGAAATAACGCTTGGGAAAAAAATACCTGAGAGGGCTCCGGTGATTTTGTGTTTAACTTGTTCCTTATTTTGGGAATCCAATTTAGTCAGCGCTGTTTGTTTTATGAGAAGTGTGAAGGAAGAGGAATATGGATGGCGGAGGTGGGAAGTCATGGTTGCTTTGTTAACATCATCTCAAGGACATGATTTTTATTTTATTTTATTTTTCCAGCCAGATAATTAAAATGAGAACAATAGAGCCTCCTGGTTCTGATGGGTTTAGTGAAGTCTTTACCTTACCCCACCATTTCAAGAAAAAAATTCTTTCCTTTTTGAACTGAATAAAATCACGGATAGCTAGTAACAAAATTTAAGGTAAGGCACTTGGACAGATGATTTTAGCTTCTTTATTCAATATAGCTTTTTACTTTATTTACGCCGTTTCCAGATAACTTTATTCAACTCAAGAACTTTCCTGCTAATATCCTCCATGCTACTCCTGAAGAAAAATAGGTGCACTTGAAAACAGACATATGCGTTGTGAGGAAGGATAATGTAAGTATTTTGAGTGGAAATACGAGGAACACAAAGAAATCTAAGTAATGTGCAGGTATATAAAAGTGAAATTAATGGCAAGAAAATGTACTATAATAAAGAAATACTGCAAAAGTTTTAAGAATTTGACAGCGGAAGAAGAATTTAGAGGATGAGAGCTGGACCGTAAAGACGAGGACTCACTAGGCAGGGCAGGTTGAAAAAATTAGCGATTGAAAGTTTAGACGGAAAAACAGAGGAATAGGGAGAGAAAAAGGGATCGTAGTGAACAGATTTATCGTTTCTCTCTCTCTCTCTCTCTCTGTTTGTTGTGGCTCTAATCTCATCTCATGCGCTGTTCACATAGATTCTTTATGTCTTGACAAGAGAGAACTAATAAGGCACTACGAGTAAATTATACTAAATGGCAAAAATTAAATAGATAGATAGATAGACAGATAGATAGATACACTCCTCCAGCTTGGGAAAAATATGAAGGCTAATTTTCTGCTGCCGAATGTCATTTAAAACTTTTCTTTTTCGTCTCGGAATTATTTTTAAGAGTTTGGGTTATTTTCCACGAACGTGATCAAAGAGACGCATCTTAATTAGCTGTGTCTGTCGTAAGGAAGGCAGAGTGCTGGATTTCTGCTTTTTTCCTTAGCTCTCTGCAGTGTTAGGTGTGTGTGTGTGTGTGTGTGTGTGAGGAAGAGGGACGCACAGGGACGCAGCACATCAAAAGTACTGAAGGGTCCTTTTAAATGCGAAGCGGTCACTACACGCCAACTGCCAAAGAATTATTCTTGTGGTTAATCTCACACACACTGAAACATTCGTGTGTGTGTGTGTGTGTGTGTGTGTGTGTGTGTGTGTGTGACGTTATGTATTACTAATGTCGTCCTGCAAGTCTACCGAAAAGAACGTCTACGAGTGAATGTTTTTATCCAAGGCCAATATGGGCCTTCTTTTTATCTTCCTCAAACCGTGACTTCTTGTTTTATTTTTGAAACTGCCAGGCCAAAGTCAGTTCAGAAGGAGGGGTTAGATACAGCCTAATTTAGCTCCTTCACTACTAGATAGTCTTCCTTAATATAAATCGTCTGGTGGTAGACAGATTCGGACAGAAAATAAGGACGTGCCGGGGAATTACAAGAATTAAAACGAAAAAAAAAAGTGTAATTTGGTTGGATTCTCTTGCTGTCACACGTCTAACACCGATTACATCACGCGATCACTATTTTCCTCGTTAAGTATATGATATTGTAATGTTTCATGTGTAATGTTTTATTTTGCTTTAAATATAACTATCTATCTATCTATCTATCTACTGCCAGACGCCTCAAATGACAATAATGATTCAGTTATTACTCTCATATTATATTCTCGAGGTTAGTTGAAAGAAATCGCATGTATTTTAGTCAAACTTGCAAGAGCGGGGTACAGGGTGATCATGCTTCAGCGTTTGTCTGTCTGGGGCATACACACCCACCTGAACGGGCTCCCTGTGATCTTGCTTTTTCTCCCAGGCATATCCTTCGTCTTGGCTTAAGTCGGCCGCCCTATATCGAAAAGGTTTAGCCCGAGTGACAGTATTTCTTACGATGCTATGAAGAACACGTCATTAAGATGGAGTTGCTGGGAAAAATTAGCCTAAAAATTACCTGTGTGACAACGCCATCACCGGCAACTCGGAGGAATGCTGCGAAGAGGAGTTGCCAGGGATGCGGGGTAAGGATGACCGCTCGTGTGATACAGCCTCTTCATTTACCGCAGAAGAGAGAGGTTGAAGGCTAATACCGAACAAGACAGAGTTGTGGGATTTATGGCTATCGACTGCACGAAGATCATTTAAGGCAGACAATTAATCTTTGAAATTATTATCTGGAAGCTCGCCGAACCCGCACCTCCACCTGTCCACGTTTTCTGTGATGCCAGCCAATCAGCGTGCGTGCCCGGGAAGGTGAGAAGCAGCCGTGTACCCAGTTACCCCCACAGTCGGCCTCCATCTCTCACAGACGCCATTTTGTGCACGAGGTACTGTGGGGTTGTACTACCGACCGTTCCCCAGCGTTACTTCGCGCGTTAACGACGTTAATGGCGTGTGATAAGAGCGCTGACTGTGACCTGGGTGTTGATAATAACAGTGAAAGTGTACCCGTTTATATGACCGAGTCCTTGAGTCACGCATCTCACAAGGCAGGCCCTGAGATTTCTTGCCTTCACTCCGGCTCTTGCGGCTTTATAGGATGTTAGTGATAAATAGTAGTGACGGTGAACAGAGAAGGATAATAGTAGTGACGGTGAGCAGGAAAGGATAATAACAGCGACTTGGAAGTGATAATACAGTGGCGGTGAACAGGAAGTAACAACGGTGAACAGGAAGTAACAACGGTGAACAGAACAGGAAGTGGTAATAGTAGGGACGGTGAACGGGCAGTGATATAAGTAACGGTGAACTGGAAGTGACGACGGGGAACAGGAAATGATACGTGACGGTGAACAGGAAGTGATACCAGAGACGATGATTAGGAAGGGATAATTGCAGTTACGGTGAACAGGAAGAGATAGTTGTGACGGTGATATTACCAGTGGGCGATCAGGAAATAATATTCAAAGTGACAGTAATAGTAGCGAGAACCAACCCACCGTCCATACTGAATACAATGTGGACTGCTGCCCTTCCCATCGTCCCATCCATCCACCTCCACTCCACACCCATCCACACACGTCTTCTTACAACGAATGCGATGGTGAGTGTTATATTTTCACTTATGAGGCAGTTAAAACAGCAGTAACATCAAGCGTAAAACCTCTATTGTATATACACATCTACCAAGCAATCAGTGAGTCTATCTTTCTATCTTCTGCCAAACTTCTTAGTAAGAGTAGAATTGCCTGTCACTCTACCCTAAAACTGTTTCAAGATAATCATATCTGTATTAGAACTTTTATGTATTTTATGTATCTTCAAAACATTCTAGTTGATTTTTATGGGAATAGTTTCAGAAGACAGTGTAATACCTGTACGTAAGAAAATTGTGCTACCTGAAGAACAAGTAATTAATTGATAGGTTGCTGTTATTCTAAGGGCCTCATTTTTAATACCATTCATTTTGTCTCAACTTTCTTTCAACACGTGATAATGTTTGGGCGATTGAACAGACTATACTACTGCCGGATATGTTGCTATTCCCCACTCTTAGGAATGTTTTTGAAATAACTGTGCCAAATATAACCATACATGTGAATGCTTATCCAAATATACGATTGTGAAAATTGATGTCCATAGCTGTATCTATTAATGTCTGTTCATTTATCCATCTGTCTATCTATCTATCTAAGCCACATACTGTACTTTCCCTTTCCCCTCTTCTCCTTTCTCCTCTCATTATCTTTCCCCTTTCCTCCTCTTCCTCTCCTTCCTTCACCTTCCTTCCGCTCCTCCTTCGCGCCCTCTTAATTTAGCGTCCATTACTCCTTAATTCTCTTCTGAATCCCTGGAACTTTAGAACGTTTCCATTTGGCGGTAATGAAAAGATAAGTTTCAAAATGAAGGCCATCAGAATAATTCATTGCAGCCTTTGATATGAAAATGTGCCACCGAATTAACTGCAATTCTAATGGACCATTTTCCATTTTTTGGCATTCGGTGTATAATCAACTTTTAATCACGTAACGTAGTTTCTGGTATATTTTTGCCACTCAGATTTTGTTTAATTTAAAAATAGGTTCGTAGTTGTCACGGGGATTGAGAGCCATATTGAGTTCGAAAAAAGCCTCCCCAAAGCTTAATAAAATAGGCTGGTAACAGTATTAATAAAATAGAAAAATTGCCATTGGAGTGTAGTCATTAAAAGTGGCAGAGAATGAAAAGGTGTGTGTGTGTGTGTGTGTGTGTGTGTGTGTGTGTGTGTGTGTGTGTAAGTCTACTAAGGCACCTTGAACTCCTTGACCTTGATGGGCTACTCAGAGGCGAACAGTCTGGCAACACTGAATCCAAAACATTGCAAAGCTAGTCGGGAAACACTGAGTCCAAATTAACGTAAAATCCGGGAACAGCGAATCCAAATTAACGGAATATCCGGGAACACTGAATCCAAATGAATACAAAATCCGGAACACTGAATCCAAATGAATACAAAAATCTGGAACGCTGAATCCAAATGAATACAAAATCCTGAAACACTGAATCTAAATTAACGCAAAATCCGGGAACACTAAATCCACATTACGCAAAATCCGGGAACAGTGAATCCAAATTAATAAAGAAAAATCAGGAAACAGTGAATCCAAATGAATACAAATCTGATATCGGTGTACAAATGCCATCCACCAGCCGACCGTCACCCTCTCAGCTTATCTGATACCACTTTAGGCTAACTGATGGCTGGGGGAGGGAGGCGGCATGTTTTGATCTGGCTTTTGTCCGTAATATTCGTATCTGTGAGCGTTTTAACTTTTCCTGGTGCTTTGTGTGTGTGTGTGTGTGTGTGTGTGTGTGTGTGTGTGTGTGTGTGGTCTGTTCTGATTTTTCAATTTCATTTTCACACTTTTCTCACTCCCATTCTCATTTTCGTATTGCAGTCTCTCTCTCTCTCTCATCCTACAATCACTGAATATTCCTTTCCCTATACGTCTTCTAGATCAACTTGCTATTCCTTATCTTTGCTTATCTTTATCTACCCGTCTTTCTCCGTTTGTGTTCATTCTGTGTCCCACCTTTTGGCCTTATGCACAACGATGGTCAATCATCCTTTTACGAGCCTGAGATTTCAAACATATGAAGCGAGATTCACATCCGTCAAATTCACTGATTTCTTAAAGCTTTCATATTGTTTCGAGACAGTGAAGCCCCGAACCAGTGAAGCAAGATTACAACCCTTCAAACCCACTTGATTATTACACGTTAGCTTAGCATGTTATCAATAGAGTTAACAGTTTCGAGACAGCGAGGCCCCGAGCTAAAGAAGTGAGAGTCCACTCCATGCAGCACACTTGGATATGACTCGTTAGTTTTGCGAAATCTTACTAGGTTTTAAGAGAGATTCGAGGCAACATAAGTGAACTATTGACCTTAGGTTTACCGTCGCTGGCATGAAGATCGATTCGCTTCATTGTAACAGGTATTTAGGACCGTAAGGAATGGCTCTCGCAACTGAGTGATAAGATCGCCTAAGTCCATTAAACCTGTTAGAATATTATGCAAGGGTTTCAGAGCTGTTCAGCAAAAAGATGGAGTGGAATAACTGTGTGCAACAGTAAATATTATTGAAAAAGTATCTGAAGCGGGGAGATTCATGGTTTTTTAATAAACAATGGCGCTGTTCCTAAACGAAGCACTTGTGAATGGAAGGTGTTTTATGTGTGTGTGTGTGTGTGTGTGTGTGTGTGTGTGTGTGTGTGTGTGTGTTTTATGTATTTTTTTTTTACAATTTATAAAATCGCGAGGCATACACATTCATGAAAAGTCACCGGGGATAGGCTATTCTCAAACGCTTGGTCCATTGTTTCAAAAAGTAAAAGATGGAAAAATTCTGATAAATTTTTGCTCAAATGTTCATCCCTGCCCCGCCATTATCAGTGCAACGCAAAAGTTACACAATGCAGGAAGGCACAAACTCCCACACTTTTCTAGACCAGGGCTGGCTGCTCCCCTCTGCCTCCTGCCTCACTCTCCCCTGCTGGAGGGTCCTCTGAAAGATGTGTGAGAGAGAGAGAGAGAGAGAGAGAGAGAGAGAGAGAGAGAGTTGTAGGGAAGGAGAGTTGTAAATTAGATTATCTGAATTGTTAAAAGAGAGATGAGAATGCATAAGCGAAGAGAGAGGGTGTAATGGTCTTTAAAGCAAGGAAGTTAGAGAAACGTAAGATGAAAATTGAAGGAGTACAGAATCAGAGAGCCTTTTAAATCTGATATAAAAATGAAAGATTCGTTGTAAGAGAGGATAGAAATTTAAAATGAACAACAGAGGCAGGAAATGGAACCAAAAATCAGGCATTTTTAAAGATATTGGAATTGAATTAATGGTGAGGAAGTGCCGAGGTTGCAGGAAATTGAGATAGAAGAGAGGTAGTGATGTTGGGTGTGGAAATAAAAGGGAGGTAAAGTTAGATATGGGAGAAGTGGAAACAAGAGAGGCATTGCTGTAAATGTTAGAAGATATGCGTTGTTAGAGACAGATGTGTTAGAGAGATGTTGTAAATGGAAATAAAAGAGAAGCGTTGGTAGAGATGTGGAAGGCTGAGAACGAGGAAGCAGAGGAGTAAACTGCAACAGGAAGGGAGGGAGGCAGTGGCCGGAGAATAACGACAATGGCGCTGAAGGGGAGGAGAGAGAGAGAGAGAGAGAGAGAGAGAGAGAGAGAGAGGCTAAAATATATTCGTATGGATAGGAAAGAGTTGGTGATCTGTGAAGGTTTATGGTGTCGTCTGTTAGAGCTTTCGGTGCCTTCTATACTCTTTTCACCTTTACCTGGCCCGGATTTTCGTACCTTTGTCCCCTGTTTCACGTAGCGCAGTGGCGGAAGATAACTCAGCTTCTCTACAGCCTTTCCATAGCACTTCTTCGTGACTACCACCGTGGTTTAGTGTTAATTCTTGAAACTCGGCATTCATGATGTAAAGATGGCTTTTTTTGTGTGTGTGTCAAGTTAAAGTGCAAAGAATATAGGTCTCAAGGAACAGGCCTTTTAGAATAAGTCTACAGTCAGGTGAAAAAGAAGGCTAGAGATTAATACTTATCGGCTGCACGAGGATCAGTAAGAAAAACAATTCTATAATCACATTACTCTTCCTACGAGACCCTGTTTTTCATTCGTACATCGCCAACGTATGCAAGGCTTACTTCTGGCTGTCACCCTCCGAGGAAAGGGTCCGGTCTTACAGTGAACATAATAATACACAGACAGACAGACAGGCAGGCAGACAGGAAGGCAGACGGTCAGATATTAAAGGACCACAGTTTCTGGTTAGGGTCACTTCACTCAACCCTATAAAGTGTCACAAATGGGCTTCACTGCAACACAATTATTATTTTTCTTTTAGGAGTCTGATGATCCAAGGCTCGGGTCGGATATAGACGTGCATTAACGCGCTATGATCCAAATCCAAAGTGGACACAGATTTTTATATCATGTAGACGTTGCCAGGGACATAGGGTGGTCTTCTGTTGCTTAAATTGTTTGGAATACGGTAAGTGAATCTCTATATGGTGGAATCAAATTTCACGGTTCTTGAGGTTTTCTGCATCATGAATATATAAAGGCAAGCGACCCATTTCTAAGAGCAGAGAGCTGATTAAATTATTTGCCTAAATGACGTGAAGTGTGAGTGGGAAGGGAGGGAAGGGAGTGGAGGGGCACCACTCTCAGTGATTGTTGTGCTGTAATGAGAATTTAACTCGCCAGGCAGGAGGGTGCAAGGCAGGGGTATGTGGCGGTGTTGGTGAAGGGGTTGTGGTGTGGTGGTGATCGGTGGTGGGGTCAAGGTGTGGTGGTGGTGGTGAAGGGGTTGTGGCTTAGTGAATTGGTGGTGGAGGGTGGGAGGCAGGGATGTGTGATGGATGGTGAAGGGGTTATGGTGTTGTGGAGTGATGGTGGAAGGTGGAAGGCAGGGTTATGTATTGGTGGTGGAAGGATGGAGGAGGTGTGGTGGTGTGGTGGAGGTAGGTGATGAAGTCAGGGTGTGGTGTGATGGTGGTGGTAGTATCTTTCTCCCACCAATTTATTATGTCTGTTTTACATAGATATTATCCCT
The DNA here is from genome assembly GCF_032717465.1 of Coenobita brevimanus. NCBI lineage: Eukaryota > Metazoa > Arthropoda > Malacostraca > Decapoda > Coenobitidae > Coenobita > Coenobita brevimanus. The sequence continues at coordinate 797,833 of NC_137007.1, forward strand.
ATGTTGCATATATGTTTCTAGTACTGGGGAACTTTTCATCATTAGCATACATAAGAATACTAAGGTGCAATATGTAGAATAAATAGCTAAGGAAGAGGTGCTACGTAATATCTAAATCCACTTAATATTTGACACTCCCCTCTTGGTATTATATATTCATGAAAAATATATAGCTGTCAGTTATCCTTCCAATATTATTCCATTTTTCTCTAATATCCGTTCTACACACAAGCCCATGAGAGAGAGATAGATAGAGAGAGAGAGAGAGAGAGAGAGAGAGAGAGAGAGAGAGAGAGAGAGAGAGAGAGACTAATATTTACCTTTTATTTCCTGCAGTTTTCCATAGCTAATATTACTTCCATTCACGTAATATCCTCATGAATATTATAATGCTCCTGGTTTCCTCCCTTCCCCTATTCACCCTGCTGGATAAATAGCCTACTGACGGTTGCGAGGCTTGTTTTAGGGAGAAGGTTGTGACATAGCGAAAGTTGTCTAATTGTCTGCCTTAAAGACCCTTACGAAGATGTGCATAAGGCGAAGTGTTCATTATCGTCGTCATTGTCTTATTTTTGCTATTATTATTATTATTATTATTATTATTATTATTTTTATTATTATTATTATTATTATTATTATTATTATTACTACTACTACTACTACTACTAATACTATTATTATTATTATTATTATTATTATTATTATTATCTTCATTACTATCATATTCCTATTCCCTGTTCCCCCACCAGGCTCCATATCCTGCTAGCCTAATATTTGCCTTCCCTTTTCCATCCGTGCAGTTCCCCGTAGCCGCCTACCCTACCTCCATTTGCATAATATCCTCATGAATATACAGTGCTTCCCTAATTCCTCCCTTAACCAAATTCTTTTTATCTCCTAGTTTTCTTCGCCATTATATCCTCATTTTATTGCTCACTTCCTCATCCCTCCATTCCACTATCATTCCTCACTTCTCCACATCCTTGTATATATCATAATGCCATGACGTGATAAAAGCCAGATCACATAAATCCTACGAAGAACTTGGTAAATCCATTATGGGAGGATTTATTTCAACCCGAACCCATATGATGACACTTATTTCAGAGTCATGTGGATTTTTACTTATAGTCCCACGCACCTAGGCAAGTGACATAGCAGTTTTTATCTATCCCAGCTAGTACTTGTCCGTCTGTCTATCTATCTATATCCCGTAAGAGGTGGCCACAAACAAATCGCCTCCATATCGCCCTGTCTCCTGCCATTTCGCTTCCCTCCCCCCAGCCTACACCCCACTCCTCTAATACACCTCTCTCTACTCCATCCCTCCATCTCATCCTCAGTACAGAACGTTAATAAGATCTTCTGGAGATTGCAGGAATAAGATAAGGAAATGTGGCACAGGATTGTAGGACTGATAATACAACATTTAGAGGTCACAATGTCTGGTTTTCCCCCCGACATACGAAAGTCCTTCTATTTTGCCGATTTTGCCCAGGTGAGGTTGGATTAGGTTAGGTTGGGGTTAGGTTAGGTTAGGTTAGGCTAGGCTAGGCTAGGTTAGGTTAGATTAGATTAGGTTAGGTTAAGTTAGGTTAGCTTAAGTCAGGTTAGGTTAGGTCAGATTCGTGGGGTCAGAATTAGGTTTGGTTGGGCTGTTAGGGTCTGGTTAAATTAGGTTAAATTAGACTATTATTTAACTGTGAGGCTGCTTGAAAGAATCTTTATGATGTCCCAAGTTAGGCTCAAACTTCCTACTTGCCAAACTTCCTCAGAAAATATGATGAAGGCACCACAAGTCTGGCTAACTGTTGGCAATATATCTATCTGAAGGCCAGGCAGGAAGCAAGGACTATATTCATAACCATTCTTGAGCTGAAGTTGTCTTAGGAGGTGTTTGTAACTGTCCACCCTCCAAATTCTTAGCATGTCAAGCCAAAACTCCGCACATTTTTCTCAAATTCACTTCCTCACATATTCCTCTGCCCCACCTTTCAGTTCGATCTGTGACTAGCCCATCAGTGTCTTTGGTGCTTTCGTTGTCAGTAGCACAGTGAAGGAGGACGCAGCAGATTGAGGAGTTTACAAGGGAGCATGAGATGGATGATAGGAGTGCCCCTTTACCTTCCCTCCCAGACATACATACCTTCTGAATCCCCAACTAATATCACATGACCCCCACAAAAACCACTGCCTCTGAAGGATGCTATGGTTACCTCCAAAAGATGTCACAACCAGTAAAAATAATAATGATAATAATAATAATAATAATAATAATAATAATAGTAATATAATAATAGTGGAGGAAATATCAAAATCATCCTACCCGAGGATAATGATTTTTGAAATTTGAACAAAGGACACCAAATACACTGACACGAGAGAGAGAGAGAGAGAGAGAGAGAGAGAGAGAGAGAGAGAGAGAGAGAGAGAGAGAGAGTTAAATCAAATCTCTAACCCCCTCCCGTCTCCCAAACCCACCTCAGTCCCTCCCATCCCCACCACCCGACCGTGACGTCATCTCCATCCCCACCCAAAAAGACATCACTTTTTTTTTTTTCCCCTCAGTCTGATGGGCCAGAATGTTACTGCCAGTTTTTCTGAAGGTTTTATGGCCGTGTGTGTGTTTTATGGTGGAGTTTGTGTTTGTGTTGCGTGTGTTTGCCTTTTAGTGTTTTATTTTAGCCCCTTCACTGCAGTATTGTTTTTCATACTTCTTCATCTGCTCACACCAATACCTATTTTTAATTCAATACCTCTTCACTACGAAACGTCTTCCCTTTTTTGCTTTATTCTTTCTACCTCTAAATGTTTGTCATAAGCATAATGGGAAAAAAATCGGAGTGAAAGATTAAAAAAAAAAATACTGTAATCTCCTACGCTCTGAAAAGTCTCCCAAACGCCAAATAAAATAGCCAAAATTGTAGCAAGAATAAATAAATAAATAAATAAGCAAATAAAGTATAAAATAAAGCTATCCTTGGGCTGAAGAGAATAATTCCTTTAAAACGGTGACCTATTATTTTCATTGGACTCAGATTACCACCAGGCGATTTTTATTTTATTTTCACGTTTGGAATGAAGGGGGTGTGAGCTGGAAGCAGGGCAGTGAAATGGCAGGGGACAGGGCGACATGGAGGCGATTTGTTTGTGGCTACCCCTTACGGGATTAAGGCGTGTGGCAATAGGTGGACAGATAGATAGAATGACCTTTATTTGTGAAAGGGGTTGATAGTCCAGTGCATGCAAGGTCAGTCCAGTACATACAAGGTCAGTCCTACATTTTAGGTCATTCCAGGTCAGTCCAGTACAAATAAGGTCAATCCAGTACACACAAGGTCGTTCCAGTACACACAAGGTCAGTCCAGTACATACAAGGTCAGTCCAGTACACACAAGGTCATTCCAGTACACACAAGGTCAGTTCAGTACACACAAAGTCAGTCCAGTACACACAAGGTCATTCAAGGTCACTGTAGTACATTAAGACAGAGGAAAAGGAACACAGGAATGAAACAAGACTTAGGAAGAATTTGAAGCTTAGTTAAGAGGATAGATAAAGACATAAAGGAAGTAAGGAGGTAAAGAAGGGGGAATCAGGGCGAAGAAAGGAGGAGAGGAAGGAAGCAGTAAGAAAGGAAGAGAGTCAGGCAAAAGGGGTAAAATTATGAGGCAGGCACAGAGAGAGAGAGAGAGAGAGAGAGAGAGAGAGAGAGAGAGAGAGAGAGAGGTAAAATGGTGTAAACTTATGAGGTAGAGGGAAAGGAGATGGGATGTAAGGAATGGCGGAGGAAGAATAAGACGAGATCAGTAGAACACACACACACACACACAAACACACACACACACACACACACACACACACACACACACACACACACACGGGGGGGGGGCAGGAAGGTGTAGAACTCAGTGTGCCAGAGTTAAGACGGCAATAAACCTTACGGACTCCTGCTAAGGGGGGGGGAAGGAGGGAGGAAAGGGGGCAAGGGGGGTTTCACATACCTTTCCCTACTTTTATCTTGTTTCCATCTCGAGCTCCTAATCAAATTTTCGGCTGGAAATATTTTGCAAACTATCTTTCAATGACAGTATAGTTGCGCTGTAGATTTCTTTGAAGTATGAAAACATTAAGTGGAAGGTACTTATTGACATGACTGCTGAAGAGAGAGTGTCAGTGGGCAGACCTAAGAAAGACTTGGGATGAGGTTTTACGTAAAGACCTCAGGGCAGTGGGATTAACCAGAGAAACTGCAAAAGACTGAGTATTGTGGAGGACAGCCATCACGTAACCTAGTCTTGCATTAGCTAACACGGCCAAGGACTTCCAAAATATAGTGTGTTAGACAGCAACTTCTTTCAACATTGGATGCTTCTTGATGTTTCCCCTTCATCGCATTTGCTCAGTTTCAGTCTCCTTCTTAAGCAATTACTAATTTTCATGTCGTGATTCCTTCAGCTGATAAAATAGTCTCCTGGTGGACATTATATAATTAAAGTGGACTTGGCCTGTGAAGAAGTTACTAAAATAATCTTCTGTTTTTACTACCGTATATCCAGTGAAATATGTGCCACTTTTCTGCCATTTGTTCTCGATTCAGGTATTTCTTTTACTTTCTATTTCTCCTTCACTCTCCACCCCTCACATCCAGTGTTCTTATGTCTCTGCTGCTGCTTCCCTGGCTTACCTGTCGATACCTTCCCTTCCTCCTGCCTCTTCACTCCCAGACACTAATCCTCTAAGTCCTTCTGCCTCTAGCTTTGTGTCTGCCTCTGTTCTGCTTCTTGCCTGCCTCTGCTCTGCCTTCTGCATATACCTGTGGCTGCCATCTATATTCTGTGCCCCTTCACCTGCCCTCATTTTGACCTTTATTGTCGTGTGTTTACTTATGTGCCTCAAGGATCGGACTATCAAATCTGTGCCCAAAGTCGGACGAATAGAATGTAAAAGGACACTCTTCCGTTAATCTCTTGCTCCTGTAGTGTATCTGTTCCGTGTCCTGATGCTCCTTTTCTCGCTTCCTATTTCCTTCCCCCAGTTCCTTTCTCCCCTTCTCCCTTCTCTCTTCCTTTTCCCTCCTCCTCTTCTTCCTCTTCTCCATTCTTTTTCTTTCCTCCCCATGCCTCCTCCTCCTTCTCCTCCCTCCTCCTCTTTGCTCCCCTACTCTTGTCTTCCCACCTCTTCACTCCCCAAAATCTCCTCCACTTCACACTTTCTCTTCCCTCACCCCACATGTCTCTTCCCCTCCTCACACTCCTCCCTTTTCCTCCCCCACATATCTCCTCCCCCTCCTCCATCCTCCCTTTTTCTTCCCTCCTGCACAGGCTTCCTACCCCTTCCCATCTGCATGCCTCTCCCCACATGCCTCTTAGCTACCTCAACCTTTCCCTTACTTCCTTGCACACACCTGATTCCTTTCCCTTCCTCCTCCTCCCCCTCCTCTTCCTTTCCCATCCTCCTCCTCCCCCTCCTCTTCCTTTCCCTTCTTCCTCCTCACCCTTCTCTTCCTTTCCCTTCCTTCTTCTCCCCCTCCTCCCTTCTTGTTCCTTGTTTCCTCTTCCCTTTTCCTCCTCCACGTGAAGCAGTCAGGTGTAAGAAGACTCGCTAATTACACCTTGCTTAATCATCTCTCAGGTCTCGACTTAACCCTCCCGAGCACTACAAAGTTCACGATTTTCTTTTGCGAGTTTGTGGAAGCTTACAGAGAGAGAGAGAGAGAGAGAGAGAGAGAGAGTTAAACTAAATTAAAACTTGTGTGGTGGATTATAATGTGTGTGGTTGGTGCTTCCTATTACCATGTTGAAAGCTGACAGGGAGATCGTTTATGTAAAGCACCACCGAGTCACGTGCCACACAAGGGAGAGAGGGAAGGAGGGAGGGAGAGAGAGAGAGAGAGAGAGAGAGAGGGGCGGTAGGGAGGAATGACAAGCGTTTAACTTCCCATGTAGAAACACCTGTGACGATTTAACACCTTCCTATAATTACTCTTGTGTTGTTCTCGTGTTATGTTGGTAAATGTTCATATGCGTTGGGACAAGGAATATTGACAAAATTTATAGCACCTTTTGTGAGGAGGAGACCTTTATCAAGATCAACGTTCGGCGGAGCAAAACGTTGAAGCTGAATAAAAGATTCTTCATAAATATTCTTTCAGTCAACAACCAAGTTATGTAGTATGGGAAAGTGTCACGTGCAATAGTGAATCTAATAAGTAAACATCTCACTGCCTGGTAATTAATGGCAGTCGCAAAGGCTACTGAGTCACATTGTCATGAGGTCGAATTAAATCAACTTGTTTGGTTCTGCCCGTGGACTTAAACTGATTCGTCTCCTTAGTCCGGCAGTCCACACAGTTGACACGCACGGCAACTCAGTGGACATTAAGTGTTTTATATCACAAACTGTAAATAGATGGATCTCATTTGTAGCCAGTATGTTTGTGTTTTTCTGTGTTTTTATTGATTTGGCAGCGTTCATTGTGGAGCAGTTAATTTATATTATATTTGTCATAAAGACTTTGTAGTTACTTGTAGAGAAGTATATTTTAGACTTGTGGTCGAGCGGCTTTTATATCTTGTAGTAGTTTCCCCACCAGATGTCATGTAGTGACGGGAGAGGTAAAGAATAGTATGGGACTATTTTTATTTGTCTTGGAAATATTAAACAGGTATAATAGTATAAGTCCTGGGTAGCTACCTCCCTGTCTCGCTATCTCTCTCTCTCTCTTCCTGTTCTAAGGCTAATCTCCGTCTCGACCTCTCTCTAGGGTCGCTTGTCTCCTTCTAAACTCTCTTTCCTAAAATCTGGTGTAGTAAGGATGTGTCACGTAGTTCCTCATGGCAACCAGACCTTTCTCACGAGAGGACTGCTGACAGCTAACTGCATCATCTCCTTACTGGCCGCTGTCGTCAGCTTTCCTCCGTGTAAGCATGTTTAGCGCTGCTCGCTTCTCGCGGACACAACACCTTCTCATCATTTGACTTCCTGCTTCTATCTGTCTCTCTATCTATCTATTTATTATGATTTGCAATTATAATATGGAGACCTACCACATTGCTCAGCCGCGCAAAAATGGCGTACCATCGACATTTAATAGTTATAACATATTGATACATACTACATACACATTATAATGAACTTATAAGCTAATTAAGTGAAATACATAATACTGTAAAAGTAAATTGTATGAATATTGTATACATATAATATAGTAAATAGTGATTATTCAGTAATATTACATTTTTAAATAAATTGAATACATATTGGAATAAATGCATTAAAGTAAATTATTTAACTGTAATACAGTATGTACTTGGGTTATTATAGTGAAATGCATACATGCAAGAATAAAAATAGTTTAAAATTAAGATTATTGTAAGAGTTATTAATATTTCATTTAAAGATAATGGTACTGGTCTGCCATATATGGGTCATTCTTCTTTGTGTTATTATTATTATTATTATTATTATTATTATTATTATTTTTTATATATAATTAATACTATATACAAAATATATACACTTCATTCAGGGTGGTTAACTGTGATGTTAACTCTCCCCCCACTAAACAATGACTCCAAATTAGCAATTCTTGCATGCATTCTGTGCATGGCCAACAGCAATACTGCAACCACAATGCAGATAATTATAAAGACAGAAGGTGCTTGGCTATACACATAATATGGGTTGAACATACTCAAACTCAAATCTTCCCAGGGCTTCATTGTTTCATTGATCAGCTGCATAGTTTCAAACTTAGGTGAAGTCAGCTTAATACTTGTGCTCATGTTTAAGTTCATATCAGGCAGTGGGTGGAAATGTTTGTGTGTATGATTGAGAATGGCGTAGTGATTGATGGTGGAAAAAGTAGACATGGATGGTGTAAATACCGCACAGTAGTCTGGTGCTATGTATAATCCTGAGGCTGATGTATGAGATGGTGGTATATCTGGACAGACTACAATTTCATTTTATGTTGGACGAAGTAGTCAGGGGTTGAACAGAATAAAATATCACACTTAACACAGAAATAAGTATCAAACTTCCCCCAACGATGAGAAATGCAAACAAATATTCTTCACTTTGATTACGAACATCTTATCTCCACAGAATAAAACACGTCTGTAGTTAGTGAGACGTAAATGATTTAGGCATGGATATTGCATTGAAAGATATATTATTCAGGACTTTTGGCTCACCAGGTTATTGTCCTGCCTCTTCACACTTTCTTCAGTTGTTTATCACCCAGCATGGAAACAATACCAGCAGTCATCATTCTAAGCAAGGGATGTGTTTTAATATACTACGGCTTTTTCATACCACTGCAATTGTAAATTTGGAGAAAAATGCAAAGAAGCTTAAGAGAGCAATATTACTCTATTCCCCATTTTTTTCTATTAATTCACTGAGGTCTAGTAAAGAAATAACGTAAAATAAGGCAGCTTGTAACGAGGAATTCCAGACATCTTTTAGCCAAGTTAATTACGTATCATTGCTCAGTGGATCTCTTAATCACGCAAATCAGCGTTATGTTCTTTTTATTTATATTTTAATAGTAAATGACGTGTGAATAACTTTGTGGCACTGTCTTGATAATTCTCCTACTTTTGCATCTTCTCTCTTTATGAATACAGTCTGCCCCTGTGCCCCATAATTTAATGATGATGATGATGATGATGATGATGATGTAGAGTAATAGTTCAGGTACCATGTTTTTGTTTTCATGTCGTCATATCACTTTACTCTTCCAATAATCTCTCTCCATCATCCCCCACATTCATTTCCTCTCACGTTCACCACTCACTCAACTCTCCCCCAGCTCTCACACCCACTCCTCATATCCCACTCACTAAGTTTTATATCTCGTACGTAATCCCCACTCAGCGACGAGGAGTTAAAGATGAGTGGCCAGGGTGGTGGTGTGGCAGTGGGAGAGGCAGGTGGTGCCAGGTGGTGGTGGTAGTGTGGCAGAGTGAGGCAGGTGGGGCCAGTTGGTGTTTCCTTTCTTTTTGTATTTTGATTTTGTATTGTTGTGTGTTTAGTTGGAATGGAAGGGATAGGAGAGGGAAGGTAAAGTAGGTAAAATAAAGACAATAGGGCAGTGTAGGTGTCTTGTGTAGAATATTCGAGGGTGTATGTTAACCCTTTCCACTCAAGTAAGTCATCCTCCTTTCCCTTATCTCTCCTTTATATTTCTGCTCCTCATCTTCCCTTCCTATTTGTCCTTCCCTTCCCTTCCTCTTTTTCTTTTCTTCTTTCTCCTCCTTGCCTTCCCTTCCTCTTTCTCCTCCTTATCTTCCATTCCTCTCTCTCCGTATCTTTCCTTCATCTTTCTCCTTATCTTCCCTTCCTCTTCTGTTTATCTTCCCTTTCTCTTTCTCCTCCCTGTCTTCCCTTCCTCTCTCCTCTCTATCTTCCCTTCCTCCTCCTCCTCCGAGATATAATTGGGGTGTCCGTCCACTCCGCGACACACAAAGCGTCTATCCTCCTAGTATTGTATATCTCCTCCCTCATGGTCTCTCTAACGTGATCAACTCATTCCATCACCTGACACCTTTATTTTATTATATTGTCTCTAGATGCTTTTAGTCAGCTTACTATGGATTTTTTAGAACCGGGGATCATATTTTAACCTCCAATAGTCCCTTCACTACTAGACATCCTTTCTAAGTTGAATAATGTGGCCAAGTAGAAAGAGGAGTACCTGGAGAGAGTGTTTAGAGAGCAAAAAAGACCCCCCAGTTGAACTTTGACTTTCACCTTTGACCTACGCAATAAACATATATATATATTTTTTTTTTAAATCTAACTCGAACCAGATAATTTGTTAGCATACATACATAGGCCTACATACATACAATATATATCCTAAAGTTTAACATATTCGTCAGATGAAATCACTTGGAGATAGCACGAGTAAAATAAAAATGATAACGTAACACAGAATAAAGTAATAATATGTTTCCAGCCTGCTGCTACTCTCTCTCTCTCTCTCTCTCTCTCTCTCTCTCTGCGTTGAAGCTTGTGGAAATCAAATTAATGCATAAAAGCTTCCCCGTTGGCCAGATTTTCTTAATAAATTAGGCAGAGTTAAAAATCTGAGCACTTGAGCGGGTAATGGCCATCAGCTTAACTCATAGGCGTAATCTGCTTAATATAATCCTATCATTTACGCTGCTGGCGAGTACGATGGCAATTTTTACGTCATTCCTCCAGCCCACGGACGATTTTCTTTCTTATGAAGGACCTCCTGAGCTCATGTTGATAAAAATGATCTTATACTCTTTCTTATCACATCCAGAGAGGAGTCCCGTAAGAAGAAGAATTTCTCCTGGTGGTAGAAAGAATAAAAATAAATGTATCTTTACTTCCAACGTTATGCATATTTCATTAATTTGTAGATGATGTGGATACAGATTTTAGTGGCAGGTAATTGTGGTGCTTGAGGCTGGTAGTGGTAATAATAATAATAATAATAATAAAAGTGGTGATGTTGGTTCTAAAATTATATGTATAGTGAAAGGAATTTATATATATACTTCCGTCGGAACAGACCAGCAGATTATGATGCAGATACGCTTTTAAAAAATGCAATACCCCTTTTACTTTAACTTGGTCTAAAACTGCCATCTTCTCATCTTGAATCTAAGCTGTTACTAGAGATTATCGCTAGAATATGATGCCAGTCACGAGGAAGTGCTAGGAGAAAAGTGAAGAGCCACAGCATTGACTTTTTCCGCAAATGAACTATGCGAAATAAGTTGCATAAACGAAAAACTGGGCCAAGTTAGAGTGAAGAGAGTATAGTTAATGTAAAATAGAAGAATTATACACACATAATGAAAAGCCGTAGAAGATGCAATATACTGTCTGTGGATGTTTTTCCATTTGGGCAATTTACAGCACTTAGAGACACACACAAAAAAGTTGATGCATAAAAATGTTGATGCATAAAATAGTTGATGCATGAAAAAGTTGATGCATGAAAAAGTTGATACATGAAAAGTTGATACATGAAAAGTTGATACATGAAAAAAAAAAAAAAAAAAATCACTGGTTGCAAGGTCACCACTTTTATAAACGTGTCTTAAACTGGTCCAATACCTGTATCTGGGGTCCCTATTTTCGTCACTTAAGAGGGCTCCTGAGCACCTTTTCCTTAGCGATTTATTTGTGCATGCGATCGATTAATATAATTTTGCATGTTATTTACCACGTATGAAATTATTGGAATGAATTAACACAGAAGGGGATAACAAGGTGTAAAAGTGTAATAAAGAAAATAAGTCGCTTAATAAGAGGTGTTAGGGAGCTTACGAGAACACAGGCCTCGGTCTCGCCAACATTCCCTGCATTCCCGTGTAATGAGAGTGGAGGAGGGTAACAAAGATGGCAGGAAGGGTGAAGGATAGGCAGAATACCGTATCAGTGATGCTGAATTAAGAGATAGGATTCGAAAACACAAAACGCACACACACACACACACACACACACACACACACACACACACACACACACACACACACACACACACACACACACACACACACACACACACACACACACATTCCAAAATGCACCAAAAAACGACGTAAATAAGAGGAACTAAGCGAGAAAGAGAGAGAGAGAGGATAATGTCACAGTATACAGGTGATAATAGCCAGGTAAACACACAGGTATGACACAGGTTTCACGTCCATACCTTGCTTTCATTACACTTTAAGACTTGAGGATTTTCCGTGTTAATGCAGAGTGGCGGAGTTGTGACAATAATTAAAGTGGACGGCCTCTGCTTATGTCACCACGCGAAGGGGAAATAGAGGTAAAAGTGTGTTGGTGATGATGGTGATGATGATGATGATTGTGTGTGTGTGTGTGCATGTGGCTTTGTGTGTGTGTGTGTGTGTGTGTGTGTGTGTGTGTGTGTGTGTGTGTGTGTGTGTGTGTGTGTGAAATGCAAGCCAAAGACATTACCTTAGTTTCATCTTAAAAACTTCACGCCTAAGAAACATATACCTAAATTAATACTCTGACTATAATGTCATCCTTTATATTATATTTTTGCTCGGCTCAAGGGATTATATTTTACTTTAGCGAGACCTCTTTTAGTTAATTAATGAATATAGGCGACATTTAACGTACCGGTATCCATCTTTAAAAATATCTTAATCTGAATAAATTTGTCTGAATGGAGTAGGAATAGAATGTAAACAGACGTAATAGGTGTGTAGAAATAATAGAGTAAAATCGCTGTATTAAATTCTGTTGGTGGTGTCACTGAATAGATGGTGGTTTCTCTCTCTCTCTCTCTCTCTCTCAGGTGAGTGAGGAGCGAGTGTGGGTGAAGTTTGGCGACATCCAGATAAAAGATGCACAAAGTTTCTCACCTCCGACCAGACACACCTGGGCAAATAGGTGGAGAGGAGGAGGAAGGACGAGGAGGGGGAAGAAAAAGAAGAGGAAGAGAAGGAGGGAAAGAGAGAGAGAGAGAGAGAGAGAGAGAGAGAGAGAGAGAGAGAGAGAGAGAGAGAGAGAGAGAGAGAGAGAGAGAGAGAATACAAATGAGATGAAAGAAGAGAAAAAGAAAATGCAGATTAACCCAGGGAAAACAAGAGAGGAAGGACAGAGAAGCACAAGACGAAGAACAAGAAGGGAGTCAGTGCATGCAGCGTAAGAGGGGGCAAGAAGACAGGAGGAAATGAGGTGACTGGGAAGCTGAAGATTATGCAGAGTAAATAAGAAGACTCGGAAGAGTGCCGTGAAGAGTATGTACGAAGAACGAAGAAGACAAAAGGAAAGAGGATATGATAAGAGATGATGAGGGGATGAAAGAGTGCCATAAAAAAATAACAAAAAAGAGAAGGTATATGTGAGAAATTGGAAGATATTAAAGTACGAGAGGGTACGAGTAATTAAAACGACAAAAGGAAAGAGAGAATACATGTGAAAAATAAGATGGGAAGAAGGTAAGGAGAGTATGCATGAAAAATTAAGAGACAAAGGCAAAAGAGAGTAAATGTAAAAAAGCAGACGAGAGGAAAATAAGAGAAAATATGTTAAGAAAAGAAAAAGCATTAGAAGGAATGAGTACAGACAGGAAAAAATAGGAAGACTAGAAAATGTAATGAGAAATGTGAAGAACAGAAAAACAAAAGAAAGGAAAGAAAAATATGTACGCATGTATGTATGAGAAGCATAAGTCTAGAGGATGGGAAAAGAGAGGATGATTGTAAAAGAAAACTAGGGGAAGGACACACTAGAAAAAAAAATAAGAGCAAGAATGAAGACAAGGAACAGACAAGAAACAGAGCGAAGGAACATAGAGAACGAAAATTGCTCGAAAGAATATTGATGTCACTTCATTATTATAAAATGATTTCGTGGAGCAGGACGAACTTCAGACTCAAGACATTAATATTAGTCTCATAATCAAACTATTACCTGTTACCAACTTAGTTAGGTGTACCTACATCATCTATATAATACCTTGACTTCGGTTGCCTATTTTGCTGTTTATTCCTTCTATCTCGAGACGGATTTGTTCAGCTTAGGAGAGAGCTGTAAAAGAATATTAACAGTAGAATACGGTGCTGATCACGAGGAGGTGCACTGAAAAAGATGCAGAACCGTAGCATTTTCGTATTACGCCCCTGAACTACGAGAAATAGACTGGAGAAGGACGAAAATCTTTGCCATGTTAAAGTGAAAGGAGTATAGAAGTAATGCGTCCCGTCCCGGTCCTCCCCAGCGGCGGCCTCAGGGGTGTAATCCAGACAGACGTCGCTGTGGAGTGGCCCCATTTTTCTCGTCCTTTTCAACCAGGCTGGGGAAATGAGGCGCCATCCAGCACGGGAGATTACTACACCCAGCACAGGGGATTACTACACCCAGCCACCCAGCACAGGGGATTACTACACCCAGCACAGGGGATTACTACACCCAGCCACCCAGCACAGATTACTACACCCTGAACAGGAGATTACTACACCCAGCCATCCAGCAGAGGGGATTACTACACCCAGTCGTCCATCAAAGGAGATTACTTCACCCAGCCACCCAGCTTTCGCCACTTCAGTTCGATGACGTGTTTTGCATATTAATCAGCCTACCACCGCTCTTCGGGAAAATCAAACCAATATTGAGAGAGAGAGAGAGAGAGAGAGAGAGAGAGAGAGAGAGAGAGAGAAAGGGGGGGGATCACATCATACACAGTTCGGCAATAATCCTGGTGGCGTGGCGGGGCACAAATACCCAAGCTAACCTGATGGGCCGGATTTTGCAAGTTTCCCCTTACCTGTGGACCCCGCCATTGTTACAGTTGCCTCAGTTATGTAACTACAAAGACTAGCAAAATAACTTTCTACATTTTCTTGGAAGATAAATGGAGACAGTTTTCTTCATGACTTTGGCTTGCGAGAGAATAGTTAACATGAAAGATAGATCCAGAAAAAAAAATACTGGCCAACTTACACACACACACACACACACACACACACACACACACACACACACACACACACACACACACACACACTAAAGAGAACCCCCCCCATCCTCATGTAGACCACTGTCTTCATGACCTACAATTGCGAGACAGCAGTTAACATGACAGATAAATCCAGAAGGAAAGAATTATGTATAAAAATAAAAACCAGTGGCCAGCTTACAAAAAAAAACAACGAAACCAAACAAAAGAAACCGCCAGCCTCAGTGAATCCTCAAAAATGCCTGCGTTCCAAGAGTAATGAATTTTCAGAGACCCGTCCTGTTTTTTTTCCTGTTTTTTTTATTTTTTTCCGTCCCGTCTCTGGAACAACACACACACACACACACACACACACACACACACACACACACACACACACACACACACACACACACACACACACACACACAGGCAGGGAAGCATCTCAACATTTTTTTTTTCAGAGTGGCCTCAATTTCTGTCCTCTGTGGGTCCTCCTCATCCCTCCCACCCACTCCAAAAAAAAAAAAAAAAAAAAAAAGGAGAGAGAGAGAAAAGAAAAAAGGACTCCCAGTATTTTTTTTTTTTCTGACTCACTTTTCTACCATGAAATTTGATATTGAGCTTCCTAGAGCTTTGATAGGATTAGAGTAGCAATAGATGTGTGTTTGAGTGTGTGTGTGTGTGTGTCTGTTTGTGTGTGTGTGTGTGTGTGTGTGTGTGTGTGTGTGTGTGTGAATTTCGATCCCTGAGCCCCTAAATTCACGCACGACTGTGTGTGTGTGTGTGTGTGTGTGTGTGTGTGTGTGTGTGTGTGTGTGATCCCTGAGCCCCTAAATTCACACACGACTTTATATGCCACCACTTCGGCTCTGATACCTTCCTTTCATATTGTGCATTTACTAAGACTCTCACTGAATACTGATATGTTGGTAGTAGAAGTGATGGTACCTACATGTGGGTGGGTCGTGAGGAAGATAGTAAATACTCCTTTAATAGTATTCCTCTTTTCAAACTATTCTCTACGTCCAGAATCAGAAACTTTAAAGTAGTATTTGTCGCTCATCTTATTGCTTTATTGCCTAATGGAGGTCTAATAATATCTGAAAATAAAGATGCGTTACTATAGGCTTTACTCTTTATTTTTTGCAAGTAAATATGGAGACTCAGCTTTGAATCTTAAGATCATGAGTCCATTTTATCACCAACACATCTCACTTTATTCCGCCGTCTTAATGTGATGAGAATGTGCTTGTCTTGTAATTACCTGTGTTTGGAACGGTGTAAGTAATATTCTAATGACAGTCTTGGGTCTAGCTATCTGTCTGTCCATAGCCAAACGCCTTAAGCCTGTAAGGGGTGGCCACAGACAATTCGCCTTCGTGTCACCCTGCCCTCTGCCATTTCCCTGCCCTCCCTGAACTTCTCCATTCTTCCATCTCATCCTCAGTCTCCCCCTCCCTCTCACCCCCCCTCACTCACATACACTCACTTTCATGTCTTTAGTGCTTCTGTTTCTCATAGCACTTCCTCAGTATATGTCTCAGTATTATATAAAATGTGAAACCGACGTGCGTAATTTCTTTCAGAGCTCAGCAATACTCCTTCCATATTTCAACACTCGTCTGAATATTTGCTGTGTTTTCATGCCTTGGGAGTCAGGGAGGGTAGCCGACTGTGAGATAACTCCTGCGGCGCTCTCTCTCTCTCTCTCTCTCTCTCTCTCTCTCTCTCTCTCTCTCTCTCTCTCTCTCTCATGGCTCTTCAACTTGTCACCATCAAAAATTAATTTATCACAACTTGTCTCTTTACTCACCAGTTTGAAGACTTCGGAAAATTTGCCATGAAGCGAAAATATGCCGAGAGGAAATTTAACTGGCAAAAAAATCATAAGGAGAGGAAACTTGAATAGAATATGTATCATCATCATCATCATCACCATCCGGACCTCCTTTCCCACGAGATAAAGCAGTAAAAGACGAAAATCTCTCTGCCTATACTCGTTTTACTCTAACTTGGCCTAAAATTCTCATCTCTCCACCTTGAATGCGAAGCTGTGGCAATAGAGTAACGCTGGAATATGATGCTAGTCACGAAGAAGTGGTAGGGAAAGAATACGGACCTGTATCTCTTTTCCCGACGATGACATACGTGAAATAAGCTGAGAGACGAAACCCTGGGCCAAGTTAAAATAAAAGGAGTGTAGTTACGGTGAATGGAGTGGAGTATGTAGCGGGGAGGTGTAGGTAGTGGTTGAGGCGATGATGGGGCTGTGTAGTGCTCGTTTGGCCAGTAATAATGACAGTAATGGCTGTTGTTAGTTCATTTGGATGCTGATGAGGTACTTAAGGTTTCTCACGGTCAATATAGTGTGTGTCAAGGGTTGTGGTGATGGTGATGGTGAGGGTGATGGTGATTCCTATGGCCCCTTCCTGTTGAGTATACTGACTGTCTGGGGTGGTGGTGGTGATGGAGATGATGACGGTGATGGTGGTGATGGAGAGGGTGACGGTGATGGTAGTGATAATGGAGTTGATGGTGATGGTGGTGATGATGTATACTGTGACTCTCCAATTTAGTATAGTGACTGGGGTAATGATGATTGTAATGGTGGTGATAGCGGTGGTGGTGATGGTGATAGTGATGGTGATGGTGGTAGCCCTTCTTCCTTAGCGACTTATTATTTTTTCTACGTATTACATCATGATGGTGATATATATATATATATATATATATATATATATATATATATATATATATATATATATATATATATATATATATATATATATATATCCCAAAAGAGTAAGTGGTAATACAAGGTTACGTCTGAGGGTATGTGGCGCCATTTGGTGCGCGGAGGACTGCTGGGCATCGGGAAGGAAGTGTGTTTCGTAGCAGTAATACTGGGGACCTGGGTGTAACATCGATTAGTTTGGTTCGTAGTCTTTGGAAAGATTTGAAATTAACAAGAAGATAATGTCAACCCTTAACAATCCACGTGGAACTGTTGGACATAAATCCTAATCTTTCATGTGTTTTAGTAATATACCTGGAGTCGAAGTGAATGGAAAAAAAAAAAAAATCCAAATACACCGAGGAAGATGATACGAGAGACTCATATTCTTCTCTCTCGGCGCAGAATCTTCCGCCTTCCTGGAAAATAAACACAAAATATCGGCATAATAATCCTGGGCAGTGGAGGACTCTGAATAACCCAGGATGAACGAGGCAGAGAAGAAAAGGGTTGGAGCCGGCAGAGGGGAGGAGGGGGAGAGGAGAGGGAGGACGAGATGGAGGAACAGAGGAGGAGGGTTGGGAAGGGAGAGTACGAGACAGAGGGACGGAGGGAGGGAGGGATGAGATGGAAGGAGGGGGAAGCGGGAGGGAGGGAGGGAGGGGGAATATGTAAGATGGTAGGGAGAATGAGAAGAAAAGGAAAGAAGGGAGGGAGGAAGGGAGAGATGGGGATGAAGGAAGGGGGGTTATGGAGGAGGAGGAGAAGGTGGAAGGTAGTAGTGGGGGGAGGAGGAGCAATACAATGGGATGGAGGAACTGATAGAGAGAGCTGAGTGGTGCGAAGATGAGGAGGAGAGAATGTGGTGGCGAAGAGGAGGAGGAGGAGGAGAGGTAAAGGATTGAGGAGAAGGAAGAGGAAGAGAAGAGAAAGCAAGAGAAAATGGGTCGGGAGGGATAGGAAAGTTTGTGAATAGAATGATGTGCAGAATTCGAAGTCTTGGATGGAGATGGGATAAGGAAGAAATGGAAGGGTAAGGAAATAGGCCTAAGTATGGAGGAACAGGATATTGGTAGAGGAGAGAGAGTGAGATAAGGAGTAGATAAACAGAAAACGATAACAGTGAATCTCATTTTACCTCCCTTCCAGGTGTAGGGGCCCGGGGCTAGGCTAACGTATTCCAGCATATATAAGGGTAGATAACCAGTCTGCTCCCCTTGATGGCATTTTATGATTGAAAAGCCTCAGTCACCTCCGCGGATCGAACCTGTGGATGTACCGCTGGCCACACATGAACCTGGGACAGCGTCTGTGTGAAGTGAAGGTGTAGCTACAATTTCGGACCTTCATGCATCAGTTCCTTGGTCATCTCAACTAATATTTTGCGACATCTATTTTCATTCATGTCAGCGCCACCAACAAACATGTGATTTTCAGGTGCGTCAAGCGTACCTAGAGTTACACCTTTCCTACACTTATTGCTGTCCCAGGTTCGTGTGTTGCCAACTGTACGTCACTCCAACTAGGGCGTCGTAACCACTAAACCACCAGGCGCCTAACAGATGAGGAATGGTGATAAGACCGGTGACTAGAGTGAATTAGGTGATAAAAATGGTAGGGAGATGTGAGGAAACTGATAATGGAGAGCGATTTATTATTTTTTTGTTTTTGACTATAGACGTACAGTACATTTTTTTATTTATTTTTTTTTTTCGAGGGAACAATGTAGCTGACAGAAAAGGGAGGAAAAAAAACATTTAATTGGTGTGTTCCCAGCTGCAGTGCTACAGGATTGTGCTAATTGCTGTACCACTATTACAGCCTCATTGTTGTACAGATAATTGATGTGTTGTTCAGGATTATTGAAGAGAGAGTGTGTGATACGATGTTCATGAGTACATATAAGACAAATTTAGTTCATTAATACCATACACTTTACGAATGTTATTCACCTAATATTCTACAATTCATTTTCCATTGTAGCTGCACGGCTATACTCCTTTTACTCTAACTTGGCCAAGAGTTTCCATCTCTCGATGTTGAATGCGGAGTTGTAGCAATAGACGGATACTATAAATAATGTTTGCCTAGAAGAAGTGCTGTGAAAAGATTATGGAGTCATAACACTTTTTGTCACTCATCTACGTGAAATATGCTGCCAGACGACGACAATCTAGGCCACGTTAAGGTAAAAAGAGTGTTAGATTTTTGTAACTATTAATACGGGTATCTAATATAATCTAACTGACACTACGCTCCACTAGGCTGGTTTCCCTTGAGCTCTTGCGGCGTGTAGTTCTCTCTCTCTCTTGAAGCCAGGCATTGGTGGAGACTGTGGTTTGGTCGTGTATGCCGTTATGTTGCTTTGCAGAAAATTTAGCCAAGATTCTGTAAAAATAGTATTGGGTCTTCTAATCCACTGCGTCAACTTCTTACTCAGGCGCGTCTGTTACTTTCCTTCCGATGCATCCTGTCGAAGGGAATTATTAATGGGCACAGAAACATACCAGGCCTCTCTCACCTTAGGAATATTAGTCAGCAGAGAGAGAGAGAGAGAGAGAGAGAGAGAGAGAGAGGAGGAAAAATTTGGTTCACTGTTGTCCCTAACTGTACCATATTGCGTTCTGGGCCCGTGGGCTGAAGTAACTGGTGCTGTGTTGATTTGGTAGCACCCCTGTTTTGCTTTGTGGTGTGTGTGTGTGTGTGTGTGTGTGTGTAATAAAGCCTCCCGTGTGGACATAAAGGTAGACAGGGCTTGGAGGAGGGCTAACACTTATGAATCTGTCAGACAAAAACTAGACCAGAGCTAATTGGCTATAACGGGCACCTTGTTAATTAGCAGGCCAATTAGTCGGACAATCTACCCTAGAGGTAATTAGAAGTGTAATTAGCGAAACAGTACCCTTTACAGGCAGTTGTGACACAAGGGTTATTCTCACTGACATAATTAATTTCATGGCCCTCCTTCTTTAACGATGGATTTTTTTTTACATTTTAACACCCTCCTGTATGCGATTCATTTCTTTTTACCACCGACATTGTTTACTGAGTCCAAACCATCCCCTAGAACAGGACCCGTGATAATCGAAGCCTTGTATTTCAGAACATGATAAACATTGGAAGTTGTCCCCGTCAGAGGCGTGAGATGAGAAAGATATAGAAAGATATTTGTTTTAATTTTTGTTCATTGTTTCATAATCATTTTTCTTTATTATTTCTATGTTCATTGGAGGATTTAAAGTAAGTTTGTTTGTGTAAGTTATTGTTCCTGAATTATTTGACTAAGATGGTAATTTGTGCAACTGTCTAGATATTATTTCCTGATTGATTTAAATAGAACACACACACACACACACACACACACACACACACACACACACACACACACACACACACACACACACACACACACACACACACACACACACACAGGACCGGCCGTGGAAAGCAAGTCAAGGTGAATAATTTCCATTGTCTTGGTGTCGAGTTGTCCGGCTGTCTGTGTGTGTGTGTGTGTGAGAGAGAGAGAGAGAGAGAGAGAGAGAAAGAGAGAGAGAGAGAGAGAGAGAGAGACTATAAATCCAAGTGAAAAAGGAGATTATTACAGAACTGAGGAGAAAGCAAAATCCAGGTGACTGAGGGAGAGGTCAATGAATAAATCAAGATCCTGATATTATCCCGTAAGATACAATGACTTCTTAAATTTTTCTTACTGATAACAAGTGATTTTGCTTATCTTAGGAGGGCGCTCTAGTGCTTAAGGGTTAATGAAGGCTCTATGTAACCCCTCCAGTTCACAGCATCACTACAAAGCTGGATATAAACACTTACAAACAAGAAGAATAGAATGAAATCGTCACCCTGCTGAAGAGAGTCATATGTATCGTAAACACCTTGATTGTGTGCTTAAATGACCTGGAGTAAGGCAGCTTCGTCCTGCCTCTCCTACGCCAAGGGCCCTCCTATCCACTTTAACATGGCGGAGATTTTTCGTCCTTTGGCACTTAATTTCCCATAGTGCCAGTTAGACAAGACAGTATTACGAATACATTATTTCCATAGCACTTCTTCGTGACTCGCATCATACTAGCAAGACAGTACTACGACTACAGTATTTCCTTAGCACGTCTTCGTGACAAGCACCATATCAACAAGACAATATTACGACTCTATATCCTTTCCATAGCACTTCTTCGTGACTAACACCATATTAACAAGACAGCTATACGACTCTATAGCCTTTCCATAGCACTTCTTCGTGACTAACACCATATTAACAAGACAGTAATAAGACCCTATATCGTTTCCATAGGACTTCTTCGTGACTGTCTCCATATTCTCTTAATAACCTACAGCTCAGTGACAGAGTAAGACAATAATACGACTCTACACCCTTTCGATACACTTCTTCGTGACTAGCATGATAATCTAATGTTCACCTCTTGTTCAGCGTTCAAGATGGAGAGATACCGCTTCAAGACCACGTTAAAGTGAACAGGGTAAGATGTGGGATTGGCTTTTACTGTTATCACATTGCTAATTTGGCGCCTTTACCATTAAAAAAGAAAAAAATGTGGGTAATTGTGAGGGAAGAAAATGAGGCTGGAATTAGCTGAGGCAACACGACCAAATGTACACAGGAAATGGACTGCAAAAAACAGGAGAGGCACCATTCCGTGTGTGTGTGTGTGTGTGTGTGTGTGTGTGTGTGTGTGAACCACACACACACACACACACACACACACACACACACACACACACACACACACACACACACACACTCTCTCTTTCTCTCTCTCTCTCTCTCACTAACACCCTGGTCTAGTTGAGGCCTTACACGGTTCTCATCTCTCCTGAGCCGAGGCAACGTTCTCCCAGCACACACTTGAGAGAGAGAGAGAGAGAGAGAGAGACAGCCCTCACGTGACAAACCGTATCTTTTCGATCATGTAACGTCCTTATATTATTCCATTTTTCTTCCACTAAATAATTACATACAGCTTAGGACAACACCCCAGTAGTGAAGAGGTTAATGAAGGCTGGATCTGACCCCTCCAGCTCGAGAAATCCATCCTAAGCTGAAGAAAATCGTCTGGTGGTAGCAAGAATAAAACAAAATACGGACTTGGGCTGTTGTGGTGGCAATTGTGGTGGTGGTAGTAGTTGTGGTGACTGGTAATTGTTGTAGCTATAACTCCTGTAGCAGTGGTGGAATTTGCTTTTAAGATGAAGGTTGTAGGTGTTATTAGTGTGATGGTGGTAGTTGTGGTGGTGGTAGTTGTGGTGACTGGTAATTGTTGTAGCTATACTCCTGTAGTAGCGGTGGAATTTGCTTTTAAGATGAAGGTTGTAGGTGTTATTAGTGTGGTTGTGACGCTGCCAGACCAACATTACAACTGCCACAAGAGACACCCAAACAAAAGTCTTAACAAAAGTCTTGAGATATGAGTCTGAGCTTGGGAGAATTTATTTCGTGGCGGCTTTTGAATAATGAAACTCTCTCTCTCTCTCTCTTTCCATTAAAAAAAAAAAAATCATCTCCTAGCCAGTGAACTCAGTAACACAACTGATATTATTTCACAAAATTATTTGTTTATAAAGGATAGCTGCCCATCGTCAACTGTAAACAATGGAGTTGAATGTAAATATCTATCTATCTATTTATCTATCTATCTCTGTCTGTTTAGCTGGGAGAGAGGATAGGATTTCAGACTATTAAAACTGGTATCATTAACTCTCTGAAGATCAAGACAACTTATGTATTCTTCTCCACCTAACCCCAAAGAATATAGTCAGTTTAAAGATACCGGTAGTCGAAAAAGTCATGTGAGTGCTAGTATGAAAAAAAAAAAAAAAAAAAAAAAAAATGGAAGGGGAAGGATGCTGGAGGGAGGGTAAAAATATTTCATTGGTCTGACGCATTTTGACCCCGCGAAAAAAAAGATTAGTGCCCCTTCCCCCCAGTGCTACCATCATAAAAATTTTGTTATCTAACCTCCCCCCCCCTCTCTCTCTCTCTCTCCAGGGACCCACCAAGAAAGCACTGAAATCAAATCTTTTCTATTGAACGAGCTATATTATCCATTATCTCCTAATCCCGCCTCCATTACCACCACATTCTTGCCTCCCTCCCCTCCCCTCTCCTCTCCTCGAAACCCATCTTCCCTCTCCCTCTCTCTCCTGGTTTATTCTCCACTCTTGCACATCTTCCCTCCCTTTTCTCTTCTGTCCTCTCCTCGCCTGTCGCCTCACCTCTCCTCTCCTCTTCAGTCTCCTCTTCCATCTCCTCTCTATTCCTCTCCCCTCCTCTCCTCTTCAGTCTCCTTTCCTCCTCTCTCCTCTTCCATTTCCTCTCCAGTCCTTTCCTCTTCTCTCGTTTCCTTGTTTCCTGTGTTATTGATTTTCTCCATCCTCCTGCATCCTCGTTCAGATCTCACCTATCTGGCTATCTGTATCTATCTATCTACCTATCTGTCAGTCTATCTATCTATCTATCCATCTATCTATCTATCCATCTATCTATCTATCTGTCTATCTATCTTATTCTCGACGAGGGTCCAAGACGGCCAAAAAATGTTGTTTCCTCATATAAACTCAGTTCCTGTATGTGTATCATGTCTGAAGAAAATTGCCGCCCCTGTGAAAAAAGTGGAGAGAGAGAGAGAGAGAGAGAGAGGGAGGGAGGGAGGGAGAGTTTTCCCACGTGTGGTTCGGGGAGACAAAAAAAAGAAAAGAAAAACTAAGACGTCTTTCTGAAAATCCATTACTCCCTCCCCGACTCTCTCTCTCTCTCTCTCTCTCTCTCTCTCTGATGCTCTTGGTTCTTTGATGTGTTTCTCTTCCGCAGTCCTACATTTGTGTGGAAATGTGTTGTGGGTACGATGTAGGACCTCTTGAAAAATAATATTGTTTTGACGTCAGGGTTGTGTGTGTGTGTGTGTGTGTGTGTGTGTGTGTGTGTGTGTGTGTGTGTGTGTGTGTGTGTGTTTATGATTTTGCTGCAGGGATGATGATGATGATGATGATGATGATGATGACGATGGTGAGTCGATGGTGGTGATGATGATAATGATAATGATGATGGTATGTTGATGATGATTACTGGTGATGATAATGATGATGACTATATGATGATGATGGTGGTGATGATAACAATGATGATGTTTTATTTTGATGTGTTGCAGTGTTGTGGTGCCCCCCTCCCCCCTCAAAAAAAAAATAAAAAAATATTGCCATTGCTGTGCCCTGGTTGTAAAATATTGCACTTAATTTACGCCCTATTCCCATGGACCAAAAGTTGCCAGTACCAGACATGAATTGAGTGGACGGTGGGTATTGGCGCCAAAGAGGTGACAGGAAAGAAATTGTGCCGCCATCTGTTGTACGTAGAAAGAATGCTTGACTTTAGGAAACGAATAAATTAAAAGAGAATGTTAGATAATGCCATGAAACCATTTTATGTTTATACTGTGTGATGTTGCACCCTAAACATAGGTGCATTTAAAAGTAAACATCATGATACTGACACACTGCCGTCGGATACAGTGAATAAATATTACATGTTTACTGTATTATCACACTCTTGTACTTAGGCATCTCGAAATGAACAGATCTTGAATTTGGCTGTCTGTTACTGTATCTTGGTTTTGTTTTTTTCTTGGAGGGGACAATTTTGCTGGCTTCTGGCCTTTGGTTCCTTCTTCCTTGCATAATAAAAAAAAGGCTATACAACACCATCCCATACAAATCAGTGAATTTATGTGTCTCAGGTGAGATGGTGAGGAATAGACTCAAAATAACTAGAGAGGAGGGTTCTATTAAAACTTTTTTTCTCAGTTCAAAGTTTTGCCTTTATTAGTAACGTTGCCGACCGTCTTCCCTAAGCCAGAAGATGGAAATAGGTCGTAGGGGGTGGTGTGTGTGTGTGTGTGTGTGTGTGTGTGTGTGTGTGTGTGTGTGTGTGAGAGAGAGAGAGAGAGAGAGAGAGAGAGAGAGAGAGAGAGAGAGAGAGAGTAGAAGAACTATAAGAAATGAGGAGTGAACTGCAAGATGGTGAATGACATACCTTCTTCACTACCTCTCACTATTTTTATCACGGATTTAGTAATAAGGGAATTCTCTTTAACCATACCATCTTGCTGTCTTCGTGCAGTCAATAGGCAGTAATCTTCCCTCCTCTCCCCCACCCCCACCAGCCGCTCCCCCTCCATCCCCCTCCTTGGCATTCAGTACTCGTGTTGGTATCGTCGTTTAATTCATTTTGGCAGGATTAATATTGGGCTTCACTAGTGGCCTCACTCTGCTGTCTCTTTCATCTACGTAACTGTCACGTTATTCACACTTACTCATTCCAGTTCACAGCAGCTTCATACCATTCATGCCTATTCTTTTTTGGTCATGTTTATTATTATTATTATTATTATTATTATTAGTCATGAATTTAGAGACAGAGCTGAAACCGAGGATCATTAAGGTAAAACTCAATCTTTTCTTAGTCTCACTCTTCCTCTAGAGAAAAAAAAGGTTTGTTGGTGTGTGTGTGTGTGTGTGTGTGTGTGATTACGTTGTTTTACCACTACCAAATGCATGCGTGGTCTGTCAGTGTATGAGTGAGTTAGCGAATGATGATAGTGGTCTGTAATACATTGGAGTACAGGTTATGGCTCCAGGTTTGGGTAGTATAAGCGTAAATGCGAGTCATATCAATGTTGGACGGGTTATACTCTAATGAAACTGTTGTGTGCTAATGGTAATATAATGGCGCTTAATGACGCAATGGGCCAGAGGGTCGCTGCTGGTAATTACATGGAGTGCATGATGCCTGTGCACGATTGTTATTGTGCTGCGTCACTGCACGGAGGGTACATGAGTGCTGGCTTTGTTTATATTGATGTTAGCTGTGTTATGGATCTTGTTTATGTTAATGTTTGAGTTCTGTATCTTGTTTATGTTGATGTTGGCTGTGTTATGTGTCTTGTTTATGTTGATGTTGGCTGTTATGTATCTTGTTTATGTTGATGTTGGCTGTGTTGTTATGTATCTTGTTTATGTTGATGTTGGCTGTGTTATGTATCTTGTTTATGTTGATGTTGGCTGTGTTATGTATCTTGTTTATGTTGATGTTGGCTGTGTTATGTATCTTGTTTATGTTGATGTTGGCTGTGTTATGTATCTTGTTTATGTTGATGTTGGCTGTGTTATGTATCTTGTTTATGTTGATGTTGGCTGTGTTATGTATCTTGTTTATGTTGATGTTGGCTATGTCTCTTGTATATGTTGCTGTTGGCTGTGTTATGTATCTTGTTTATGGTGATGTTGGCTGTTATGTATCTTGTTTATGTTGATGTTGGCTGTGTTATGTATCTTGTTTATGTTGATGTTGGCTGTGTTATGTATCTTGTTTATGTTGATGTTGGCTGTGTTATGTATCTTGTTTATGTTGATGTTGGCTGTTATGTATCTTGTTTATGTTGATGTTGGCTGTGTTATGTATCTTGTTTATGTTGATGTTGGCTGTTATGTATCTTGTTTATGTTGATGTTGGCTGTGTTATGTATCTTGTTTATGGTGATGTTGACTGTGTTATGTATCTTGTTTATGTTGATGTTGGCTGTTATGTATCTTGTTTATGTTGATGTTGGCTGTGTTATGTATCTTGTTTATGGTGATGTTGACTGTTATGTATATTGTTTATGTTGATGTTGACTTATGTATCTTGTTTATGTTGATGTTGGCTGTGATAGGTATCTTGTTTATGGTGATGTTGGCTGTCATGTATCTTGTTTAGGCTATGTTGATGTTAGCAAGGAATCTTTGTCATAAAATTTACTTCGTGTCCTGAAAACAAAGGGGAAGAAAAGCCCTGTTGGTGAAATGACAAAAAAATATGAAGATTTGCAAATTTTACACTTCCTAAACGAATAAAATACAGAGAGAGAGAGAGAGAGAGAGAGAGGATTAGCGGGGTTTTATAAATTGAGGAACGAAAATCCTGGAGCCTATTGTGTGTGGGGTTCAGTCCGGATCCTAAGACCTGATTAAACACAACGTAATTAGCGGGTCGCCTCACACCTGACTGCCAGAAAGGGGGAAGAGAGATAAAGGAGGCGAGAATAATTGGGTAAAAGAGGATGACGCGGAAGGAGGGGGAATAAAGGACAATGGAAAAGTTAATTGGTCTGAACTGAATAAAAGGAGGAGGGAATGGAAATGCAACGAAAAATGTTTAGGAGTAAAATGTAGGTAAAGGAGGGTAAATAAAGCAGCCAGTCCCTACTACCTGTCCTTACGAATTTACATTATTCTTGCTTTCTCCAGACCTTCAGTTCGTAAAGTTAATCATAAGCTAAATAATAACGTCTTGTGGTCGCCTGATTAAGGGAAGTGCGCCATTGGACTGAAGGGGCTGACTAAGGCAAGGTACAGCTGGAAACATATGAACCTGGTACAGCATCAGTGTGTAGCATAGATCTGGCATTTGAGACACTTGACAACACTGACATAATCACGTATTTGTTGGCGGCACTGACATGATTGGAAGGAAGTGTCAAATTGTAGTTGAAATGACCAAGTAACTGTGATGCATAAACATTGAAAACTGTAACTACACCGATTCACAACAAACACTGTCCCAGGTTCTTGTCTGGCCAGTTGTACAGTACTTAGAGTGTACACCATTACGTAAGCTTAATGGTCTTGTACACTCAAAATTTATCTTGCATGTAAACCTATATTAATCCAACTTCTGCATCCTAATACCTTTCATCGAGTTCCATAATTGAGCCATATAAATTCGTGGTGTTTCAAGAGCAGTGTCCTATTATCATGCATTCATACATTGAGCGTTTTCGTCGTCATAACAACTTTCACGTCACAACTCACATCTCCCTTATTTTCACACATCTTTCCTCTCCACTAAACGTTCTTTCTCTTCTATCTTCTCTTCCTGTAACCCCTCAGGCGCTCTCTTCCCCTGTTCCTTACATCACCCATTAACTTTGATTCTCCATCCCCCTCCCCTCCATCTCTCTTTACCTCCCCTTCCCCTCCACCTCCTTCCCTCTGCCTCCTTCTGCCTGTCCCTCAACCTCATTCTTAATCTCCCTCCAGCTCGCTCTACCCCCTCCTCCACATCCTTCTCCCTCCCCTTTCATTTTTATTCCCATCTCCCTCCATCTCCTCTTCCTTCCTTTCCTTGCATCTCTGTCTAGATCCCCCTCCACCCCATTCTTCCTCCACCTCCACCTCCTCCCCCTGTCTCCATTATTTTCCCTCTCTTCCTGTACCTCCTTCTTCTTCCTCCACCTCCACATTCTTTTCCTTCTCCTTCCACCTCCATCTCCCTTCTCCAGCTACCTCTCCCTCCCTCCCCAATTCTTCCTTCTCCCTCTAACCCCTTCCCCCTCTCCCTCCACTCGTACTTACAGCACCCATCACCCTCCACTTTCCCTCCCCCTTACGCCGCTTTCACCTCCCCATACCATAAACTAGGTAAGGCGTTCTTGTCAGGTGCTCATAACCTTTCCTCTTTCATCTTCACCCCTTCCTTCCCTCCCTTCTCACTCTCTTCTTACAGCTTCAACCTCCTTTCAATTATTTCCTTCACCATTTTCTTCTCGCCTTGTTACTCATTGCCAATTTCCTTTTCCTTTATCATCTGCTCTTAATTCTCAGCCCTTCCTCCCCCCACCTCACTCGCTCCTTCTATTTCATCCTCTTTTTACTTACTTTCTCTACAATTAGGTTTTCGCGTCGTCTTATTTCTCTTAATACATTTCCTAGTTTCCTATGGTCTGCTTTTTTATCCCCACTCCTTACTTCCTTCCCTCTCACCCTTTCCTTCAGTTTCATCCTCTTCTTTTTCGAGTCTTAAGTGTTCATGTCTCCCTGTTACTTTACTCTCACTATTCTCTCTCTTTTACGGTCTGCTAATTCATCCTCACCCTTCCTTCCCTGCCCTCTCACTTTCTCTCTAGCCTCATCGTTCTTTTTCATCCCTTTTTCTCGTATATGCTCTGCCATTCACAAATCGTATAGTACCTATTTCTCTTCGCATTTCCTTTTCCAATACTAAATGCTCTTTCGTCTTCACTCCTTCCTTTCCTCCCCTTCCATTTTCTCTTTTAGTATATTCCTATTTTCACTTGTCTTCTCCCACATATTTTCACAATTTTCTCATTTTTCTTCTGCATTTTTAAACCTTTGCTATTCAAAAAGATATTCAAAAGGCCTTCAACAGAGCCTAGCAAAAATCTATACTGTTCAAACTGCCCCCATAAGGTTTTTATTTTGCCTTTTGTGCCTTCATCTCAAGTTTCCCCTCCACTCGTTCTGTATGTTCAGTAGTAGACAGTCACTAGTCTTCTAAAGCGGTGGGTAATTAGGTGATCTTCAGGGTTAGGGAGATTTAAATACTCTCTTCTTTCCATTCTTCAGTGCTCAGTACAGTATTTTGACTATCCACACTATGGTGATGACTGCACGCTTCACTTCTCTTGCAAAATCCACTCCCCCTCCCCCCCCCTCTCTCTCTCTCCGCTTCTCCAATTTCATGTTCAGTTTCCAACCTCCTCCAGTCACGTTCCCTCACACGTTCACCCATACTGCCTGACAGTCATGCAATCTCCACAAATTTCATACGTCATTCACCTCTCTCTCTCTCTCTCTCTCTCTCTCTCTCTCTCTCTCTCTCTCTCTCTCTCATACACACCTTTGCACTAGTTTTCTCACAAGTATTCGATCCAGTAACAAAGTTTCTTGTGTAATGTGTATATTTGCCATAAAGTGATAAATAATTAGTTTGCCATATGTGACAATGAAAATAAAATTGTTTGGCTGTTTCTTATATATTAACGAGATGTGTTCATGGGAGCTGCGTGTATGAATATTCTTTAGTTCTTTCACCTTACTTAGCCCTGGTTTTCGTAGCTCGGTGACAGAAAAGTGAATGTCATGGCTCTATATCTTTTCCGTAGCACTCTTCGTGGTTAGCATCATATTGTAGTGTTAATCTATTGTTGCAACACATTCTAGATTGAGAAGATGAAGAGTAAATATGCAGGAGCAAGAGACAGGTAGATCAAGCTTCACCCTGCTGTACATAGGCTTGGGCAGACGGACACCATCTTCACACGCGTACTGTGATCTGTTTTGCCTTCCTCCTTCCGTGTTTCACCGCCTTCAGATACCAAAGCAGACGAGGAAGGCCTGGGATTGTTTCTCATCGACTGCATTAGCGTCATTGTGGATGCCCTGTAAAATATTTCAGTCCCTTTGTGGGGCATAGACGAACACGCAATCTCCCCCCCCCCCCCTTCCAAATCAGCCATGGCGTCAACAACAGCCAATCAGTGTGCGTGTCCAAGGTGAGGAGCTGCGTCCCACAATGTATATATATAAAAGCGCTGTATATCTCGTAGTGAATAATGTATAATTAAAGCCATTACAAAATAGTAAAGATCTTCCGTACCCTCAAGTACACTTGGATTTAAAAAAACAATTATTTAAATAGCACCGATGTGGACATAAATAAAGGGGCGGGGCCAAGTAAGAGTTGCCAACGAGGACTTTTGTGCCCAGTGTTTACATACCCTCGCCGCCGCCAACACTCCTATGACGTCACATCCTAAGAGCCAATCAGCGTTCGTTCTGGGCGGGATGATGAGGTATATGTGTGTTTTTGTGTGCGCGCAGCCTCAGTTTCTTCCCGTCTTTCAAAGTTGCGCTGCGCACGAGATTACCCTGGGATATTTTCGCCTTATCTCTGGCTCCCACGGGCTTTAACGGTGCTACAGTGAGTGATAATAGTGATAGTGATGATAGTAACAGTGACAAGAAAGTGACAATAGCAGCGACGGTAACTCAGGATCCAGTTGGGGAGTTGGGCGAATGTTGTGATGCTGAGAAAGTTGTCCGTAGACGAAAACTCACTCCAACATGCGAGTGTCTTTCAGTGCCTTTGATGCGGTGGAAGTGAAAACAATTTAACTCATTCCTGGTAATGAGTGCGCGAATACGTACTTGGTGATCGTGTGCGAAGTACTGAGACTGATGTGCATGAAGTAATATTCGTACTACTGGTGAAAGTGTACAGTACAATGATGTGGCAAGTTCCATTAGTTGCGGTGTTGTACTATTGTGTGCGGTGTCTGCCATGGACCCAAGATCAGTGATGTGTGAAGTACCATCAGCGTGCAATCCTATAATTAGTACCGTTTGTGCAGTGTACAGTGCCGCAGTGTAATATATTATGGTGTGTAGCGTACCATTAATTAGTGTAGTGCACTGTTTTGGTGTGTAAAGTGACTTAGTGTGTCAGGCTTTTTGTTGAGGAAATAGCCATGAACAAGGCAAGCAGAACAGTGGTGGTGGCGGTGGTGGTAGGATCACGGCGACCACGTTCCTCCACTCTACCCCCTCCACACCACCGCTCCTCCACCACACCACCTCATCACCACACCACCGCTGCACACCACCAACACACCACCGCTCCGCCTCCACCACCATCCACACACCCAATGAACAGGTGAGAGTTTTTACTGTATACTCATTTATTTCGTTATCTTTGTTGTTTATTTATTTTGTGCTTGCAGGTCATAGAGTATGGCAGTACAGCAATTACTAAACCCTTTCAGTCCGATGACGTCTTAAATTTTATTCCTGCCCCTAACAGACGATTTTCTTTACCTTAGAACAGATCCCAACTAGAGAAGGAGGTAATGTAATCTATCTGACGCCTCCATCTTGGAAATTCGCTTCAAGGTTGAATAAAATTGCTTGGTAGTTGCGGTAATATATATAATACGTCATCGGAGAGGTGGCCAAAACAGTATAACGTACAGAAGTGAAGCGTGGACTATGTTGTAAGGACACAAGTCGAGATTGAGGGTAGTGGGATTGTGCTACCAGGGAGGAGTATGTGGAATTAGCCTTTGGGGGAGCGTTGTGGTGCTGATGTACTGAAAATTGTTAGAAATATTTAGAGACAATTTGTTTATATGGAGAGAATGGTGAATGAGAGCTTGAATAGGAAAGGTGTATGTGCGAGTTGGAGAATTGGGAGGCGGAGAGGGAGACCGATGATGAGGTGGAGTGTTGGGTGGAAAGATGAGGGTGGTGTGAATTGTAGGGAGGGCAGCGTGATGCGAAGGACAAACTGAGTGAGACAGGCGATTTGTTTGTGGCTTCCGGGATTTGGGCGCCTGGGTATGGATAGATAAACGGATAGATATTATATATTTTATTGCTGTTTGAATAGCCATATTATTTTGTATCCTTTTCGTTATTAATTTGTGGCACAGGTACACATATTTAGAGAGAGAGAGAGAGAGAGAGAGAGAGAGAGAGAAGTTGGGAGGGGGCTGTGTTCCTCCTGGTTTATCACATGGCCTCCCTCACCCACGAGAAGTCAGGGAGGAGTCTGTATTTGGAGAGAGAAGAAGTTAAAGACTCCAGAGTTCAAGGTATTTTTTTGAAGTTTGGGATGGGCGAGAAAGTGAAAATAACAGATGTTTCTCTGATTCTGCACCCACCAGCTTTTATCAGAGAAAGCTAATATTAACTAGGCCTACATTGAATAATTATTCTAAAATTACCCTCACAATAAATTCGCTTTCGTTATGTGGCAGTGAATCTTCCATCTAAAAAATTCACGTCTAAGACACTATCATCTAAACGATCACCTATTGTATGAAAAAAAAAAAAAAAATCTTGTCCATTGCCTACGGGTATGAATCTATTGCCCTGAAGAGAAGACTTTTCATCGCCACCTCAGCGCCGCATACAAGGTCACATCATTTAGAGAATTTATATTTTAAGTGACCATTCTTAATGCCTGTTAAAAAAAGCACATGCAGACCAAAACGAGATTAAAGACACAGTTGAGACCCCTTTAAGTAGCACCAACGCACCAGGCAATATATATATCGTTATTAATTAGGTATCAGACATTTCTTTTATTCATTAAACAATCCAACATTATTTTAGACTTGCAACATCAGCATAAAATGCGTTGTCCTTAAGAAATTAAATAGACGTCCAATTGGGCTATGAGTATTGAGAAGTACAATATTGGAGCGTCTGTCACTGCTGTTCTAAGTGCCACAATTAAGATCGCCTGTGCACTGAACGAATGCAGGATTGTCGCCTTTAGCTGCCGGCGTTGGTTAGCACCCTGTTGGCCCCACTCTGTCACCTGTGAGCGAGAGAGGGGGGCGGCGACCCTTGGGAGTTGACAGGGGAAGATAAGAGAGGTCGGGGAAAAACAAAATTTCTTTACTTGTGTACTGATGTTGACTCACTGATACAGGGTTGTGTGTGTGTGTGTGAGAGAGAGAGAGAGAGAGAGAGAGAGAGAGAGAGAGGGAAAGAGAGAGGGGGGGGTTGGGGGCAAGAAGTCAGGGGCAGACACCTGTAGGCTTGAGAGGAAGGCTTAAAGGACTAGAGAGTGGGGGTAAAAGAGGAAGAAAGGAAAGGCATTGACGGGAGAGCCAGAGGTGACGGGAGGAGGCACCTGGGGTTCTGTTTATAAAGAATTCGAAAATTTTTTCACGAATTTGCGATAAACATGCCTCAGTTATCTACTACCACATACCGGTATTATTTGTTTTTTTGTATTCCTTTTTTATTTTAATTGTTGGATTTGATAATGAAGCGTTTGGTAAGGTAGAGGTGAAGGCAGACATATAAGGCAATCATATAAAAAGGTTAAGCTTAGTGGGGTTCATAAATACAGCTTAAGAAGGAATGAAGGTGAAGGAAGGGGAGATGAACAGAGGGACGTACACCTTTTGCCCCCACCTGAAGCCTATAATTAGATGAAGATAAACCTTTGGATCTGGAAGGTTGATGAATAACCCTTATAATCCATTTTTAATACCAGAGGACTTTCCTTAGCCCTAGCAGGAATAAAGTGAAAAGTAATGAAAACTTCCCTAGCGATTTATTAGACACATTGCACCTCAGTATAAAGGAAGATGCTGAGGAATACTATGCAGAATAAATCCCATAGAAAGACACGGAGCGATTCCTGTTGTCCCTTGAATTCGTCCCAAAATTCAGCTACAGTATATCCCATTACGCGACCCTGTAAAAAGTCAAGTAATTTGGAAACGTTGGAATCTCTCTTCACCAGCGTGGATCCTGAGGCGTGTAAAGGGATTATTATCGGCAAATGTGCAGTTCTGGATTTAGATACTGATCCACTTCATTACGTGGACCAAGGCAGTGAACAGGACTTCTAAAATCATATCATTTAATCTTTCGTAAACAATTACACTATTGAGGAACCGTATAGTAAAAGTTTGGCAAATAATTGAGGCGATAACACTATACTTCCCCTCCCCCCCCAAAAAAAAAAAATCATGTTATCTCCCCTAGTTCATCTTCGCGTTCTTTCATAATATAATGCTTCAGGATTTATCGTAAAACCCTTGGGATTTGTCGACCCTTTTACTCTCTCACTTTTAGTAAGAAAATCATATTGTAAAAATCACTTTCTCTGTGTCAGGAAAAGATAAAGAGCATTGCATAGTCTCTCTCTCTCTTTCTTTCTCTCTCTCTCTCTCTCTCTCTCTCTCTCTCTCTCTCTCTCAGAACTAAACTTTTACGGAGGGAAGAAAAAGACGAAATGTTTTTCTCTCATAGTAATTAACTTATTATATGACTGAGTTTGAGAGGAAAAACTAATTATGGGGTGAGATGGAGAGACAAGGAAAACACGAGAGAGAGAGAGAGAGAGAGAGAGAGAGAGAGAGAGAGAGAGAGAGAGAGAGAGAGAGAGAGAGAGAGAGAGAGAGAGTAAATCTTGGTTACTAGTCAAACCGACCCTTAAAAAATTGACTACACTTGGCCATCAAGGAAATGAAGGGGGCTGGAAATTTTAGTCAAGTTAGAACAGACGCGGTATAGTGAAAATTCTTTTAAAGTTTGTAAATATGGGAGACGTATTCTAAGTGGTTTGGAGATCCGTAACACCTCTCACATTGCGATTCATTCTGCACATTGCACCTCGATTCGCTCTTGAATGATACTGATAGAGACTAATATCAGGGTGAAATACGAAAAAAAAAAAGAAAAATCGCCAAGGAAAAGTACTATGAAAGCCCTTATGCTCATCGGGTAGGGAGACTCCCCAACACCTCTTCCTTAGCTATTTATTTTTGAATATGACTAGTTAATATCCTTTTGTGCGTCAGTTATGCAGAGTAGGCCTATGTCGATATTGGAAGGATTTGTATAGCACTGAGTAGGACTCTAAAGTGTAATAAGCAAAATAAATCACTTAGGAAAAAGTGTTTGGGAATGCAGGGCCAAGGGCGGTACTCCTGCACGGTTAGGAAGCATCCTAACACCTCTTCCTTACCGGTTTATTGCTGATTCTGCCCCTTTACTATATTCCTGTGTGTTATGCAGTTTGTGTCCATATTCACGAGATATAAGAAGCAAACCAGGCGATATTAAAGGGTAGTTTGGAAAATAAATCGGAGAGGAAGAGGTGTTAGTGTATTCCTCTGTGTTATTCATACAATTTGTGTCGATATTCAAAAGATATAAGAAGCAAACCAGGCGATTGGCTATTAATGAGTAGTTTGGAAAATAAATCGGAAAAGAAAAGGTGTTAAGGAGCTTAGTCGAGGTGGCCTCGCTTCCTCAGCCCCCGCCTCGTCCTGTCTGGTCTATTTTGGGGTCTATTTTTACTCAAGTCTTTCCTTTTAAAATCTTCTCTGCTCGTTACCCTGAGTGCGGGCCTTTTGTTGCCTCTCACTTTCCTTTCACTCCAGGGCCTGTATTCTCGCCCTAACACTTTTTCCTAAGCGATTTATTTTGTTTATTAGACCTTGTTCTCTCACTTTCACTCACTCACTCCAGGGCCCGTATTGTTGCCCTACCGCATTTTCCTAAGTGATTTATTTTGTTGATTACACCTTAATGTCCTCTCACTTTCACTCACTCAAGGGCCTGTTAGCTTCCTAACACATTTCCCAAGTGATTTATTTTGTTTATAGCACCTTATTGTCCTCTCACTTTCACTCACTCGCTTCAGGGCCCGTATTGTTGCCCTAACACATTTTCCTAAGTGATTTATTTTGTTTATTACACCATATTGTCCTCGTTTGTGGTACATAAATCCTTCTACAGTATATATTGCCATACTAGAGAGAGAGAGAGAGAGAGAGAGAGAGACGATCTACTAGAGCTGAAAATACGTGACTATAAAGCTTTTCGGCGTGTAGATGGGAGTGAGGGAAGCTTGGGAGTGTGGAGAGGCAGGGTGTGATTAAGATGAGTGGCCCTTTACATTATAATTACTTCCCATCCTCCTACTTTCCTCCTCACTGCCATCTTGTATAATGGAAAGAGGTAGGGCTGACAAGGACTAACTCTCTTTTGGAGTGTTAGAAAGGAGGTGGGGGTGACAAGGAGGCCGTCTGAGGGAAGGCTTGCAAAGAAGAAGATGAAGAGAAGAGAAGACATATCATTTACTAAAGCGGATCGGCGAGGAAGGGAGAGAAGGGAAAAATAATGAATGTGAAGGAAATAGTTTGAAATGGTTTTATGAAGGAGAAGAAGAAGAAATGATGTAAGAAGGTATAAACAGAAATAAAAAGTGTGCTTGAATGGAAGGGAAAAAAACAGCATCCTCAGAGAGAGAGAGAGGGGGGGGGGGAGCAGGAGAAAGGAGGTAGGGAGAGATTGGGGGAGGGAGTTAGGGAGGCTGAAGGGAGCACTCTCTCGGGTCCCAATAAACATGGACCATTCGGACGACCATTCCTGTCCTCTCCCCTATTTTGCCCTTGACTTACTGGAAGCAGGAGTTTCTTCTTCATTCTCTTCCTTCCCTCCCTCCAAATCCTTGCCTCTCTCCGTCCAGTCCTTCCCTCCCTCCCTCCAATCCTTCCCCCCCTCCCTCCAATCCTTCCTTGCGTCTCCTCTCCTTCCCTCTCTCGTTTCCTTCACATTTTTCCGTCTTTCTCTCCCTGACTTTCCTCTCATAATTTACCCCTGACACTGGAAGTAGGAGTTTCTTCCCCATTCATTTCCTTCCCTCCCTCCAGTCTTTCCCTCCCTCCAGTCTTTCCCTCCCTCCAGTCTTTTCCACCCTCCAATCCTTCCCTCCCTCATTTTCTTCCCGCTGTTCTTCTTTCACATATTTCCTTCTTTCTCTCCCTGCTTTTTCTTCCATATCTTCTTCATTCCTTTCTCCACTCTCTTCCTAAAGCCTTCTCATCCTCTTTTTTATGAGTCACACTTTCCTTTTCATCCATCCTTGTCTGTTGTACGTTAGACTCCATTTTCTGTTTTTCTTTCATGTTCATTACTAGAGATTTTGCTTTTACTGAAACTATAGCCCTCCAGATAGCCTATGCGAAAATCTACGGTATCTGCAACACACGAATGAGTTTTATCAAAGTCTGTATAAACCGCTTTCTTTCGGAAATGTTTTTTTTAGTACATGCACGTACAGATAGACATGAATTGAAATGTTAAAAGGAATTGCTATGTTCATATGTGTTTGTGAGAGAGAGAGAGAGAGAGAGAGAGAGAGAGGGGGGGGTAATTAATACTTGACATGTAATAGTATAATATAATATCAGTTATGAATTATGCAAGCGAGAAAGGTGTCATTTTAATCAGTTATATATAAGAACGAAGGAAAAGGAGAAAGAAAAAGGATTATTTCTTAGTCTTTCATCTTCTTTCATAAAAACACCAGAAATTTCACAGCCAAATTGGTGGGAAAATTTCGTTTAAGAGTACCGCGAGACAAAGTTATTTCTGATAATTTCCTCTCTTGATCCCTCGACTCTCGTGCCAATATCTTTTTGTTTTCCTTTGCAGTACATCCCTAGAGGAGACTGATGCAGGGGAGTGAAAGTATAAGAAAGTTAGTAACCAGGATGAAATGTGAGATGGGGAAGATGGATTGGGATTGAAGGAAGAGGCCATTATTGAACGAGGGGGGTAGAAGTTTGGAATGGAGGGAGGACAGGAAGGAAAAGAGAGGGAAGTAGGTATTGGGAGGGGATGTTTATGGGTAGGGGCGTGTGAGTTAGTGGAAGGAGAGGAGTGAGTGAAGGAGGGAGGTGGTGGAGGAGGGATAGGCTGGGGGAAAGAGGGAGTGAGAGAGGGGTAGGGATAGGTATGAATGGAGAAATGGGACAGGGGATAGGGAACGAGG
Source organism: Coenobita brevimanus (assembly GCF_032717465.1). NCBI lineage: Eukaryota > Metazoa > Arthropoda > Malacostraca > Decapoda > Coenobitidae > Coenobita > Coenobita brevimanus. The sequence goes on from NC_137007.1 coordinate 836,212, forward strand.
TGCAGGGGGAGAATGGGGATGGGTATGGGGTATTAAAGGGAGGGTGTGAGGGAGGAGAAAAGAGGGGAGGGGTGAGAGAGGATGCGAAGGAACGAAGTGGAGGGATAGTCGGAGGGGAAGGAGGATGGAAGCGAGTGAGAAACAATGGAATGGAGAACAGCGGTCCCTCAGAATTATATTAATTAAAGGGAACATGGATTATTTTTTTTCTCTGTTTATACTTTAGTGATGTTGCTCTCGTTGTCCTTACCATCTCTTATTACCACGGCCTCACACCTTTACTTCTAAGCCGATTTGCATGAAAATTACTATGCATATACTCTGGACCTGGTATCTTCAGTCCCCCCCCCCCCCTCTCTCTCTCTCTCTCTCTCTCTCTCCGTGTGTGTGTGTGTGTGTGTGTGTGTGTGTGTGTGTGTGTGTGTGTGTGTGTGTGTGTGTGTGTGTGTGTGTGTGTTTTGTACATGTATATGCATAATAAAAAGCAAACTTTGGGATATTTGCATAAACTGTTAGCGGCATAGTGGAGGCACGAGCGACATTTCTTCACTGTTATGCATTTATAGTGAAGTGAGTGGCCGAAGCGAGAGTCCTATTCCCTCACAATGAAACTAACGCCATAAATTTGTTGGTACACACATCACAACCGCTGTAGGCCGAGGATGGTGTATAAGACCAGTAATAGTGGTGGTTGTATCATTACCAGGTACAAATTGTTGGTTCTGGGACTACAATTTTGCCATTTTCACCTCAAAGTTCTGGTGACACAAGGACGATTCTCTTTTGTCCCTAATCTCCTTCTTTATTTACCATTTTCACCTTTATATCCAGGTATAGTAAAGTCGATTTTCCCATCTCCACACCTTACGTATCCCCATTATCACCTCAATGCCCATGTAACATAAAGTCGCTTCTCCTGTCTTCAGAATTGCCTTCTTTATAGCCATTATCACCTCAATGTCCAGGGAACGTTAGGTCGTTTTTCCCATGTCCACAAACCTTCATTATTCACAAGCATTATTACCCCTATGTCTCTGTATCGTAAGGTCGCTTTTCCCTTCCCCCAGACCGACCTTTGTTGCTCATCACCATTAGTTTTTATGTCCAGGTAACGTAAGGTCGCTTCTCCTGTGTCCTCACCCACCTGAATCTTTTACCACCATTATCATCTTTATCTCCGGGCAGCTTAAGGTCAGTTTTCCGATGTCCACGTCCTTTTTCATCATTTATCACTTTCACCTCTATTTTCGGGCATCTTGAGGTTCATATTCCTTGTCCATTCTTACCTTCATCATATGCCACCATTATCACCTTTATCTCTGGGCAGCTTAAGCTCTGTTTTCCCGTGTTCACATCTACCTTCGTCTCTTAGCATCACTATCATCATTATCTTCGGGGAGCTTAAGGTCTATTTTACCTTGTCCCCATCGTTAATAACACCGAGATTTCCTGAGAGTTGGCCACGTTGGTGTGTTGTTCATGACTAATTATTAAACGCAGAATTAATATATACTTTCTCCCAACTCGGCTTTAACGCTTGTGAACATCATTGCAGAGTTGGCTGGGCTGGTTAGGGGCTGTCCAGGTAATATATTCAGTGGGGAGGATATTAACACAAGCCATTTGACGCCACAATTCACTCACTACCAGCACCATTCTACCTGCTACTACCATCCTGCCTACCATACCATTACCCCACCTGCTACTCTCACTCTGGCTACCACATCATCTTACCTTCTAGGCTACTATCACTCTGTCACACTACCACCCTCCTGCTGGTACCACCCTACTACCACCACCCTGCCAACCACACCACCACCCTACCTGCTACTACCTCTTTCGCAGAACGCTTCCTGTTACTGACACTACATCTCCTGACTCCTATCACATCACCACCACACCACTCTGCCTCTCACGACACTACCACACCATCACCCTGCCTCTACTACTACTCTACCAAACCACCACCCCATCACCCTGCCTCTACCACCACCACACCTTTCACTGCCGACCTGGCCTGGACTCTCATTACAGTACAACAATCACCAAAGTGCTTTCCATCAACCCTCCCCCCTCCCGCCACACACACACACACACACACACACACACACACACACACACACACACACACACACACACACACACACACACAGAATCCACCCCAACTCCCTATCGCACCCCCCCCTCCTCTCACCACGTCCACCAATCTCACCCCAACCCCTCATCCACCCCAAAACTAACCCCACTTCACGAAATTTGGATGCATAGTTTAAATTATTCTCTTTATCTGTTTTAAAATGCATACCCTGACAAAATGGACGTATTTTGCAAGGTACGTGTCGAAATTAATGCAATAAATAGTTGTAGTAGTATTGTAACCCTGCCGCTGACATTGTACACACACACACACACACACACACACACACACACACACACACACACACACACACACACACACACACAGATGAACAGATGGCTGGGTAGACATATAGAGAGATATATGCCTAGACAGATGAGTGAATGGATAGATAATAATACAGATAGATAGATAGACTGATATGCTGGTGGACTGATAAGCAGATTTTTAGGCAGACTGATATGTTGTTAGATAGATAGATACTGTAGTGCCATATCAGTTTAATCATACACACCTTCGTCAACTTCTTCAACTACACTGCTTCATATCCACACACACCACATTATATACAGTCTTATATAATTGCTTGTATAAAAAATCACCTATATCACATGAAAATGAATGATATATTTGCTAGTTAAAGAGAACCACTCATATCACACGCAAATTAATTCAACTTTGGATATAATGGTAAAACTGATGACTGTGTTTTCCACGTAACTTAGATGACGTGGTTTTCATTAAGTTCCTGTTAAATGCAAGCGATTTTATTCAGACTGGAGGAAATTTTTAGGACCTGGAGGGGTTAGTTACAGCCTTCATTAACCCCTTCGCTACTAGATAACCCCCTAAGCTGCGTAAAATTGGTTGGTGTTGGCGATTGAGATAACAAATGGGTTATTAGGTGGAAGTTGTTAATTATTTTGATGGAGGTCGACTGAAGTTAGATCTATATTTTAATTCGTTTTTATTTTAGGACATTCTTTTACCTTGGAATTCAAGGGCTGGAATGATTGTGTGTGTGTGTGTGTGTGTGTGTGTGTGTGTGTGTGTGTGTGTGTGTGTGTGTGTGGTTTCACTGGACATGCTGCTGATTGTATGTCCAGTTTCCCATAGGAAGCAGTAAGGGTCAGGATGATGATGATGATAATTGATAATGATAAGGAGGAAGACATTGAGATTGATGATGATGGTGATGATGATGATGATGATAATGATGATGATGATATTCCATTTAATTTCCATTCTTACTTTCGTACCATTTTACTTATTGATGTTATTAGTGAAATTTATAGACAAGTACCATATACAGTAGAGAACATAATTTCTGTTTCACGTCATTACGATAAATAACGAAACAGTGAACAGTGATATTCGAAACTCAGTGATGCGATCTTTGGAGGCCAGAGGACTTTTCAGAAGTTTACGTAAAAGTTTCATAAGCGTTCAGGTGAAAAATGGAACGATATTGCCGTCCACAGCTGCACAGGTGTGGGGATAAAAGTTTGCCTAATATTTTTCCCCTTTTATTTCTTCATTTCCCTCTGCTGGCTAATATTCCATAGTTGAGAGAGGGATGGTGTATTTTTCCGTTTGATATGCGTTAATGTTGAAGGTGAGAGCTATGCCCTAAGTGTGAAGTAGACGCGATAGAATAATAGATAAATTTTTGTGGAGAAAAGTGACGGACATAGCCTACGTGTGAAGCAGACGCGGTAGGAAAGTAGACGAATTTTTGTGCCCGACTGTACATGGCATATCATTGTGGTGAGACGTTGTGGTTGGGAAGTTCTCTATGGCCATTTTTCTTCCCTCACTTCCTCCTAACTTCCCTACTTTTTCCCCTACTTCTTTTTTGCCACTCATTCCTATATTCTCCCCTGGGCCCGGCCTACCTCTTCCCTTGCCTTCCTCCTTCCCCTCTTCTTGCCTCCACCTCCTCTACATTTCTCTTCTCCCCTTCCATCCCTCCTTTCCCCCTTCCTTCAGCCTTCCCTTGCTTTCCTCTCGTCTCCCTGTCTCCCTCTCTGCCGCTTCCCTTACCTTCCTTCTCCTCGCTGACATCCATCTTCCCTTATTTCATTCCTCCCTCACTCCTTCCGTCTCTTCAGTCTTAAGCCTAGCATTTCCTTCCTCCCCCCAGCCTGCCTCCTTCTCTCTCTTTCCTCTCCCTTCTTTTTCCCTGCTCCCCTTTCCCATTCCTCCCTCAGTCTCTCCCCGTCCCCTCCTTTCTTCCCGTTTCCAGCCTCTCCCCACCCCTCCCAGCCTGCCGTCCTGTCTGCCACGTAATCACCAGAATGGACGGGAGTTCCTGAACAAAAGTTTGGTGGAACAATGAGAACAACCCCCTGTGGAGTCTGCCCTGTCCCCCCACCCCCCCTTTCCCTCCCTTACCTAGCTCTCAGGTCACGCTGGAGCCAAAGACAGGACTAAAAAAAATTCCCCCGTTTCGTCATCGTCATTTTCTTCGTCATTATTATGGTATTATTATCATCATCATCAGTACTAACATCAGTTTTCACCAACACCATTATCATCATCATCATTATCATTATCATCATCATCATCATCAATGCAGCAGCAGCATCCTAATTCAACCTCATCTGTCCACCAAAGTAATTTGTGAGGCAAGAATCAGGAGATAGATAAAAGCATAAATGAATCCTCACTAGCATCATCCCCATCACCACCACCACCATCACCATCATTCCATTCATATCCCTCCTCCTCCTCCCCTCCTGCTCCTCATGATCGTCGTACTTCCAACCAAGGAATTAAGAGGGTAAGATCTTGAATATGAAAATTGTAAACGAAAATAATGAAGACAACATTCCCCTATTTACTTCTTGCACAGTTATTAGCGTCCAGGAACAAAGCCTTTGTAAATGAGAGAGAGAGAGAGAGAGAGAGAGAGAGGTGTTTGCGTTTGCGTTTGTGTGTCTGTCCAGCGCTCACAGATCTGTAAATCAGCCACCAAAACCAGATCAAAAACATTCTATTTCTCGCACCAGAGGTCAGTCAAAGCGCCATCAGATAAGCACAGAGGGTGACGGCAGGACTGGGGGTGGCTTTGAGAGGGAAATTAGTTCTTGCGTGCGTCAGAATTCCGTGTTGCTGATTGGTAATTTATAATGCTTTTATTTCTGAGTCATGGCTGTGTATTTCCCCTCTTTGTTATGTGAGTTTATTTCATGCAGATTAAAATGAAAGTAATCGGACCGAAGGGGTTAAAGAAGAATGTATTTGTAGAGGATCCATTGTGACAAGTGGAAATGTTTAATGGGAGAGAGAGAGAGAGAGAGAGAGAGAGAGAGAGAGAGAGAGAGGTTAGAGCTGCTATTCTATTTTTTTTTTTTTTGTACAATTTCGGGCTACACAGAACCCATCTTGAGACTCTGAAGATGGGATAGAGAAGGTATATACAGAATTCAAGCTCTTAACTCTCTCTCTCTCTCTCTCTCTCACCCATTTCTAATATTATATTTAAATCCTCCTGTCTTCAATCTTTAATCCTGAGCTGAGTAAAATCGTCTGACGATAATAATAGTAATAATAAAGACGACGTTCGGCTGCAAGGGTTACACTATATTCCTTATGTTTTCATCTGACAGAACTGGCCCATTTCAAGAACATGGACCGTGAGTCGTGGTTGCGTGAAATTCTGTGACCCTTAGCTCTGAGGTACGAATGACTCTCCTTGGTTACTAGTCAAATCGACACCTTCTCCAGTCTCACGGCACTTGGCCCCCTCAGCTGACCCAAAAGGAGCTTGGGGTCTTTATGATAAGATTAAAACAGATGTGTTGTAATGAAGTGATATGGCAGACCGTAGGAACTGAGGGTAAATATATAGAGATAATAATATAGGAGTAGTATATTTGGAGGTGGTTTGATCTTGTGAAGAGGAAGGAGAGTGAGAGACTAACGAGGGGAGTGTATGTGAGCGAGTTGGAGGGGAGAGGGAGAGGGAGAGGGAGGGGGAGACCGAGGATGGGGTGGAGGGATGGAGTGGAGAGGTGTGTGGGAGAGGGCAGTGTGAGCATGGAGGATGGTAGCGTAATGGCAGGGTACAAGGTGGCATGGAGGCGATTTTTTTGTGGCCGCCCCGTACGGGATTGGGGCGTCTGGCTATAGATAGATAATACCGGTATATGTTTAAGAAAGGTCAGAAGCGTAAGACTCGACTAATTTGACACTGAATTATATTGCCTAGTCCAGCCGAGTGTCAGAAGTTTAAAGGAAGGGAGTAATATTATAAAATGTCCTGAATCTTGCAGTTATAGAAGGGAATAAGATCATGAAATGTCTTGATCTTGCAGTCTGAGATAAGGAGATAATAACGTAGTACTGGTATCTGATTTTGCGGTTTGAGATAAGTTGAGAGAGGATATTGAATTGGTGGATACATGAAGAAGAAGTGGAGTAGGAAGAGGAGGAGGAGGAGGAGGAGGAGGAGAAGAAGAAGAAGAAGAAGAAGAAGAAGAAGAAGAAGAACCTTTGAATGAATGCCTATCAACTGCACGTGGTTCCATAAGGCAGATAGTCATTTCATACCACGCCATAAGCTTCCCCTTGAAATTAAAATCATGTACTCTCTCACTCATATAAATAAAATCGCCTACCATTAGTTGAAATAGACAACTAGAGTTCTTCCGTCCATGAAGGGGTTAAGGACATGAATAAAAGAATAGCATCTCGTGGTTAAAATATTCAGGTTGGGCGGCTGAACCCTCCCATCCCATTCCCTATTCATGTACACCTCTAAGGGATTATGGCTTGATGGAGAATGAGACACGAATCAGAGGAAAAAATACATGAACTGGGGTGAGAAAGAGTAGTGGGGTGAGAGGAGGAAAGGTGGAAGAATAGGAGGAAAGATGTGAGTAGGAGGGAGAAAAAAGAATGAAGAAGTGAGAGAAATGGTGAGAGGAGGACAGAGAAAAGAATGAGACGGAAACTGTGAATAGGAGGAGAAAGGAACGAAGAAATGAGAGGAGGAGAGATGAAAAGATAACAACAGACGTGAAAGAATGAGAGAGATGAATTTCAGATTAAAAAATAAAAAACATGAGAAGGAAAGAAAAACAAAGACGAAAGGGAGTGATGAAAGAATAAGAGTCTAGAAAAATTAGATGGAAAAAACGAAGTGAGAGGAAGACAGACAAAAAAATGACATGAGGTAAAGAAGAACAGGAGAGAGAGAGAGAGAGAGAGAGAGAGAGAGAGAGAGAGAGAGAGAGAGAGAGAGAGAGAGCATGAATAATGAAAGAACGTAAGAAACTAATCTGAGGGAAAAAATGAAAAAAAAAATGAGAGGAAAGAAAAAAGGAAAATTGAGAGCAGGAGAGATCAAAGAACAACTGAGATAAGAGAAATTCGTCTCCTATCTTCGAAGAAAAAGATAAAGAAAGAAAGTTGGGACAAAACGAGAGCAAGGAAAATAAAAAAAATATCAGTGACACTCCAAGCGTCCCCCTCCGCCCAGCCCCTGACGCGCCCAGGTGGAAAGGAAGGAGAGAGAACTGGGAATGTGTGTGTGTGTGTGTGTGTGTGTGTAGATAGACACACACACACACACACACACACACACACACACACACACACACACACACACACACACACACACACATATCCGCTCAGGTGTACCACTCGTAATCAGCACCCACCTGTCCCCTTTATGGCGTTATTTCTTCACGTTAAGTCTCCCTTCCGTCCCACATCACCTCTCACACACTGCTATTTTCTTGCTGTGGAGTATCTTTTCTTACTACGTTGTGTGAGTCGGAGGGAGGGTAGTTTGATGGCGGAGGATAGTGTGTGTGTGTGTGTGTGTGATTTAAAGTCAGCATGAGAGAAACAATATCATATTTCTTGATAATTAAATGATTTGGAACGAACTGTGTTGATCGATTTCGTAAGTAATAAGTTTTTGTTCGTTATCAGAGGTCATACTGGAACAACCCAGTGGTGTATAATAATAATAAAAATAATAATAATAATAATAATAATAATAAAAGTGCGGATGAAGCAAAATTATATGCAGTTGTTTTAGGACCCGCGATTCTTCCATTATTATTCAAGCGACAAAATTATTCTGTCATCAACACGCATAGGGGGAAATTATTCGGCAGCCACACAGCGTTCATATTCCTGATTTTCATGTATAGGACCCCCCCCCCCCGTCAAAGAGAGAGAGAGAGAGAGAGAGAGTAATGCGTCCTTTATTATATTTAGGATTTTGAAATAAAGACGAAGCGTTGTGATAAATTAGATAACCCGTGATGTAAGTGCTAATAAGAGTTTTTAATTTTCACATCGAACTTACACGAAAGATGATATAATTCAGTGTGATGTACAGTTGCGGACATTCATCTTGATCCATTTCCTTGTGATAGAGACTGAGCAATGAATTTCGAAAACCACCATGAATATCTCCCTCATCATCATCATCACCAGTACCATCTTCGCCATTATTATCATCACTGTTATCACTGTCAGTATCATTACCATCACTGTCATCACCAGTACCATCGTCACCATAATTTATCATCATTATCACTGTCAGTATCACCACCATCACCATCAGTATCATCACCAGTACCATCCTCACCATAATTATCATCACCGTTATCACTGTCAATATCACCACCATCACCATCCTCATCATCACCACTATTTTCTCTCCGTTATACACAATTTGGGTCCACAAATCACAAACGCCCATATGGCAGAGGTTATCACTCTCCTAAATTGCTTCACGATAAAGAGTTAATGCAGTTCACCTGTCGGATATGAAACTGGCGTGGAATGTGGCGGTGTGGATGTGGTGTGGATAGTGTAGATGGATTGGTGTGGAAGGGTGGTGAAGGTGTGGATGTGGTGTGGATGCTTTGGTGTGGAATGGGGTGGTGTGGAGTGGCGAAAGTGTGGATGTAGTGCGGATGGTTTGGTGAAGATGGGGATGATCTGGCGCAGTGTAAGTGGTGTGAATGGGGTTGATGTGGAAGTAGTATATATGATGTGAGTGGTGTGAGGTTGTGTGAATGGTGTAGTGTGGTGATGGAGTGCAAAGAGTTGGTATGAGTGGTGTGGATGACGCTGGTATGGGATGCTGTGAGGATGTGTGAGTGACGTAAAACAAGTGTGATTTGTATGGAATTGGTGTGGAGATGGTGTAGGTGGCACGACGTCAGTATTGAGGTCACACCAGCAGACAGCCACACCATTAACCACACACCACCACAGCCACACCTACAGGCACACCAACCGCCACACACCACACCACAGTAACCACACAAACGCAACCACACTACCACAGCAACACCAGAATACCACACCACACCACTCACACACCTCTCACCACAACTATGTCAATAAAGCACACAAACTTTTTAAGCCAGACATTCCAGGGGAAACTTTTGCAACGTCGACATCACCTTGAGTTGTCAGGTAATGTGGGTGGGAGTGTTGGAGGTGAGGCTTGTAGGCAGGAGGCTTAGGGAGAAGGTTTTGGAGGGAGTTTAACAAGCGTATTTCCATCGGCATAGCAGGATTTCTCGCGCCAATTCCATCGTACCTGTTTTGCATACTTTACCTCTTCATACTACAGTTTACCATGCATACGACACTTTACCATGCGTACGACGCCTTATTATGCATACGACACCTTACTTTGCATGCTACACCTACTGTGCATATTACACGTTACTTTGCATACTTCGCTTTAGTATTTTGCTGTGCTGTACGCTAGGTGAGGTGAGGGTAAGTAAGGCTAGATTAGGTAAGGTAAGGTTATATTAGGTGATGTTAATTTAGGTTTAGTTAAGGTAAAAGAGGGTTGGATTTAAAGGAAATGCTTTTAGAATTTAGGGTTCGTAGAAGATGGAGAGAGAAAGAGAGAGAGGATCCTAGGAGAGGTGAAGCATGTGGTACCAGCTGAGGGAATGTGGAAGATACAGAGGCTTGAAGAGGTTAGATGAGGGTAATGTAAGGTTAGCTTAGGTGGAATTAAGCTTGGTTTTATATGTTAACTGAGGCTGAGTAAGTTGGCGTTAATTTGGCATAGTTCAAATGTCGATGGGTATTTAAGGAAAGGCTTGGAGGGGGGCTGGGTTTTTGGACGATATATATACTGTAGGAGTAGTTTGCGGTAGATGAGGGTTGTAGTTGTAGAAAGGACGCTTGGAGAGAACGTTTGTGGCATTAATGAAGAAAAGCGGGGAGGTGGAGACGTTTGATATGGAGAGAAGTTTTTGGAGAAGTTACTGTTGGTTTGTAGCAGTATTGAAGGGAGGTGATGGCTGTTTATCAGTGGCGAGGCATGGAGTAGGTAAGTGTGTATGCAAAATTATATCGTTAGGGAAGAACAGGTTTGATGTCACTTTTCCCAAGGGTTAACTTGGCTCAGGAGTCATGTTAGCGTAAGGGGTCTTTTAGCACCTTTTCTGTAGCAGTTTATTTTGCGATGCTCAAATGACACGAAAGCCGTTTTTTAAAATATCGATATACATTGCATGAAGAGTATATAAGAAAGCATTAATACTCCACTCAGTATGCAGAAATAGACGTAAAAAAAAGATAGTAGGGAATCTCCGTAAAGTATAAATCTAATGTATTTTTCACTAGTCTTGCTACCTCTAGACGATTCTATTCAGATAAGGAGAAGGGTCTTAAGTTAGAAAATCCTCCCCTAAGCTGAGTAAAATCGTCTGGTAGTATTGAGGAAAGCACAAGACGTCCTCGTGGGGAAGGGGTTGATCAAGGAAGCACGGTGCTCAGTGAGGTGGGAAGCGAGGTGTTTGAGGTAAAGATCAGGGTGTTGAACTTCCTCGTAAAAATGGAAGGAGTTTGGAAAGAGTTATGAGGGTGGAGGTGGTAACAACTTGAGTGTGTGTGTGTGTGTGTGTGTGTGTGTGTGTGTGTGTGTGTGTGTGAGAGAGAGAGAGAGAGAGAGAGAGAGAGAGAGAGAGAGAGAGAGAGAGAGAGAGAGCACAAGTCACTGACCGACAGATGCAGAAAAAAGGGAAAATTTTTTATAGTTTATACTCTCTCTCTCTCTCTCTCTCTCTCTCTCTCTCTTTCTCTCACCCACCCACACCCACACCCACCCACACACACACACACACACACACACAGGTAACGATGGCTTTCCTGTTTTTCCCAGTTCATTGCCTGCTGTGTTGGGACAATTTACAGCTCGGGTAATGGCACACAGAGAGTATTCCCGCCTCTGTATCCTTTGCATTTAAATTTTAGGGTTTTTGTTCAGGTATTAAGCATTTCTGTCTTGCCTATTAACTACACGAGGTTCATTAACACCCAGGATCCAAGACTTACTCTCAGCTCAGTAAGATCATGGGGTGTAAAGTGGAACAGAGTACTAGAGCTGTCCTTACCATGAGAGGGTTAAAGGTGATAGCATAAATGGAGACAGTATGGACACTCTCAGGCGTAGGACTTACCATCATCTGAATTCCGTCGTCTGTCTTTAGCTGCAATAGAATACTAGACTTGTCCCGACCTTTGAAGAGTTAATGGTAACAGTACTAATCATCGAATTCAGACTTTCACGTTACTATGACTGTCTCTAAGCTGAACAAAATTGTCTGTCTGTAAGAGTGGAACAGAATGCCAAAGTTGTTCATCTCATAGGCAAGCTGGTTGTGATCCTGGGACGGTAATGAATACAGACTGAACTGTGAAAGCATGTAGTGTCCTTCATCATCACCTGCATTGTCACAGCTTGTCAGGAGCGTCACACCTTGCCAGTATCCTCAGGTGAGCGCTGTCATGGAGAATTGTTAGCCCTTGGTAACGTACCCTGCCGACAGTGGAAAAGAGAGTTGCAGTAGACGATTACTTTACAGGATCGTATTTTTAGCAACCGTGGAAATGTCGTTATAACTCTTCCGTAGCGATTTATTAACGATTATTAGACAAAGTTGATTCATTTCCGTTTCCGTTCTTAATGTACATTATCCAGCTTACTCGAGCCCCTGTCAGTTCCTTGCCCTTCTCAACTTCCATTCCTCCATTTCTAGCAGTCATGCGAGTTATGAGAGCTTCCATACCAATTCCCGTTTTTGTAATTTTTCTTGTAATTACACATGATTTATTAATTACATTATTAATTTTCGATTTTTCCAACATGCACTTTGATATCTTTCTCTGGTCTATTATATATAGTTTTTATTTTTATTTATTTTTTCTTCAGAAGTCGTGTGTTTCCATCCTCCTTTCTTATCGTTCCCTCCTTTGTTCCCTCCTTCCGTTCACACAAGTTTTTCTGTCTGTCTCTCTCTCTCTTTTATCACGTTGCTCAGCTGTGTGAGTTATCTCCTCCATTGTGCTTTGTTTACTTTCTCTTTGTCATCCCTTTATCACTTCCTTTTTGTCATCTTTTTCCTTTACGTATACTTCTCAGAATAAAGTAAATGTAATGCTGTGATATTATGCTCCCCCCCCCTCTCTCTCTCTGGTTTTAAGCCCTTCAGTACATTGCCACATCATTCATTTTATTCAGACCACTGTGGGACCATTTTATTAAACTAAAGAAGGACCTCTAATTGTGAAAAGGTTGGTGAGGGTCGTAGTTCCAGTATTTTATCCTAATGTGAATAGAATCGTCTGGTAATTGGAAGAGTGAAGTAAAATGATACGTCATTGGATAAAAGGATTAATACGTGAGAGCGAAATAGGTAGAGAAGAAAATACCAAGGATGAGAGGAAGATCCGGAGTGAAATAGGTAGAGATGAACACAGGCAGGATGAGAGGAAGATCTGGAGTAGGTAGAAGGTGAAAACAGGGAGGATGAGAGGAAGATCCGGAGTGAAATAGGTAGAGGTGAAAATACTAAGGATGAGAGGAAGATCCGGAATGAAATAGGTAGAGATGAAAGTAGGGAGGATGAGAGGAAGATCCGTGGGTGTAACTCTATGTGTAACTCTCTCACCGGGGTTTATCGTCGCTTAACCTTGGCCCATTGGAACTAAATTGCTTCCTGCTTCCACCTTCACTTACTCTCGTCTTTCCCTTTCCTTCCTCACTGTCCTTCCTCCTTCCCCTCCCCCCTCTCCTTCCCCTCGTCTTTCTTGCGCCTACTCCCTGCTCCCCATCCTTCTTCATTCCCTCTTTCCCTTCTCATTAACTCTCCTTTGCCTCCCTTACTCTGCTACCCCTCCTCTTTCACTCTTCTCTCCTTCTTCTCTCTTTCCTTTCCCTCCTCTCTCACGTTCCTCTTTCCCCTTCCTCTCTCACTCTGCTTCCCCTTCTCGCCTCGTCTCCTTGTCCTCCTCCCTCAGTCCCTCGCTTCCCCTTATCCCCTCGCCTTCCCCTCGCCTTTTTCCCCTCCTCTCACTTTCCACATTACCCTCCAACTCGCTCTTCCGCTTCCCCTCCTCCCCTGGCAGTCTTTTACTCCAATGTTGTGCCTCATTAGCATTTAGTATCCTTCCTTTGTTTGCTCCTACTTCCCTTTTTAATGTTATATCTATAGTCTCATTCCTCTGCCTTGTTCCTTGACGTTGCTTTGTTTCCTTACTGTCCATCTATTGTTTCTTCTGGCTCTTTATCCTTTTCTTTTTTCGATTTCACATGTCAGTGTAGATTTTTGTTGTTGAAAGACTGGGTGCGTATGCAGCTGTATAGAGAAAAAATGTTAGGTACACCAGATGTAGATAAGTATTGTGCCAATCATTGTGTCCACATCTGCTTGGGTGAAGAGGCTGACTGCAAACCCCATGAAGGAAGTCAGATATCACTGTCACTAGATAGTTTCCTCCTCAACAAATCCAATCACTATTGTTAATGTGACCAACAACATCAATCACAGTCAGACTTTCTGGAAATGTAAACACGACATACAACCTGGATCACAAGGCGGCGTCCGGTGCCAGATGTTGACACGTCACACACAACACAGTTCCATCAGCCAGCGTGTTGGCTCAAGACTCCTATTGCAATTTTTCCACGACTTGTATTTACAGAGGACCGGCCGACTGGAGCTTAAAGTGAATGGAAAGGTATATTACTGAGCCCACATTGTCCCTCAAGTGTAATGCCATCCGACTTCTGTGAAACTCCAAAGGAATAGGAAGAGATATTACCGAGCTCACATTATCTCAAGTGATGGTAGGAAGAAATGGGGTCTGTTTATTTCAAGACTGGGGTTCAAGTGAATTGGAAAAGATATAGCTCACTTTGTCTAAGGGGATATTGGACAAAACGTATTTCAGTAATGGACAGAATCTTGCAACCAGAAGCCTTGATATCATGGCGGGTTGTTTTTGGAAAGATTATAAACTACCATCAAACCTCTTCTCTTAATCCACTACTGCTAGGCTAGGAAAGAAAGCAAATAGTGTCTTTAATGGACTTAAAATTTTACCCCAGGTCTTCTTCCTTCTAGATCGCTTTCTTCATATCACACGTTATATTTTTCTTGTTAGTTATTGATGTCAAGCCTGGATATACTCTGACTCTTCAAAAAACTCATTCTCAAAATTTTCCTCTGTTGAAAACCCGTGTGTGAAAGTGAGTGAGTTGTTGACACGCATATAGCATTGTTTACCTGGGGTGGCTCCACGCACCTTTATGTCCCCCCCCCTCTCTCTCTCTCTCTCTCTCTCTCTCTCTCTCTCTCTCTCTCTCTCTCACAAACTCTCCCTAACTTCCCCTTCATTGTAGTCCTTGTCTCCTAACTTCCCTTATAATGTCTTTTACTACTGTAGTTTTTGCTTCCTGCTTTTCCCCTCTCCCTTCCTGTTCGTTCCTGCATTTTTTCTTTACGGCCTTTTTTTCTTCCTCGTTTTCTTCCTTTATCTCTCTACCCTTTTCTATTTCCTTCTGTTTCTCTCCTCTCCACCCTTCTCCCTTTTCTGCCCTCGTCCGTCTGTCCCTATCTTTTTACTTCGCTTTCCACTTTGTCTCTTTATCTTTTCCCTTTACCCTATCTCCCTTTCTCAGTCTCGCTTTACCTTTCTTCCTTTACCTGTCTCCCTTCTCTGTTACTGTTCAATTTTCGTGTACCCCTGAATAATCGATCTCTCTTTCCTTCCTTATCTTTACGATGTCTCTGTAGTTGACTGCTTCAGCCATCCCGTATGCTCATATAATTACACCTCCCGAATGGAAACTGTTCATTTTTTGTTGGTCTATTTTTCCCAACGCTCGTTACCGCGGCCTCACTTTTTTTCCGGGTGGGGGGGGGGTTAGCTTGCATATAATTACGCATTTTTTTTTAGATCTGGTTACGGTATGGAGCGAGTTTGATTTGAGTGGGCCCTTTAGCCTGTATGTTATAGTTAGTTTTATGTGAGTATGTTTGTATGTCTATTTTAAGTCAGCTTCAAGAATTGTCAGCATATCCCCCGCAAACGCTGCCTCTGTAGTAAATATTTTATCCCTACCACCACCATAACATTTTTTCTTAGTACCACCAAACGCAATTATTGGGTTAGGGAGAGTGCCCCCCTTCCCCCCTGGAACGCTTAGTTACTCTTTAAACGAAAATCCATCCCCCTCCACTAGACTGCATGTTAATCATCTACAGTTTCGTGGAAAAGAATAATGTACGGTACGCAACACAGGCATGGGACATAAGAAAATATTTTGATAACGTTTGCTATTCTTTATCAAATTTCAGTTTTTCTTGGATCTCAAAACAAAATCTTGAAAAATTTACTTAGTCGCAACAGTAGTCTGCTTAATTTGAGTCCCATTAGCATTATAATCACCTGACTTAATTTACATACGGAGACCTTGTAACACTTTTTCGTGTGCCAGTTATTATACATGTTAACCTAAATATTCTCTTGTATGTTTTCCATGTATTTTTCACGTCGACAGTTAAAACAGTAACGTAGAGGACAGTGTGCGAAATAAAACCCCGGGGAAGAAACGTTGCAACAGACAGAAGATTCCATTCTGAGGTATACGAAGCAGAGGGAGAGCAGGGAGTAGAGTGAGGGTTGGCAAAAATCAAGATCAAGTATAGTATTTCCACCTGCCTATATACTGTTTATATTTAAATGGAATATCTAGAATAGTTAAAAAAATCTTCCCTCCAAGCACTGTCTGGGGTTGTTTGTTACCTGGGGAGAGGGGAGGGTATACCTGGTGGGAAAAAGTTCGAAAATACAGCCCAATATTGGAACCTCACCGCCCCGTTCCCCAAAGACCCAAACTTAAGCAGGAGTCCCCCCAACTCTGCCTCCTAACTACTTAACTCCCTAAATTTAGTTCCCCTCCCTGGCGTCTCCTGGGTCGTCTGGGAACACACACACACACACACACACACACACACACACACACACACACACACACACACACACACACGACTTACTTTTCCGATATGAGGTCTCTTTTGTGGTTTATTTTCGCTGCTATGAGACGACAGCATTTTATGAGAACTTCTTGACAGAGACAGAATTAAAGAAGTTTACAACCCACTGAACTTAAGTTTCTTGAATAAACCGTAAAAAATACCTAACTCCACCTTCCTTCACATGCCACCTCTTTGGCCCATGATGCTCCCTCAGCGTGGTTGGTGAATACGTGAAATGTGCATATCCAGGACTTTAATTACCGGTACGTGAAAAAAAAAATAGTAAGAAAACACGTCTCTATATTGAAGGGATTAAAGTCACTGTCTTTTATGTTATCCCACCTCGAAAATCGGGCTAAGATATCGCTGCCTGAAGGAGGAAGATTGGCGTTTGGATATATACCTATTGACTACACGAAGGTCAGTCCAGTGGCACCCAGGTCAGCCCGATGGATCATTTTAACCCCCTCAGAGGACGTCATTTAATCTTGCTGTAACGGACGATTTTATTCAGCACACACGACATGGAGGCGATTTGCTTGTGGCCACCCCTTTCGGGATGAAGGCGTCTGGCAATAGATAGACACAAAAGCACCCAAGTAATGAGAGTTAATGAAGGCTGTATCTAACCCCCCTAGTTCTAAAAGCCTCTACTAGCCCCTCCTAAGCTGAGTATAATCGTCTAAGTTAACAAGAATAAAAAACAGGCAGCCTAGTCCTTAAGTTTTCATGGCCGGGAGTAATGGAACTAATAAAGTCAAACAGCACACTTAGAGACTGGGTTAGTGGTACATAAAGCCACGCATGGAGGTGAGGTGAGGAGAGGTGAGGCGGGGTGGGATGGGGTAGGGTTGGATGGAGTGGAGTGTGGTGGGGTAGGGTGAGACATGCTGGGGTGGAGTGGAGTAGGGTTTGTTGTGGCGGAATGGAGGTGTCAGGTATATTGCTGGGAAACACGATGTGCCTGTGTCTTTCTACCAATGAGTCTCAGCTTCCACCCTTTCCACCAGACAACAGTAGAAGCACCTGTGGCAAAAATAATGGCAGTGATCACTTATACGCGCTTGTGTACAACGCCCCTTCCCAGTACTTCTTTTCGAGGGACGTCAGAATCTAGAGCCTAGATATCGATGCTGTGCTTGTTTCAACTTGCGAGTATATTTCTTCCATTTGATCCATTTGAACAGTTCACGGCATTGAGGTAAAAATTAGTGTACATTAAGTCAATCCAGGTGGCCGCCAGAGTTCGCACCTATACACTGAGTCGTATCCTTGTTGGCCAAAGGATATATCGTTACGGTTTTTCCTCGGCGATTTATTTTATAAATTGTACCTTCTTGTATGTTACGAATGCAGATGATGTCGGTATTAAAAAGATGAAAATTATTATACAGAGGATATTCAGGTGTAGCAGGACCAGTGACTAAAACAGAAGTACATCGAAGTCAAACATACTAGGGAGAGTACCGGCCAGTGTGGACAGTGTAAGTTACCCACACTGTACTTCGCCTTAAGCCTCTGTGAGCCTCATGGGAGACTTGTCGGACGTGGTGGTTATGCGGCGGAGTCTGTGGCACTGTCAGAGCCTCCTTGTTCTGTGTGCCAAGGGTTCGTCCAGCGTAGTTCTCTGTCTTCTGTGTACCTGTTCATCCTGCGGTTAAAAAAAAATAAATAAATAAATAGGGTGGAGATTCACAAACACATCGTACCCGTGATTTCTTACTGCAGGAAGAACAAGGAGAGTGTAGAATCGTCCTTTGTCTCTTGGTCTGTCTTAAACACGTCATGCTTGCGAGAGGAAAATTTATCATGACTCATTCCTTATTTCACCACACAATCACATTCATTTTTTTGTTTTTCACTTTTAACTGAAAGAAATCGTCTGGCGTTAGCTGGAATAATATAAGAGGAAAATATATGCTGACCTTGATAATTAAATAGAATAAGTTTTTTGAAGTCATTAGCCTTAACTTAATACGGTATACGGTAATGAGGGGCCTTCAGCCTTGCCTCGTTAGTGCCCTAATTAATAACTGCCTTTGTGTGGCCGGGTAATTACTGCCACGCTGCCTGTTGGCCCACTTTTATGGAGAGAAAGAGAGAGAGAGAGAGAGAGAGAGAGAAAGGTATTAGTTTTTTTGTTTTTTTTTGCTATGTTGTTTTTCGTATACTTTTTCATACAAGAAGCACAAGGATTATACATAGATTAAGCTGTTATTTATCTTTCTCAAAAATATAACAATAGATATTTCCATTCCGGTCTAAGGATAAGAATGAAATGAAAGGATAATAATGAAATGAAAGGATAATAATGAAATGAAAGGAGAATAATGAAATGAAAGGAAAATAATGAAATGAAAGAATAATAATGAAATGAAAGGATAATAATGAAATGAAAGGATAATAATGAAGTGATAAACCTGCTTGCTGAAAGGCCTCTGTGAAAGAAGTTTGGCAGGGGAGGTAGAAGATAAATAGCTAAATGATGTAGGATAGTCGTTGATAATTCTGAGCCGTCCCCACAAAGCACGAGAAAGATCCTGGTGGACTGTAAGATGAGCGTTATATATGTACCACCCTGTATACATGAAAAGAGAAGGAGGCCGAGTAATTTTGAAATGCCTGGTAAAAGAGCACCATAGTTTGAGAGGAAGAAGATGAAAAAGAGAACAAAAAGATTTTTAAAAGTTACTGTTATGACGACGAGTGATTTGGAAAGCCAGGGTGAAGAACCAGGTAAAAGAGGAGTATAATTTGAGAGGAAGAAATTGGAAAAGAGAGCAGGTAGATTTTTAAAAAGGTAGTTATATGAGAGAAGGGCATCTTCCTTCTCCCATCCCCACGAATATTGCTGTCGCGGGTGAGTGTTGGAACGGGGGAGGCTTTTAGAAGCGTGTTTGAGTACTGGATAATGTGAAGGAATCCTCACGCCCTGGTAAACTAGGAGAGGTTTGGGTAGAGGAGGGAAAAGGGAGAGACGAGGATAAAGTGTTGGCAAATAAGTGTAGGCTATCTGTGGACATTTCAACTTCTTCTTGCATTATTTTGTCAAGCTGTTTTATGCTTTCCCTTTTCACACATTTCCTGATGTTTTATACACCTATGCCGACATTAGCCCACAGAGTGTATTGTTTTGCCTGACGTTCTTCTGTGTGTGTGTGTGTGTGTGTGTGTGTGTGAACAGTGTAACTCATGCATTTTTACCTGACTTAAACTAGACTTGGTGGAAGGAACGGGGGTCAGAACGTTGGTTGCCGTATTATTATTATTATTATTATTATTATTATTATTATTATTATTATTTTAGAACACTAGGTTGAAGGTCATGGTTATACGTCTTTGTCACCTTAAACACCGCTTTAGTCCAAACATAATTGAAGGACTGAGAGTATGGCAAGGATGAAGTGATTTAATTTTGAGAATACTGAAGAGAAAAATTCACTGGGCTGGGTCAAATGTTAGGCCCTACAACTCAATATTTATTCGATTTGGACCTTGGTGGAAGGGTTGATGGTCAGCCAAGGATGATGGTTTAGTTTTGAGAAGTGAGCCTTAGAGCAAAGTCATCATAATTGAAATCCGATTTGTACTAAACTTTATGGAAGTGTTAAGGATCAGGCAAGGATGAAGTAGCCCGATTTTAAGAACAGGCAGTTGAAGGTCAGGTCACAGAGGAGGGTCAGATGCTCGGCCTTTAGAACTAGTGCTGAAGGGCGTAGGTGCTGCCCATACTGAGTGCTGATTCTTGTCCTTTACGGTTTTTCCTCCATTTCCATTTATAGTTCCCCCTATTCCTCCCCTTCTTGCCCTTTTTTATATTTTTCCTTCTTTTCCCTTTTACAAGATGCCTGTTCTTCTTGCAGTGTTTGCCTCTAATATTCTCCTCCTCTTTTTCTTCGCATACAAGTTGATAATGGTCCCTTGTTTCTTTTTCATTCCACATAATTGCTTGCAAGTCTCGTAACTCTGATTCTTATTTTTTTTCCCCCTTCCTCTTCAAAAATTTCCCCGTTTTTACGTTGTCGCTTCATTTTTTAACTTCTCACAAAATTCCTGCTCTTTTCTCGTTTTTTTTTTTTTTTTTTGCCCTTCTGTCAGCTTCCTCTGTCTCTCATATTTTTTTTTTTTTTAACTTCCACCAAATTTCATTACTTCAGCAAGTTTTGTCATATATTTTTATTTCCCCTCCATCTCTCATATTCTTTGCTCTTTCCCTTCTCACAAAATTCCTCTTCTTCTCCGTTTGTTTTTCTCATAATTCCCCCTTTTTCCTGCCCTCCCCCCTCTCGGCTTCCCCTCACCCCGCCTCACAACTCACCCCTCGGCCACACAGCAAGCGTGACCTGGCTTAACCTGTGCCGTCCACCTCTTGTATATTTTATTCTTGCCATCTCCAGACGATTTCTCTCTCTCTCTCTCTCTCTCTCATTTATTCATCCATCCATTCGCACACTCATTTATTGTCAGTCAGTGTGTGTGTGTGTGTGTGTGTGTGTGTGTGTGTGTGTGTGTGTGTGTGTGTGTGTGTGTGTCCTCCCACCCAGCCTCGCATCTCACCGCTCGGGCAGACAGCGAACGTGCCGGGGCTTAAGTAACACGTTTTTAAAAGCTCTTCTGGACCCGGATTTAAGGTCTTTGTGCCGGGGAGTCTTCTCGTTAGGCTCCAATGAAGACACACACACACACACACACACACACACACACACACACACACACACACACACACACACACACACACACACACACACACACACA
Organism: Coenobita brevimanus; assembly: GCF_032717465.1. NCBI lineage: Eukaryota > Metazoa > Arthropoda > Malacostraca > Decapoda > Coenobitidae > Coenobita > Coenobita brevimanus. Next base: position 857,428 of record NC_137007.1, read on the forward strand.
CACACACGACCGGCGCCAGTTATGCTAGGAAGTGTTAAGCTGGACTGCTGCCAGGAAAGAGAAAGATGGCACAATAACATCATTAGCGGGAGACGAAGGACTGAGAGGCACTAGGTAGCAGGGGAGGCTTCTTAACACCTCTTCCTTGGCGATTTATTTTGCATACTACACCATACCATACTCCCTTAATTTTTTTTTTCTTTTATTCTATTTTAATATCGACTTTGAATCAGTAATATATAAGGCAATACTGAGGTGTTTATGCAGAAGAAATGTCTAGGTAAAAGGTGTCAAAGGAATCCCAAAGTCACTTAGAATATGATCGGAAGTGTTAAATATCCCAAAGCTACTTAGAAAATTACCTAAAGTGTTGAGGTAGATGGTTGGCAGGGCAAGAGAAAGATGGGAAAATAATATAATCAGGTGGAGAGGAAGAAGAGAGGAGATGGGAAAGGCGTAAAGAATCAGAAGGCAGAGAAAATACTAAAGGAGATGAGAGAAGAGGGGAAAAGAGACGAGTGGAGAAGAAGAGAGGGAGATCGAGAGATTATTAGAGAGGAGGAGAGAGGAGGGAGGGAGGTGCATGAATTGAAGATGAAGGAGAATGAGGGAAGGAGGAGAGGAGAGAAAAGAAGACAGGAAAATGAAGAAGAGATCAGTGAAGAGAAGAGAGGGAAAGGAAGGAGAGATGTGAAGAGAAGAGAGAGGAGAGGAGAGGAGGGAAGAAGAGAGGAAGGGAGGGTGGGAAGAGGGAATCAGGTAGATAAAGCAGGAGGCGGGAAGGAAACGCGGCAGTAAAACAGGCAGGTAATGTAATTCAGGGAGGGATAGGAGGCTCGTAACAGACCTGGGGAGAGGAGAGGGGGAGAGAAGGAGAGATAATTACGTGGAGGGGAGAAATGGAGAGATAATCACCTGGTAGGGAGAGATGGAGAGAAAATCACGTGGTAGGAAGAGATGGAGAGATAATCATGAGGAGAGGGAGAGGGAGTGAGATAATTACGTGGAGGAAAAAAAAAAAATGGAGGAAGAGAGGCAAGAACTTGAGAAAGGGAGCAAGAACCAGAGGAAAAAAGGCACGAAATTTTAGAAGGAAGGCAAGAATATTGGAGGACATGGAAAAATATGTAGAATTTAGACTCTTCTCTATTCAGTCGCTTTATCTGGCAGTTAGAGTAGGACTATAAAGAATATTTATTAGTTTTTCATATGTTCACTTATTTTTTTGACAATAGTTTTATATGTTTCTTATTTTTGAAATTTACAGAAAGATACACATGAGTACATTTGTCTAGCTACAAGATGAAAGTACAGAGACTAAGGGGCCGTGGGAAAAGAAAACTATCATTGTCTTTCCAGCCAGTCAGAGATCCTTAAACTTCTTTCAGCATGATTATTTCACAGGTGTAAGTAGATTGATAGGATTCATTTGGCAAGTAACCAAGGAGACTCATCCTACCGTACAGTACCTCATAACTAAGACTCACTAATTTTCCTGTAACCACGATTTTGTATTCAAGTATTGGGAGTGGTCTAGGTGTGTCAGGTGAAAACAGACTGAATACAGCAGACCATAAGTAAGGAAAAAATGTGTGAATGAATGAAAGTGAAGGTGGAGGATGGGTGAGGAGCTGTTAGGGATCTGTGATGTGGGTATTCAAATTGGTATTGATTTTGTCTGAAAAGTCTTAAGCTTACCTTCTGCTTGCCTTCCTTTATTCTCCTGTCGTCTTCAAACCTCATAAATTCTCCCAGCCCTTCCAGTTCACTCTCTCCTTTCCCTTCTTTCCTTCTCCCTTCCTCTTCCCACGCCCTTCTCCTTCCCTTTCCCCACTCCCACGCATTCCCTCCTCCCCAGTCCCCTCTTCTCTGTCCCTCCTTGTCCTCTCGTTCCTCTCCTTCCTCCCACCCTTTCTTCCTCTCCCCCATCCCCACCATCACTCTGCTCCACAAACATTCTGTCAGACTTAAATCTCGTAAATGGATGAATCTGAAATATTTAACCTGGGAACGAGAAATGGAATCCAGGAACATTATCAGGCTTCACGGCCGCCTGTGATGATTGTTTTGCCCATGTCCGTGTGTGTGTGTGTGTGTGTGTGTGTGTGTGTGTGTGTGTGTGTGTGTGATGTCAGTTTGATGCCCCCACAGACAAGGATTGAGCTAAACAGTGCTAACTTTATCACAATCAAACACCTTCATACATACCCACATCAGAACCAAGACACACACACACACACACACACACACACACACACACACACACACACACACACACACACACACACACACACACACACACACACACACACACACACACACACACACACACACACACACACACACACACACACACACACACGAGTAAGTGCGTGAGGAAAACATGTGCGTCTCTGTATGTATCTTACGGCAGTGTAAAGCCAAGTAAGTGAGGTGCATCCCACAAGGCAGCAGCTACAAACACTGGGGAATATTACTGAGACTGAGAATTTAGCTTTCACCGCGGGGACATGTTTCATATCGTATTCTCGCCATCACCAGACGATTTCCCTCAGCTTAGGAGAGACTTTGTGCTCTGGAGGGGTTAGAGACAGCCTTAATTAACTCCCTCAGTACGACATCTTTCCCAGGTTGAAGAAAATTACGATTAGCAGAGAGAATAGGCCTACACTGATTGTCCAAGTTACGTCTATCAGTCTTATGACGTATTGTGGGCTCTATTTTGCCCTTAATATCTCCAAACGATTTTATTCTCCTTGACATTGGCTTTACGAACTGGAGGGGTTAGATAGAGCCTCCATCAACCCCTTCATAGCACAACGTCTCCATTAAATAAAATCGCCTATACCCTTCTCACTTTTGGCTGGCTTAAAACCGCCATTTCTCCATCCTGAAGGCTGATGTGTAGCAGTAAACCATCAGCATAAACACTCAAGCTCCTATGACTCACTCAGCTGAATAATATCGACTTATGGTAGGATGAGCAGAATACTAGAGTTGCCTTACCCATGAAAATCTTAAGATCTTTTGTAATTGAGACCCTGGAGCGTTGCCAAAGCGTAAACAAATAATTCAGCGCTAATTTTACGTGAAACTTTCCGTGCCTAAAGTTTCCCCCAGCTGCAGATATTTCACTAGGACGGTGTTGAAGGCGAAAGTAGGTATAAGTTATTAGGATGGAGTATACGGAAGTTGTTAATGTATGAGGGACTCTGAGGGAAGTTTGGCTCGCGCTGCATCCTTATACTGATGAACCTGATCTATATAGCTCTTAAATACATACATACATACATACATACATTCATACATACATGCTTACATAAGTATATACATGCATAGGCCTACATGGGACGATACGAGGTTTGGTCGTTGTAGTCCAGATCACTTAAGCTACAGGAGCCCGTCTAGTGTTCCCGGCAGTGTTTACAAGTGAAGTGGTGTGTTAGTGTACTGTACAAGGCTTTCTGCAGACAGACTTCCACCACTGTACACCCGGTTATGCTAAGTATACATGTTTTCAGTCTAAATGCCCACAAAAATGTTCAAGTGTACAGTACATCAAATATTTCTTCCGCTATCATCAGTGAGTGTAGATTCTTGGCTTCTCCATCCTGTACTGTATATTTCCTTTTTCGTTGCAGATTAAGCACATTCATCCTCGTCTCCTCTGTCTTACTGGTGTTGGCTCTCCCCTTCTGCACCATTAATAGTCTTTCATATTCAGATCTCCTCCCCTCACACTGCCTCTCTCTCCTCTATGCTACTGACTAGGGCCTGGTGCCATGTACTTACTTCCCTGTTGTACAACTGACTCTGCTGAAATACTGATGAAATGCCGCTGAAGTCAGTGCTCTCCCTTCCTGCTTCTCCCTGCTCATTCTCTCGAAGTAACACACACACACACACACACACACACACACACACACACACACACACACACACACACACACACACACACACACACACACACACACACACACACACACACACACACACACACACACACACACACACACACACACACAGAGTAAGTGCGTGAAGGAAACATACATAGCCTACATACATACCCGGTACATACATACATCATGCAACACGTCCAGGTTCCCTTTGACTTCCTCTCAGCTGAATAAAATCGTCTGGTGTTAGCTAGCGTAGACTACACCCTTCTCACTAAAACTTGCCTTAAATTTCAGTCAGTCTATCTTGAATATACTTTGCTATAAGAACAGATTAACCGTAGAATATGATGCTAGTCACGAAGAAGCACCATGGGAAGAATGTAGAAAAAGCGTGAAATAAGTTACTCAGGGACGAAAATCTGGGCCAAGTTAGAGTAAAAGGAGTATAACAGAGTTGTCCCCAGCATGAGAGAGTTAATGGTGACAGTATTAACACCCAGTTTTCTATAACTCATTTTTCTGTTGATTCCTGGAAAATTTTAAAGGTATTCAGAGGCCGTTTTAATAATAGAAGAAGTAAATATTAAAATTCTATATGATTAAAGCATATCACTATACGGTATACATCATATACACTTAACATTTGCATAAACATTCATTTGGTAAGAAAATATGACGTTGTTGTAAGAAAAATAAATAAAGAGACACGTATTGGACGGGCTACTTGCTGTGTCCTGGGCAGCGTAATTAAAGTTTCGCAATTATAACTTTGTGCATGTGGCAGAAAGCTTCCAAAAAATGTAGAGTCCACGCAGACCTCACCTGGTATTCTCTGTTTACCTGGTTTACCTGGCCTACGAACGGTTAAATCCAGGTGTAGGATAATTTTCCCCACAAAAATATTCCAGTCTTCGCATAGTGTTTGGAAATACAGCTTCGTGAATTGTATGGGAAATCCGTCGTCATACTTTTCATAGTACCGTAGTAAAAATCTTCTCAAAATAAATGTTGTAAAAATAATCCGAAAATAAACATTGTATAATTTGCCTTCCTTTTATTTCCGGTTACCTGTAATATTCTTGAAGACGTTTCTCATAAGTTCAGGTGTGAGGGGCGAGTCTTAGAGGTACAGTGTCTTAAAATAAATAGGTATGTCTCTCTCTCTCTCTCTCTCTCTCTCCCTAAAACGCTCTTCACACTCGCTGCTTCCATCCGTCTTTCCTTGCCTTACACCTCCCTTCTGTCACTTCGCTTCCTTTCTCACCTCTACCATTCATCTCTCCTTCACTCCCCCCCCCCCTCTCTCACTTCCCTCCATCCTCCCTCATATGCTACGTCTCCTCCTCCTCCTCCCTCTCCTCTCCTCCAGCCTGCCATAATAAGAGCACAATTTCAGAGTTTAGTGATTAGTGTGTTCAGACGTCCCAAGTTGAGAACATGAGGAGGGATTACTGTGGGGTCAGGAGGAAGAAAATGAGAGAGAGAGAGAGAGAGAGAGAGAGAGAGAGAGGCATAGGATAGGGTAGCAAGACAACAATGGCTGGACAGGAAGCAGACTATACTTTACCTGTTTTTCTGTCTCTTTCCAGGTAAGTCAAGCATCCGGAACAGTTGGAGCGAAGGTGGCGGTGAGTACTAAGGTTATTATTAAACCGAGTGTGCTAAGGTGTAATCAAACCCCTAATACTTCCGGTCATTAACGAAACACCTGTAATTACTGATCAGGTAAGCACGGGTAAGAAACGACTACCTGGTCTTTCATTATCACGCGATTCAGAAATTATCGCCAGAAATCGGGGGCGTGTTCACACCCCTGTCTGTCCATTTATCTAGCCATCTATCTCTGTCTATCTATCTATCTGTCTATCTGTCTGTCCGTCTATCTATCGGGAAAGAGACTAAAAAAAAGCTTAGACACAAATTATGCAAATGGGTGTCTCTCATATAATTAGCATTTTTTGATGTAATATTTTTATCCGGCCAACCTCGCTAGTTTCAGTGTATAATTAATTAGGCGTTATGTGACTCCTGGTGGTGCTTGGCCTGAGAGAGAGAGAGAGAGAGAGAGAGAGAGAAATCGCGGCAGTTGAGTAAAGGCAGAACATTGTATGAAGATCAGTTTCGTAAATTTCGTGAAGACTTTTCAGTGTGTAAAGCCACCCCTTGTCTTAACCCCTTCAGTACGATGACGTCTTTTAGCGGTTAATTCTTGCTGCCTCCAGACGATTTTATTCAGCTGAGGAAATATCTCGCGTACCGTACTGAGCTGGTTAATCAAGGCTGCATCAACCCCTCCAATTCAGTCTTTACTAAGCTGAATGAAAGCGTCTGAAATGAGTAAGAAGGAGGGTAGATGGAACACACACACACACACACACACACACACACACACACGCACACGTTGTAGTGATGGAGTATTGCAGTCTCCATCCAACCCCCTCCAGTCAACAAAAGTCTCCCCTAAGCCAAATAAAATCGTCTGGTGATAGGAAGAATAAACAGTACATACCATGGTTGTAATGTAAAGTAATTTCGCCATAATTGTACGATCATTTTGCACCTGGATTACTGTACACCTCCTCTAATTGTGTACTTTTGCCGTAGAGGTAGGCCTAAATAAGGAAGGACCAGGAAAATATGCTAAAAAAAAAAAAAGCCTACATTCTCACTCTATTTTTGATTGATTGAGTTTGTCATAAGCCCGAGTGTCATGCCTCAATTAGCCCAAGTGTCATGCTTCAACTAGCCACAGTGTCATGCCTTAGCTAGCCAGAGTGTCATGCCTCAACTAGCCCCAGTGTCATGCCTCAGCTAGCCCAAGTGTCATGCCTCCCGTTGAGTCGTGGGGAGTGGTGCTGGATAGCCTGAAATGGACAGGTAATGGACAGGTAAAGGGAGTCGTTTGATGTGAGAGGCGAGGCTGTAAGTGATCCCCTTGACACAACAACCGTGGCCTGCCTGCACTGCCACGCCACATGACCATACACTAACATGGTCTGGGATGCCAACCATATGCAGATTTCCTGTTGGTTTGTAGGCAGGGACCATTATAGGGTATACTACTACTACTATTACTGTTACTACTACTCCTCTCTCTCTCTCTCTCTCTCTCTCTCTCAGGAAGCGTTCTTTGCAATGTCGTCCTGAATAAAACACAGCACTCTCCTTATATCGAATCACCGTAACCCGTAAAACAACCCGCACAAACACGACTGATAAAGGTGACCCCCGTGAGGATAATTACCAGACTAAAACGCTTCAAAGCCTTAATTGCAAATCCCCCCCGCCATTAACCCAAGCCCTCACTAATTACACGAAGGCCACTTAGTAAATGGGTGGAGGGTGGGGGGAGAGGGGATGGGAGTTTTTATTTATTTATTTTTTATTTATATATTTTTTTGGCATCGTGAATCCGGGTACCGGTACGTCATATTCAGGTTATGCTTGCTTCTGTGCTCTTTTCACCTTAACTTGGCTAAGGTTTTAATAGTTTTGTTGGCTATTCTGTTTAACTCAGCGGGGGAAGACAGGACTGCAGCTCTCCACTCATTCCATCGCATTTCGTTAGTAACATTATTTTGTACTGTAGTGTTAATCAGTTGTTTTAGTTCAGAGTTCACGATGGAGAGATGGCAATTTTAGGCCAAGTTAGAGTGAAAAGAGTGTATATACCATTCTTTTTATTCGTCGTAAGGAAGGCTGTACTAACCCCTTCAGTTCGAAAAGTCTGTCTAGATTTAATACAATCTTCAGAGCCCAAGAATTAAAAGAAAATGACGGCCTCAGGTTCAGTGAGTTAATTACACGATGGGTATTTACTGAAGGTGTGTCATGTGGGGTCGACCTGGCAATGCTAAAGTGGGGCATCAGAGGTTAGTCGAAAGGTGAATAAAATCGCCTAGTAACAGTAAAAATAAAATAGCTATAATCCTTTCACTTTAACTTTGCGCAGATTTTCGTCCTTTTGCTGCCTGTTTCATATATGCAGCGTATCTTGTAAAATGACTTAGCTGCATCCTTGTTTAGATCTTAGAAGGAATGGCAAGGGAGTGAAGTGACAGAGGGAGAGAGAGAGGAAATTGGAGAAGGGGATGGAGGAGGTGGATGAAGCGGGAAGCAGAAGATTTATGGCTCAGTTTACCAGAGTTAAGGTCACGATATGTCTTGCCTGGTGTGTGTGTATGTGTGTGTGTGTGTGTGTGTGTGTGTGTGTGTGTGTGTGTGTGTGTGTGTGTGTGTTTTGAATTGTCTGGCAGTAGTATAAATGTAAGCCTATATCTTCCTCTTCTACATTCTTTGTCTTCCCAACAGATCTTCTTCCTGTCCTGTCCCTTTTCTGTCTTCTCCCCATCCCTCTTCTGTTTTCTTCTATTCACTCCTTTCTTATCTGGCATTTTGGTCCGAGTTTTTAAAAAATTCTCGCTTTGTTTTTCTCTTTTTTCTTTCCGCGTCACATTTTTTTTTTTTTTTACTTACACTAAGTTCTAGCCCATTTTTGGCCATAGGGGTTCACTTGTTCCATCAACATTATTATTCCAACCTTAATTTCCGCCTAAGAGATGAGGTGAGGTAGAATCCAGGAACAATTCACCTTTGTAATTTCCGCACTAAGAAACAGTTTTCAGTCATAATCAATTTTGTTATCTTTCTTCCCTATCTACGACCATCATTCTGTTTATCGTCATTTTTGTACCGTACACCTTCGCGCACGATACGGTGGTGGGATTTTGCTTTGCTTTGCTTGGTGTGTGTGTGTGTGTGTGTGTGTGTGTGTGAACATAATAATCAGTTAAATTGACTTACGTGTGTGTGTTTATAAATATTATCTATGTCCCTGTCATTACCTGTATGTTTTGTTTATATATTAGTATTCCTCCAGGGCTGTATTTATATATTATCTATCTGGTGTTCTATCTATTTTTGTCTATCTCTGTTATTCTGTTTATTTTGTGTCTGTATGGAAGGGTATTTTTGTTTTCTCTGATATCTCTCCTTGACTGGCTTCTTTCCTGCCCTCCTCAGTGCCACCACATTCCCTCCCATATCCTCCGCCTCCCTCCATATCTCTCCGTCACTTCCTTCCCTCATTCCTCACCCCTACCCCGCTTCCTACACCCTCCCTTCCTCTTCTCTGCCCACTCCTTCCTTTTCCTTCTCTTTCATTGATTCTCTCTCTCTCTCTCTCTCTCTCTCTCTCTCTCTCTCTCTTTTCATTTTCCTCCCTTCCTCCCCCTGCTTCCCCCCTCACCCATTGCCTCATCCCCGTTATATTTTCTCGTTTCCTCCCTTCGCTTCGTTTCTTCCCCCTCCCTTTCCATCTCCCTCCTCCATTCCACGGCACCCTCATCTCTTCCTCCCCCTCTTCCTCCCCTCCTCTCTCCTTCCTTGTTCGCCTATTTTTCACTCTTTCCTCTCCCTTTCGTTCACTGTGCTTCTTCCTCGTCTTCCCCTCGTCTCTGCAACCCCCCCCCATTCCATTTTTCTTTCTTCCTGGGTTCTCTCTCCATTTCCTTTTTCTCTTCGTGATCGCAGTCTCTCTCTCTCTCTCTCGCTCTCTCTCTCACACACACACACACACACACACACACACACACACACACACACACACACACACACACACACACACACACACACACACACACACACACACACACACACACACACACACTGACGACCTCCACCACCATTACCTATAGTTTATGTGACCACCTTTGATGCTACCACTTCTCTCTCTCTCTCTCTCTCTCTCTCACACACACACACACACACACACACACACACACACACACACACACACACACACACACACACACACACACACACACACAGAGGGGAGGGAGAAAGAGAAGAGAATTGGAGTGAAAGACGGAGGGGGAGGGAGGAAAAATCGGGTGGCCAGGAGGAGACTGAGAGGTAAGGAAACAAGAAGAAAATTATGGAGGAAGTAACGGAGAGAGAGAGAGAGAGAGAGAGAGAGAGAGAGAGAACGACACATGACGCGGATGAAATGGGTGATAAAGAGAGGGGAGAGACGGGGAAAGACGGAGAGACAGGGAGATAGTCATATGAGGCTGAAGGGAGGGAGCTGGATTACTGAAGATTAAGGAAGAATATTGTGTGAGAGCGAGGGGAGGCAAAGGGAGTATACGAAGATAACAGGAGAATGTCTTGTGATAATGAAGACAGATAAAGGGAAGACGGATGGTGACGAGATCCTATGGTGTGGTAATGAGGGCAGGCTGTGGGTAGTCTATAAGTGTGGTAGAGAGTGAAGTAAGGCGAATATCAAGGGAGATTTCTTTACAACAGGTGCTGGAGAGGGACGCCTTCATGTGGTGGCACAGATATAACCAGGACGACATCTGGTGGTTTAAAGTGTTAAGGCGTCCCAGCAAGATCTGATTTATAAGGGTTTGCATCCAGTGGTTGGTTGGAGTTTATGCTGACATCTCAAAGGGAAAAGGGACTAATTACTCTCCCCAAAAACTTAGTCAAGCCCCGGGCACCAGCTCTCCTGATGGGGTAATATAGGACTGGATTATAAACTGACAGAGCAGACAGATTACTCTCTAAAACAACACATCATTTGCTAACCAAAACAAAACCATTAGTAATCATCAAGTTTATTGTGCTGCATTATGATGGGTAGTCATTAGTCAGCTGGGCACATCACCTGGTCATTCATTACCACCCACATTAGTTACTGCCGACTCCATAACTTAGAAAAATGTAAAGTGGGCATTTCTGGATGTCTTTCAGTTACTGTTGTGTGTCCTGAATATTGGTGTGGTGTCCTCAGGCTCATCAGGACATTAACCCGATAGACTGCATGTTAAAGCTGGCTCTCTGCAGTCCACCATTCTCCTTTTGTGATGATAGGGAGAGAGGAACAGCCGTATAACCAAGCAGCTCTTTCGATGCCAGGCCGTGAAAGCGTCCCTCTCCTGCACGTCCCTAAATGTAAACAAACGTATCGAGAGCGTAACAGGATTATCGGGAAGAGGGAGCGAGAGGAAGGGGGAAATGTGAATATTGAGTTACGGCTTCAGGTTTAGCGGAGAAATGTTTGTGGAATAAGATAGGTGGATTTGCTCGATAGTTGAGGCAGAGCGATGTGGGTTTACTTAGAGAGAGAGAGAGAGAGAGAGAGAGAGAGAGAGAGTCAGAATCAAAACTACCACACACAAAAACAAAACACACACACGCTGACAGAAAGAGATGTTGAGACGCAGATACAGAAATGCCCGTTTACACACACACACACACACACACACACACACACACACACACACACACACACACACAGACGTCAGGAAAGATTAAAACCCGTGAAGACATTTGCATACCGCGACAGCCGCTCCGGGAGCCTCGTAACTTCCCCCTGTTTTTTGCTTCAGATTCTTGGCTGATAAATTTGCCTTGTCTGAGTTGAAATGAGAGTGAGGTCATTGTCTTTGATGCCAGACGATGCGATTCAGCTTTCTAAACTCTTCTGGTTGTAAATGGGGTTCGAGAAGTTTCATACATCACCTTATACTCAAGAAAGTTAGATTTTGAAGTGTTGGGCAGCTGTATGTGTGAGGAGGAAAAGTATAAGTATGCAGTGTTTTATTCAGAGCATAGAAAAATGTGACTGTGAAGTGTCTGGAAGATGCATGAGGGATGACAGAGGTATAAATATTCTTTTCTGTACACAGCTTAAACTCAAGAATGTTTGTAAGTTTGGTTTCTGAATACCGGGTGATAAATTTACCTTTCCTGAGTTGAAATGAGAGTGAGTTGATGCAGGAAATAGCTGTGTTTGCCACGACGACGGGGTCTGCTGTTCTGACAAACATATTTCCAGAATCTTTCCGTACGTTTATATCCAGATAAAAAAAAAAATGAGGTTAGCAGGCTTTGTAAAACGTATGCGGCTTGAGAGACTGACTAGGAGATTGCATGATACTTGGTGGTTGTGAGGAGGAGGAGGAGGAGAGAATCCAAGAACGAGGTGGAGAGGGAGAAGCTGACAAGGAGAGTATATGAAAGTGAGGTGGTGGTTATGATGAGCATGAAAAAGAGGCCTCCCCATTCTCTCCCTCCCCCCAAATTATCTCATCATAATAAGCACATTATAATAAGCACATATTCTCGGCTTAAGGAGTTTGACTACTTTGATAATCCGACTTCGTAACAATGGGGGCACTTTGGGAGCTAGACATAGGGAGGAAAGATCGGATGAGGCTGTTGAAGAAGGTGTATAAGAGAAATTTAAGGACGGATCCAAGCGAGTGTAAGAAGAGAGAATATCAGGAAGGCATAAGAAGAGGTTGAAGGAATTAGGGATGAGCAAAAGCCTGGGATAATTCAGGCCTATCAAGAGAAAATAGTAAAGTGTTGGCAAGCAGAGAATACAAGAAGAATAACGTAGACAATATTGAGGACTTATGAACCAAATTAAAAAGTATGATGGGTAATGCTCTCTTGCTGTTCCCCAGGTCAAGGTTGTCTTAAATAAATCCAGCATCAGATAATGAGAAGAGGCACGTCGTAGTGAAGGGATTATTTTTGGAAATTTTCAGTCGCTTTATCTTGAGAGAGTCCTTAAGTTGAATAAGATCGTCTGGAGTGAGCAAGGAGGAAATGGAAAGACGTTTTCGGGCTGAAGACGCTAACTACCTCTCACCCTCCGCGCGCACACACACACACACACACACACACACACACACACACACACACACACACACACACACGTGCAAGCACCTGGGACCAAAATATGCAGATCTCTCGAGGATTTTGCTGGCCGGGAGACACACATCTGGTTGTGTGTGTGTGTGTGTGTGTGTGTGTGTGTGTGTGTGTGTGTGTGTGTGTGTGTGTGTGTGTGTGTTTCCTGTCTCGTGCTTGCATCTGTTTATCGTATCATTTCTCTACATACGCGTCTGCGTACATGATGCAGCCAAATATAATCCATTCACCTTAACTGCCAAGATTTTCGTCCCTTTGCAGCTTATTTCACGTAGCTCAGTGGCAGAACAAGACAATACCACGGCTCTACAGCCTTTCCATAGCACGTCTTCGTGACTAGCACCATATTCTAGTGTAAATATATTGTTACAACTTAGCATTCATGATGGAGCGATGACAGTTTTAAGTCAAGTTAGAGTGAAAAGGGTATTATGTCAGCTTGAGTTCCGATGGTGAGAGGGTTAAGAGAGACTGATGGCGACTTGGGGATTAGAAAAGAGAGGAAGAGAGAAAAAAAGAGCAAATAGAGAGAATGAAAGCAAGAAACTCTGAAGACAGGGAAGAAAATGTATGAATGAAATTGAGAGAATGATGTGAGAAATGAGGAAAGAAGAAGAATATAAGTAAAATAAATAATGAGAAGGAAAATACCGAGAGACAAATATATATGATGCTGAAGCGTTTTAAAAGAGATTGAGGAAGACTGGTGAGAAATTGGGTCGAGGGAAGGATGGATTCAATTAGCTGACAAAGGAAAGAAGAGTGAGAAAAAGGAGATGGAGGAACGCGGAGGAAGAGTGAGAGAGAGAGAGAGAGAGAGAGAGAGAGAGAGAGAGAGAGAGAGAGAGAGTATTTGGCTGTGAGAGACAAGAACCCTGAAGACTGTGTACGAAAAGGGAATTAGGAGAGAAGGATAGATGATTAGTGAGACATTTATTCATAGAAGGGATGCCGATGTGGAAATGAGAGAGAGAGAGAGAGAGAGAAACCCAGGCGGAAGGAAGAGGTGGAGCAAGCGAGGATTTATGAGAGAGATCAAAGGATGACAAAGGCGAAGGAGGGAGAGGACGAGAAAGGGAGAGTGGAATGCCTTGGAAAAATCTCAGCATTACGAATTGCTTGAATATTATAGAACAGCCAACCCCTTCACTACGATGACGTCTTTTGCACCCCCCCATATCATGCCCTCACGTACGTTCCCTCAAGACTTAAGATATTGCCTTCCTTAATCGTATTCTTAGTCCTGTTTATCCACGTCTTCTCTTCTTCTAGGCCCTGTCACTTCTTCCAGTGTCATTTTGCTTTCCTTAGACTTTCCCTCAGCGTCGTTAATCTAGAGATAATGATTCAAGAGTCATGTAATTTCTTCCTTGACCTCACTATATCGTGTTTATTTTATCCTGTCAAGATCCATAAGCCCTTGCACCTCGATTGATGGCCAGGTGTAGTTAGATTGGAAGGTTGATTTGACTACTAACCAAGGAGACTCATTCCTGTCCCGTGATTATGAAGTAACAACTCATTATTTTTAAGTTGTGGAAGTGGCTTGGTACCGTCAGATGAAAACAGACTGAGTATAGTTCCTTCCAGGTGTTGGGTATGTTCATTTTAACTCTCTTCATATTTCTTGTCTACCTTGTCCAGGAACAGAGTAAATATAGGAGGTAATTATCTTGTTCGTCCATTAAATTTCTAAGGAACGACCTGCATATTGTATTCTGGTTAATGACAAAGGATTATTCTCTCCAATAAGAAACCTAACACGATCTAATGGTTAATGGGGAATATAGATTTTCAATAAAACTCGCACCTTAACCTTTTTCTTCCTATTAAGTTTGTCTTTCTCTTCCCTCGCTCATGCAGTTCCTAAGTCTCCTCGCCAAGTCTCTCCTCTTGTATTGCTCTCCCTCCTCTTACTCACCAAGTCTCTCCTCTTGTATTGCTCTCCCTCCTCTTACTCACCAAGTCTCTCCTCTTGTATTGCTCTCCCTCCTCTTTCCTTCTGGCTTACGATATTCCTGATCTGCCGTTCCTCTGCCATACCTCTTAACCTACACCATCCTTGGTTTAATATACAGATTTACTTTAGCCTTACTGGGAAAAAAAATGAAGGCCTGTCTCAGTGCCTGTCGACAACGCGAGGGTCAGTAAGGCAGATTAAGTCGCATTCTTCGCCTCAAATGCAGGCCACAGTAGTCTAGGTCACCGTATCGTACATTCACGTCCTCTTGTACACTGCAGGACGAACAGGGAAAAGGGGAATGAATTTTACTTTTGTCTCTTAACCCTCCAACATAGCCCTTCAACATAGCCTTTTGAGATATCCCTTCAAGATAGCCCTTCGATATGCCCCTTTATAGCCATTCAGTATAGCCCTGCACATACCGCTTCAACATAGCTGTCTGACATGGCCTTTCAACATAGCTCATCAAGACAGCCTTTCAACATAACCCCACAACATAGACCCTAAACATGCCTTTCAACATTACCCTCAACATAGCCCTTCAAAACAGCCCTTCAACATAGCCCTCCAACAGTGCTCCCCTCTCCCCCATCCCCTTTCTGGTGCGGACGTGAGAGTATCGTCGTGGCAGGCTTGGCGGTGGAGTGGCCCCATTTTTCATCTTTCTTCAACCAGTGTGGAGAGAAATGGGGCGCAGTCAGTAGACGTGAGTAATAGTGCCAGCCCAGCCTACACCCGCGCTTGTACTGTACACCGCTATCCTGCACACGGATGTACTAAACAACGCTGTACTGTACACGGCTGTAATATAGACCTATGTATCACACCGCTGTACTGAAGGTGGCACACAAGAGTACAGCCTGTTTAAGTGTTAAATATCAACTACACTTCTATCGCAATACTCCTGAATATCGTAACTCGGGGTATCATGAACAACGAGTAGTCTGGAATACCCTACTAATGGAAGTGAATCTTTTAGCAACATTATCCAAAGCATTTATTCCTGCTACTTATACACGATTTTTTTTTTTCATGTTTGGGGAAGGCTCTTGTAGTAAAGGGCTCAATGTAGGCTGTATCTAACTCTCCCAGGTCAAAAAGGTCTCTCTCATGCTTAGGATAATTCTGTAAAAGGCCGGAGAAATATTCCTTTCATCTATGCTCCTCGGGAAGAAAGCTGCATCAGAGGTGGAAAGGAACTTGGTCTGACAGCTTTACAATGCTCCCGGCGTCCTGTCATGCAATATTTCTGTCTAGCTGTCTGTGCCTGTCTGTCTATAATTCTGTTTATCCATCTGTCTTTCTATCTGCCCTTTTATCTGTCTATCTGTCTGTCTATCAGTATATCACCTAATCAATAACCAGGCGCTTTAAACCCAGAGGGGGTGGCCACAAACAACTCGCCCCCACGTTGACCTGTCCTCTGCCTTCCCTCCATCACACGCCACTTTCATCAACCTCTCCACTCAGTCCTTACAACTCATCGGCGGTCTCCCTCTCTCGATCCCTCTCATTCTCGGTCACCCTCTCCTCGTTTCCCCTTCATCCTCATTCACATACTCTCCCTTAGTCAGTTCCTCACTCACCGTTCGCTGCACATGACCAAACCATTTCAGAACACTCCCCCTAAAATACATCACCGTCATAATGTAATAAAACCAGCGCATGACAATAAACCAACTCACTTCCATCATATCGTGTGCAGGCAGGATGATAAAATAGACTCGTACTTTCACGGCGACAGGAGCACACACGGTAATGTAGTTTAGTATTTTCCGCAGCTTCATGTCCAGAGCGTGAAATAATGATGTCAGGGAGCCAGAGAGTAGGACCAGTGTTTGAGGTGTATTATTTCGGGTGCAAGAGGACAATTATTAATGTTTCCAGAATTAAATAAGTAAATAAATAAATTGGTGAATAGATAGATGAATAAATAATGTTAACGGCAAATTAAACCCTGTGTCAGATCACGTACTTCCTTTTTTTTTTCTCTCTCTCCAAACGATTAAAGTCACATGAGGATGAACTTTTTTGAACTGGAGGGGTTAGCTATTGTCCTCATTAATCCCTTCACTACCAGGGTCTCTCCTACGCTGAATAAAATCGTCTGGTAGTAGCAAGAGTAAACTAAAAGGATAATCGCCGTATAGATAACATTGTCCACGGGTACATTTTCATAACGTAAAATAGTGATGTCAGGGAACAAGCCACTGCCGCCACCACCACCACTGCTGTCATGTTGTGTGTGTGTTGTGTCAGGTGGAACTAGACAGTTATAAAAATATCCCCAGCCAGTTATTCCCAGTTTATACTAAAATACCTTTCTGAAAATTAATTCCGTCAGTTTAAAAACTCCCTGTTTTTCGTCGTCCAGAATGAAAGAAAATATTAAAGACATCCCCTGGCTTTCTCTCAATGTTCTTCTCTTTGACCTCTGTGTCTCACAGCTGTGTATATTCCCGGCTATTCCATGGTAAACCGAGCACGCGCACGATTACGGGCACACACACACACACACACACACACACACACACACACACACACACACACACACACACACACACACACACACACACACACACACACACACACACACACACACACACACACACACACACACACACACCCTTCATTCCTCGTTATTTTTCAAGCGAGAGTAAAACATCAGGTGCCATATTTTTTAAATTCCCTAAGCTTAAATTCAGTTAAAAAAAAATGTTTCCATTAACGTTTGTTTTCACTCCTGCAGCTACCAGGCAGTTCAGTCAATTTAGAGTGAATATTAGTTACAAAATTCGGAAAACAAAACAACAAAAAAGAGATCCGTGATATTTTTACTCGTTACGGAGGCTTTTCGTAAAACTGGACTAAGATCTGTTAAAAATACGATGCCCTGTGTTGGTTGTGTCTCCTGGGTGGTGAGTGAGTCAGGGGAGGGCCAATCAGTGAGTGAGTCAGGGGAGGGCCAATCAGTGAGAATCAGTGAGTGAGTCATGGGAGGGCCAATCAGTGAGAGTCAGTGAGTGAGTCAGGGGAGGGCCAATCATTGAGAGTCAGTGAGTGAGTCAGGGGAGGGCCAATCAGTGAGAGTCAGTGAGTGAGTCAGGGGAGGGCCAGTCAGTGAGAGTCAGTGAGTGAGTCAGGGGAGGGCCAATCAGTGAGAGTCAGTGAGTGAGTCAGGGGAGGGCCAGTCAGTAAGAGTCAGTGATGGCCGGGTCTTGAGTCATTGAGGCGAGGCAACACTCAGTTCTCAGGTAATTCCACAGATTTAATTGGCACGGGCAGTCCATCAGTGGAAAGTGGCCGGGGTGGAGGAGGTATCAGGCAGGATTAGTGGAGGGGTGACGTCAGGAGTGAGAGTGGTTTATTGATGATGATGTGGATGAGTTTGAGTAATAAATGGAGAGAAGTGACGTCAGGAGTGAGAGTGGTTTATTGATGATGTGGATGGTTTTGATTAATTAGTGGAGTGGCGTCAGGAGTGGTTTTTCCGACCACGTGAAGGTTAAGTAACATCCATATAATCATTTTCAGGTGTCGCGTTGAATATTAGTGTCTTGCATAAACTGGTATCAAGAGTTGTCGCGACCGTGAGAGAGTTAAAGGAGCACATTTCGTCCATTCTGCCAACTGACGTAATTGGTAGTGGATATTGAGGATAGTTGGGTATTTCACTTATAACTTTGGAAATGGAGTAAATCTACGGGTGTTCACTGCCACAACCCATAAATTACACTCATTCACCAAAAGCAAATTAAGTGAACAGTATTTTTGTGGCTGGGACGTGACTGAACCTTTGTGGCGATATTTATTTTTCTGCTTTAACCCCTTCAGTGCTGCCAGAGAGGGGCGCCTTCACGTGGTGGCACTGATAAACTGGTGATTCTGCGTCCCGGTAGCACCAACATCCATCGCCTCCCTGTCATTCGAAAGGAGGAGGGTAGACTGCAGGAAAAGGGCAGCTTCAGCCTGCAGTCCACTGGGGTCACTTTGAGATGAGCCTTATGCCACTTGAACAATCCCTTCCTTACTGTGGCTTTATATTTGTTCTTGCCATCTCCAGACGATTTTACTGGAATCCGGAGAGGCTGTTTGAGGTGGAGGGGTTACATATAGACTTATTAATCCCTACAATAAGAAAGGCCATTCCTTAGATGAATGAAATCGTCTGGAAAAAGCAAGAATGAACCAATTGAAATTTCATCTAATAATTGCTTTCCCGACGAAGAATTGTCGCCGTAATACACAAAATACATCATGTGCTTGTTATAAAGGGTCAGGGTTGACACACACACACACACACACACACACACACACACACACACACACACACACACACACACACACACACACACACACACACGCACGCACGCACGCACACACACACACACGCACACACACACACAGACTTCACTCGCCTCTTTTACCACCCACCTCCTCTCTGTGCTTTTATCATTTGTTTCTTTACTTTGGTCTTTTCCCCGCCAGCACTTAGCCGCGGACCGCAGCCTTGTGTACGTCATGGCGGCTGGCAGGTACGATGCTCCAAATGCCGGGCCTGAGAGAGAATAAACCTTGGGGGAAAAAATATAGTTTTGAAATTTACGAAGGAGGGTAGAGACTGTGGGGACGATTTACCCTTTCAGTACGATGGCGCCTTAACCCCTTCAGACTCAGGACGCACTTTTCCTTCCTTTTTCCTCTTTCCTTCTTTCTTTTCTGTTCAATCACCAGACGATTTTATTCAGCTAGCTAAGGAGGTCTAGTTGTGAAGGAGTTAATGAAGGCTATAGCTAAAAAAATCACCCTATGAGTAAAATCGCAAGGGAAAAAAATCTACATTAAAAGTATTTATAATATCTCATGACAGTCTCTTCACGTCAGCAATACAGAATTTAGTCCTTCGTCCCTTAATATACTTGGTGTCTGTTTTTCTCAATATAGGTAGGAAAGACAGCATTAACAAATCTTTCAAACTCTGCCCTCAGCTGTAATAAGTATTTTGGAGAGAACAGGAGGTAGAATAATAAAGACGTAATTATGGTGAAAGTCCTATTGAATACTTCGATGTTGTTGTAATGGAGAAAAGATGTTCAGGAAAAGATGAAAATTTCTGGAACGCAGATGGTTGAGAGAGGGAGAGGTAAATTAAATATTCGCGTAGTATGTGATGCGTAAGGCGTAAAACTGAACAGAAAACGGTGGGTCACAGTAAACACACACACACACACACACACACACACACACACACACACACACACACACACACACACACACACACACACACACACACACACACACACACACACACACACACACACACACACACACACACACACACACACACACCAGCATATAACCATTAAGAGAATATTTTCCCTCACAACTCCCCCGCTTAATGTGACTGTTTGTGCAACCCTCAGCCATCAACAGCTTTTTTTTTAACCCATTTTACCCATTCCTACCCACGCCTTTGGAGGAGTGAGTGATGAGGATGATAGCTGATGTGAAGGGTGGTGGTGGTGGTTTTAAGTGTGATGATGATGATGATGGTGGTGGTGGTGGTGGTGGTGGTGGTGTTAAGAGTGATGATGATGATGGTGGTGGTGGTAATGAAGCAAACACAACCAGGCTGTTCCCTCCCACTGCAGCTACTATGGCCTGGCAGGTGTAGGCCAATTAGTACGCTTGAAGCACCATCATGGAAGTTGGTGTGGGGGTAGCAAGTGTGGATGGGGGGAGCAGGGAGAGAGAGAGAGAGAGAGAGAGGAGTACACAGAGACAGGGATAGAGAAACACAGGTAGACATAGAAAGACACATACAGACTAGGGCAGAGAGAGAGAAGGGAGGGAGGAGGAGGAAGGGGAAGACCAAACGACAAACAGAGAAACAGACAGATAATAATGTACATAAAGGAGTGTTGGGAAAGAGCTGATGATATAAAACTCCCACACTTATTCCGTTTACTGAAATTCACTTCTTCACCATCTTGTCCTTCCTCTGCCCCTTCCTTCCATCCCTCCTTCCTTCCTTCGTGGAGACAAAACCTCACAACGTTTCAGGTTACATTAACCCTTTCGCCACGAAGATGGTATTAGAGAGGAGGAGGAGGAGGAGGAAAAGTAGAAGGAGGAAGAGACGGTAGAGTAGAAGGAGGAGGAGGAGGAGGAAGAGAGATCATAACACAAGAAGAGAAGGAGGAGAATGAAAAGGAAAAGGTGTAGGCAGAGGAAGCTTAGGTAATACAAAACCGTGACGTGAGCTGGCCACAGAACAATGCACCTGGCACTAATTGCACCTTGCCCAGGGTCTAATTTTAACCTGCAGTGACGACAGCAACTCGAGATGTCTTAGTGATTTTTATGTTAAGCCTCGTGCACAGCGAAGGGACCAGACTCAGGCAAATTGGTACAGAGAGTCGTCAGAAAAAATGTTGATTATTGATGTAACTTCCTCGCTTTAATGTTGTTGGGGTTGAGAGACTTTTTTTTTTTTTCAGCCCTAGGACGTATTTATTTATTTTTCAATTACCTCCAGGCTCTTTGATAGCTTTTTTTTTTTTTTTTTTTTTTTTTTTTCGAACGTGAGTGGTTATATGTAATTTATCCTAACCTCTTTGCAAACTGACGACTCTCTGAAGTTCAGTAGAATTGCTTGGTAATAGCATAATTTAAAGATGGACTTGTGGGGTTAACAAGGACAGTAATTACGTGGGTGGAAGAAAGAGCAGGAGGAGCAGGAGAGAGATTGGGGGAAGTCTTATTATGTACGAAGGAAAAGGAGATGTGAAAATGATGCCTTGAATTTGTTTTTCTTTTAATCGCTGCAACTCTAACTCAGTCCCCGAAATACGGCATTAGGGAGCTGGTTAGGTCACGGATATTGTCCATTGCAGAGCCGAACCTTTCCACTAGGAAGGGGTGAGAGTACCAGTATAATTCACACGGATGGAAGGGGTTGGAATATTGAGACACGGTTCAGAATCGTAGACGTGGAAAGGAGTTACTTATCACAACTATGCCTACCGTATGTGTACACTGGTATTCAATAAGCCTTTCATTATTATATATCATGCCCCTATTTTTTCATTTTCGTAATATGTATACTAAGCAGAAAAACATTGCCCTGAAACGAAAAAGATACACAGGTTTTGCGGCGGTGAAAAAATGTACTGTTTTAATTTATACGGTAAGTCTGGTGTTTTTATGGCTGTTTACCCGAGTGTGTTTTGTTGAGGGTGAAGTGGGTGGATGGGTGGGTGGGTGGCAGGTGTGGGTGGGTGGGTAGGGTGGATGGGAGAGGTATGTATCGCAGTATTATTCTTGCTTGTTTGTGTCCGTTTATTTTCTGTGTTTGTGTGTTCTTGTAACATTGTGATCGTGTGTTCTTTCAGACGTGTAGTGTGCCTCTGTATCTCGTCTACTTGCTCATATGTTTTAATGGCGGCCGTGAGAATAGTTCCGGCCTTAAAATAATGAACAATTATAATCCAGTTTTAACCCTACTTGGTGGAGGCTGTCCTTAGTAGCTGCTGATAGAACTTACAGTCTTTTAGAACAATAGTTTGGAGTTGAAGTTCGCAAAGCAATGTCAAGTTTGAGCTCGCCTTGTAACCTTCATCATTGACCTTCTGTGCATAAATCTTGTAAGGTTCGTCGTAAAGCCTCATTCAACCTGTCCACCAAATTTGGTTAAAATCGGAGAAAAAGTCTTCGTTTTTGCATTGCCGGAACTATTCTCACGGGGCCGGAACTATTCTCACGGGGGCCGGGAGAATAGTTTGGGCCCTGAAATAACAAACAAATTTTATCCCATAATCAGTGTATCCCAGAGCGTACAGTATGTAGGGACCGAGGATGCAGTAGATAAATGTCTTTGGGCTGAGGGAATCGATACCGTCACCTTGAACCCCCTCATGGTCCGGACAGCTCTTGTTATCTACTCCAGTTCAATTTCAGGCGATTTCATCTACCTGGGAGTGGGTTTGAGGAGCCTTGTGGTGCTAATACTGTCGCCTTTAACTTTCAGTTATTTTCTTCCATCTAAAATCAGACGATATTACTTAGCGGAGAGAGAGAGAGAGAGAGAGAGAGAGAGAGAGAGACACACACACACACACACACACACACACACACACACACACACACACACACACACACACACACACACACACACACACACACACACACACACACACACACACACACACACACACACCAAAGTCCCTGGTTGTGATTCATTGTTGAGATTATGGCCATCTTTTTCTGGAGGAGGCTGGATTTATTGCTCTATTTTTCTTATCTATCGGTCGTTATTTTGGGTGTCAGGCAGTGTATATACATGTGTGTGTGTGTGTGTGTGTGTGTGTGTGTGTGTGTGTGTGTGTGTGTGTGTGTGTGTGTGTGTGTATGTATGTGTGGTGCCAACCAGGGTCAGAATCCACAAACACACAGTCAGTTCTCTCTCGTATCTCACCTTTTAATATGCAGGATGGACAAGCCATGGGAATATTCTACACGGTCCTCCTCTTTCCTGCAAAACAAATCAAAGTTGCGAGAAACATTCCATATGAGATTTATTTATTTTTTTCTTTAGTCCTGACCGGGACTTGTGAAGAAGACGGAACCTTAAGACTCACTTTACGTCTTGAGCCACTTTACGTCTTACATTCTGTTTTATGTTACGTCTCTCTTCACTCTACGTACCACTTTACTGTACCCTGCGTCTCATTTAACGTCTCACTCCACTTCACACCCACTTATCACACTCCTGCTATTAAAGTAGATGTAAGCTTGCTCCCTCTCACGGGTGTTAGAGTTCATAACATAGATTAATTCATTTTCTAGACCTGAATTTGGGGGAATAACAGAGGAGGTGAGTGGAGCAGATGAGGAGGGTAAGGACTGAGAGAGACGAGTAATAACGGGATAAAGGGGGTGATAAAGAGGAGGAAGTTGATTAAATAAGCGAGACATAGAGACGGAAGTTCAGGCACGCACGTAAACACAATTCTCAGCATTCATTCCGAACATGAAACTCTATAACTGTTCAGATTTAGCATATTTTCTCACTCAAGAATCATTATGTAGTGTAGTTCTGTTTTATACTGATCACATAAATATTGGTTAGCTAATTTATATATATTTTGTTCAGTATTTAAAAGTGTAGAAGGTACTAAGATACGATTCCTTTACTTCTACCTCAGGCCTTCCAATAACGAACGGTGATAAAGCAGTCCAATATAGAGTCTTGTAGTAAAGTTATAGACGCTTGACTCCGAGATTAGAATTGACAGAGGTTGTTTACACGGCAAGATCAGATCCCGTTTAACTTGGTGTCGGTAGTATCAAAGTCTGGGGTAGAGATGGATGAGGTTCTAAAATCAGCAACTTCGGAATGTTAGGTTAGTGGGCGGATGGTTGGATGGGTGGATGGAATGAGCTGGGTGGGCAGAGTGATTGGGGTCAGTGTGTGGCATGGGCAGGTGGGGTATGGTGGGCAGGCAGGATGGGGTGGGTGGGTTAGGTAGACGTTTTCATGGTAAAAAAGTTCTATAACTGGGTGAGAGTGAGAGGCAAGAACGCATATTGGTGTAGTCAAGGGAGGGGAGAACAGAACAAGTCAATTTGCATGGAGTAATTGCTTCTCAGTCCCACAAAGCAGCCTCCAGAACTGATCTTAATTGTGCCAAGAAACTTCAGACGAGACACAGAGGAGGAGAGTGGTGGGGTGATGGAGGGTGGGGATTGGGAGAGAGGAGTAATAATAAGCATAAGATAAGGTGGTGATAAAGAGGAGGAAGTTAGTTAAATGAGAAAAGCAGGGAAAAGAAGGGATGAGATAAAATGGTGATCAAGAGGAGGAAGTTCATTAAATAAGAGGAACGTAGGGAAAAGAAGGGAATTACTTGAAAGAAATGTTGAAAGAAAAGAATGATGATAGGGAGAGAAGAGTACAAGAGGCAGTGACCAGAGAACGAGATAGGCTGATGATAAACAGGACTAAACACTGATAAAACAAGAGAAGGAGGGGTGACAACATTAGAACACAGGAACATAAGAAGAGAGGGTGTTTAGTAGGTTGATTGTACCATAATTATCAGCTCCTTAAAGAAATTGATGGAAGAAAAGCATGAGGAATAGAAGGAGTAAACCAGGTAATGAAGGGAACGAGAAGTGCAATGACAAAGACGATAAACATACAAGGGAAAAATGTGGAGAAGAGGAAATAAAGAAAGAGAATGGCGAGAAAAGATTGAGGACTGAAAGACGGGAGTGAAAGGAGTGATAACAAAATGATAAGAAAAATAATGATAAAGAAAGAAAAACTGATAAGAGAAGGGATGGATACTGGATAAGGATGAATTATATGAAGGAAAATGTTGACTGGAAAAAGTAAGTGAAACACGGATATAGGAAAGAATGAGTGTGAGAGGGAAAAGGGCACACACACACACACACACACACACACACACACACACACACACACACACACACACACACACACACACACACACACACACACACACACACACACACACACACGGGCAGGAAAAGGGGCGGGAGTGAGTTGCTTGGGTCAGATATCACTGGGAAATGGAAATGGTTGAGTGTATAGGAATTCTATATTGGCTGGGGATGTTGCCTGATCACACCCCACCCACGCCCCTGTCATGCAACCCCCCCTCCTCTCTCTCTCTCGAGCTGGTGTTGCAGTGGTATTTTAAGCCATAGTATTGTCTTATTCTGCCACTGTACTACGAGAAATAACCTACAACAGGAGGAAACTCCCTACCACGTTAAGCTGGACGAACTGTGTAAATATCAAACTCCCAACTCGACAGAGGGGGAGAACATCATTTTTAGTGGCACAGAAAGTTAAGCAGGGATGGCTCAACAAACTTTACGATACTTTTGAGCAGATTAAGAGTTTGTGAAGCAGGCCTAAAAAAGTTTCAGTAGGTTTCTGGGATTTCAAAGATATAGTGGCACTTTGCTGTAATATGTAGGTATTTAGATGTTTCGTATTTAGCAGCGGAACAGGATGATTCTTGGCGCAACATTAATATTACTTCATATGCATTTATTTTTATTGTAAATTAATATAGATCGTGCTGTGTTATATTCGAAAGTACGCTAAAGAAACTGGTTACATAGAGAAGGGTTAAGAACAGAAAAATGCAATGACCATCCAATTCAGTGGAGAAAAGGAAATGTTAGGGCTTAAGTTTACAAGAGGAGGTTATGAGTGTGGCTACAAAGACCACACTTGCGTTATTACATTGGTGGACGGGTGTAAGTGCGAAGGCAGTGCGATTAATGTGCTGTATATTGAATGCTCGTGTTCGTCATTCAGCCAGCAGTGTCAGATAGTAATATGGTGTGAAAAAAGGCATCATATACCTACGAAGTAACTCATCCAACAGTGCCACGTAATGGTAGTAATACGATTGATATATAAAGTGAATCACCGTAGTGAAGGGATCAGTAGTTTTGATGAAATCTGGACTGTATTCTTCATTCCTTCCCTTACTCTTCCTCCTCAGTATTTACTCTGTTTACTTCTTCCACTGCCTCTGCTCCTCTGGCCTTGTCTCTCTGATTCTTTCTCGTTCCTCGTCGTGGAGTGGACCCTGCCTTGGCGCGGCTCCAACTGGGTGTTTTGTGTGAGCTTAGTGAGAGAGAGAGAGAGAGAGAGAGAGAGAGAGAGAGAGAGAGAGAGAGAGAGCAGCCAAGAAGTAAAAAGAGAGGCATACAAGAACTAGGAAAGCTGTAAAGAATGGAGAGAAGGAGAAAGCGAGGATAGCATTTTTAAGCTACAGGCAGAAAAAAAATAATAGACGAGATGGAGAGAGAATGAAAAGAAAAATGTAGCAGTTTATCAGAGCGGATGATGATAAGAAAGATAAAGCCGAGATAAGGGATTAAGAAAGCATGAACGGGAAAATGAGGCGAGGATCTGACAGGAGACAGAAATAAGGGGCGAAAGAAAAGGTAAAGTAGAATGAAAACAGTAAAGAGGTGAATGAAGTAAAGGGAAGAGAGCTTTTCACGCCCTTTATATGCAACCAACCATACCATCTAAGTACACTCTCTTCAGCTCTATCGTCCGCAGATTTCCTTGCTCCACTTCTTTCACGAATTACATTATCAGTCTCTTCACACACACACACACACACACACACACACACACACACACACACACACACACACACACACACACACACACACACACACACACACACGTCACAGTATCCTCAACTCCATGCCTCGTACTCTTTATTTTCCCTCTTCATGCCACTCCGTAAATCTCACGCCCAGACGTCAAATGTTGGCAGCAAAACATCTCCACTCAATCCTCTTCCAGCCGAGACACTTAGATATCCATGTCATATCTAGGTCTTCATAGCACAACGCACTTTCCTTCCCTGTGCCACTCTGCTCTCCACTTCCTTTGCACAGTTACCTCTCCTGTTTATCTTTGCATCCAGGTATTTAAAAGTTCAAGTTTATCTTCAATCACTAGAGCATCATACAGGTAAGCAAATTCTCTCTCAATAATAATTTTAATCCTAAACTACTTTAACCTTTTTAGCACATAGTTCACAGACTTAAACAACACTGTACAGTACCATTCTGCACAGTTCTTGTTCACTATTTGCTGTTAAAATAGCATCATCTGCAGCAAATAAAAAAAAATGGAAAGAAAAAAAGCAGTAATTACACAGTGATCTGAAGGAAAGAGTGGTGAAAAAATAATTAAAATAGGGAAGAAAATAACAGTAGGGAACATAACCAAGGAAAGAAAAGGAAAAAAAAGATGAGGAAGATAATGGAAGGAGATGAAAGGATGAGAGAGAGAGAGAGAGAGAGAGAGAGAGAGAGAGAGAGAGAGAGCAAAAATGTGTATGCAGGAAGCTGGTTCAGAGGAATCATAATAAAGTGAGAGTGTGTGTGTTTATGAGGGGGTGAATCCGGGTG
>NC_137007.1:887500-910000 GCF_032717465.1 Coenobita brevimanus
GCCCAGGTGCCTTCAGGTGAGCGGATCTTGTTTTGGTGTTCTTAGGTTCGATTTTGTTTAGCAGAGGTGTGGATTTCAAGTATTTGGTCTCTCTCTCTCTCTCTCTCTAAAGAATGCTAAAACGGACAGATGGATGCACAGTCAAAAAAAAAAAAAAAAAAAAAAAAAAAAAAAAGGAATGCAGCTCAGAAAAAACAACGGAATTAGCAAGACAGACGAGATACAAGGACAGACGAAGGAAAATGAATATAGCACACTGAGGACGAACTAATTAGCAAGAGAAAATACCTGTGTACCTGAGGAGAAAAATCCACAAATTCAGGGAAGCAGAGAAAACGAGGAACTAATGATGCTGGAGAGACAAACAGAGGCTGAGAAAAGAGGCCAATAATGATCAAATCAGGGAGAAAGAGTGGGGCGAGGGGAGCGTGGGCAGCATGATGGAGTGGAGGGAAGGAAGGAGTGAATAATTGGAGAGAGGGAAGGAAGAGCGGAGGGGAGGAGGGAGAGAAGAATCAGAGGGGAGGGGAGATAAATATGACCCCTCGAAGCAGGGAAATGAGGCGAACAAGAGAGAGAGAGAGAGAGAGAGAGATTCAGGGTAACACATTGTTACGTATCAGCGAGTCATACCAAATTGCCTGAGTGGTAGTGTCCTTAGTAAATGTAAATGTGTGTGTGTGTGTGTGTGTGTGTGTGTGTGTTTTACGAGTATACACTTCAGTTTCCTCTCCCACTTTCTCCTTTTACCCTCTCATCCCTCTCCCTTCAACAAGACTGTTTGCCAGCCCACTCCGTTTTCGCATTTTTGACGCAACGTAGGGGCGGCCAATCCAGTGTGTGTAATACTGTCACTCACTCACTCTTACTCACTCACTCACTCACTAACTCACTCACTCACTGCTCATTTTTGAAGGATGATCAGCTGTAGAGTTTTTTTTTTTGAGCTTCACACAATGGCGTGCGTTGTGGAGTGGTGTGTTTTCGTGGCGTGTCTTGCGTGCGTCTGAGGTGTGTTCAGAAACGGGGAACGCCTTTGGGATGTGTAGGGGTGGTGAATATGGCAGGGGGGTACGGCTATCACTAGTGTCCTTTGTCCTGCTTTATTTTATTCTTGCTATTTGTTATTTTTAAAAGCTTAGGAGTGACTTTTCAAACTAGTGTAAAATGTAGTATTCATAGAGGTCACCATTACAAGTGGATTTTCCTAAGTTAAACCTTATCTTTGGGAGGCAGCAGTAGTAAAATATCCTCATTCTCCTCTTTATTCCTCTTCTTCCTCCCTGTCTTCTTCCACTTCTTCCTCCCTCTCTTCTTCCTCTTCTTCCTCCCTCTCTTCTTCCTCTTCCTCATCATTCTCCTTTTCTTCTTCCTTCCTCTCATCTTCCTCTTCCCCCTCCCTCGCTTCTTCCTCTTCCTCCTCATACAATCTCCCAGCCTCCTCGCTTCATCAAGACTGGCAATCTTCATCTCACCCTTTCATCTCCTGCATTAACCCACTTCATCTCACTCTCTTTTAATGTTTCAGTCTCCTCACACATATCATTTGCCCGTCTATATATATCCATCTGTATATCTGTGTGTCTCTCTAACCCATTTATCTTTCTAACCAGCTGTCTATATCCATCTTCCTGTCTTTATTTCTTTACTAACTTTATCTCTGTCCACTTATAAATCTTCTGTAATGCACGCCTCATTACCTTAGTTCATATTAGGCAGCCATCACTTAAGTATTTAAAAATCTCGCTGTCACAGTTTTTCACCCATCGTCACAGTCAAAGCCGCCCTCCTTCATGTACACCTACGCCCTGTCCATCCCCACTCTGGTAGCCATCATGCTCTGCCACACTTTCTTGCAACATTCATAATCTTTGCAACATTCATAATCTTTGCCATCTGTGCCCGATCCACCTAGCTCAAAGAAGGGTTTAGTTACTTTAATTACTTTTTTTAGTTACTTTTTACCTCAGTTCATAAACCCCTCATTATTCTTAGACCCTACCCTCCTATATAACCGTAATTGGTGAATACATATATACTTCGTCCCTCCATTACTTGTAAATATGTATGTATGTATCGTATATATGTATGTACTCTATGTATGTATGTAGACCTGTGCATATTGAGGCTTTTTGTAATCCCTTCCGTTCGAAAAATCCCTCCTTAACAGAATGCTATCGTTTGGTGATGGCAAGATAAATACATGAGAAGAAGCCACTGTATTAAAACTTACGTGTAGTCTCTCCTAAACTTATTAACTTGTATGGTGTTAGCGAGAATGAAATATAAAAGAAGGTACTCAGTGTAGGAGCTTCAAATTCCTTCAGTTAATGCCCTTGGTGTGGTGTGGTGTGGTATGGGAGGGTGATTCTGGTGTGAAAGAGTGGTATAGTGTGTGGTGTGGGTGTGGTGTGGTGTATGGGAGGGTGATTCTTGTGTGAGAGAGTGGTGTAGTGTGTCGTGTGGGTGTGGTGTGTTGTGGTATGGGAGGGTGATTCTGGTGTGAGATTTGTGTAGTGTATGGTGTGTGGGTGTGGTGCGGAGTGGTGTGGTGTTTTTTTTCCGCCGAGGTCGCTTAATTCTACGGGAGTGAGTCACCAAGTGTCCGAAAATTGTTGGTAAGAGGCAGACGGACAGATCCTCCCCTAGAATTGCCCCTTCATCTGAAAATAAGTCCTCTCACAGAAGGGGTTAATATCTGCGGGAGTGTGGAGGGTGTATATTGGGTCAGCAAACAGTAACACGCACCATGAACTTTGCCGAGCGTATCACCAGCCTCACCAACTTAAACAACACACCCACCAGCTTATATTACCCTGGCCGGCTATGCATTTTAAGGAGCAATTCTTAGGGGAAGTTGACTCACGGTGAAGAAGTGTGCAGGCTCGTGTTGCAGCGCCGACCTCCCTGCAACGGATAAGGAGTCTGAGAATGCAGAGATCAACCGAGGTTTTTCCTCCAGTGAAAAAAAAGAAAGAGAAATTTGTAAATCCCTGCGTCGTCATTAATAGGTGTGGGTGTCTTTCTGTTAATCATGGGTGTACACCTTGATAATCTCATGTTGATTATATATATTTTTAGTACATAGTTCCCCTCAGGTACATGCAAGTGTATAAAGCAGGTGTAAAAAGGTAACAAATTAATAAAGCAGGTGTAAAAAGGTAACAAGTATATAAAGCAGGTGTAAAAAGGTAACAAATGTATAAAGCAGGTGAAAAAGGTAACAAGTATATAAAGCAGGTGTAAGATGGTAACAAATTAATAAAGCAAGTGTAAAACAGGGGATGAATCGCACGAGAGGAGGTGTTAAGAAGGGCCTCCTAGAATACGGCTTGTGGGTCAGGAACAGCGATGGGAAGTGTGTTGGCCGCCGCCCCCGCCACTGTCCCGTATCTCATGTAAGAGTTAACAGGTTTTTCCTCGTTGTCATGCAAATGCGGCGCCTCCCTCCCCCAGTCTGCATATTTTAGTAACAAGCTTAGAACACCAGCGTCGAGTGAGACTGTTGATATACTAGGCGGAATTCTAGATAGCCTTAGAGATCGTTAACACCTTCTCCTTGGCGACTTACTCTACAACGCAAACTCCTTATTTATGGATCTGGTATATTCTCTATCGATATTAGTTCCGTCAAACGAAATTATTCAGCCTACGGGACGCCTTTCATAGTGAGGGGTCTTGAAACTGTCTCTAGTAATCCATTTTTAGCTCGTTGCCTTGGTTTGTGTTATTTTTATTTTTCGTACCTGCCTCCATATCATCGGTGGGAATAAGATTTTGGCTCTGATGATTATGATGGTGGTGGTGGTGGTGGTGGTGATGTGGATATTGATGATGGTGGTGGTGGTGGTGGTGGTGATGTGGATATTGATGATGGTGGTGGTGGTGATAATGATGTTGGTGATGGTGATAATGATGATGAAAATAGTGATGATGGTGATGATGATGGTGGTGGTGGTGGTGGTGGTAGTAATGGTGATGGTGGTGGCGGTGGTGGTGATAATAATGACTGATGATGACGATGAAGATGATACCGCCAAACTGTTTCACTCAGGTAAAGGGAATCCTACAACAGTGAATGGCTTAGAACTTTCACAATTCACTAGTAAATTTTTGGCGAATATTTCTCTCCAGTGTCAGTCACAGTTTCAGAAATATTCGAACAAATGCGCCGAGAATTTTGCAGCGAACCGAAATGACCAACTGATGAACCCGGGGCCCACAGGTGCACGGCCACTTGGAAAATCCGGCCTATCGGGTTAATTCGGCTATTCGTCCTCCCTCCCCCCCCTCAAAGCCGAGCGGATTATTGCTCGAATATGTATGATGGAAAGCTGCGTTTTTCGGTGGGCTGGAGTGGGAGAAGAGAGGGAAGATGGGTGATACGGGGGAGACTGGATGGGGTGCGGGGGTGATGGAGGTTAGAGAGGAGGGGGTAAGGTATAAGAGGGATGGAGCAAGTTGAAGGGGAAAAGGGGGAAAGGTAGGGTAGACGGAGGTGGGGGCGGGGAAGCATGTAGGGCGGGGTGGGGGTGAGGTGGGGGAAGTTGGAAAAAAAGGGTAGGGGTGATGTTGGAGGGGGAGTAGGGGTGAGGGTGGAGAGGATAGGTTGGGAGGCAGTCTGGAGGGGTCGGGGAGGAAAAAGGGAAGGAGGGGAGGGAGAGACAGGAAGAGAGGGGTGATAGAAGAGACAGGCTAGACGAGGTAGAGTTAGGGAAAGCTTGGTAGGGGAGGTAGGGTGAGGATAGGGAAGGGGGATGGATAGGGAGGTGGAGAAAGACAGGGAAAGACAGGGTGATAGTAGGGAAAGGGGATGGATGGGGAGGTGGAGAAAAATAGGGAAAGACAGGGTGAAGATAAATTTGGAGGGAATGGCATACGGGAAAGCTGGGAAGGGGAGGAGGAAAGGCAGGTTGCTGAGAGGAGGGTTTAGGATAAGTCAGTGATTAGGGTACTCAGAGGTCAAGGTCAAAGGGAAAGGTCAAAGGTCACATGGCAGGGGTAATTTAAGCAGCTTTGTTACGATTTAGAAAAAGATGTGGTGGAAAGATTATGGGTTAGGCAAGAAAGAAGGGATTCATTTTAAGATCTACACACACACACACACACACACACACACACACACACACACACACACACACACACACACACACACACACACACACTTCACAGCCGCACACATCAAAGCAAACCTGCAAATGCAATAAAGCCAGTGAGGATAAACACACACACACACACACACACACACACACACACACACACACACACACACACACACACACACACACTCTCTCTCTCTCTCTCTCTCTCTCTCTCTCTCTCTCTAATCTATCCCTTTGACCTCATGTGACCTCCTTCCTCACTCTGCGTCTCACTCTGTCTTCATTCCAGTTCCTTGCCAGTCCTCCTTCCTTCCCCAGCCTTCGATACTATCCCCTTCTCACCACCACGGCCTTTTTTCTAATCTTTTTCAGACGATTTTACTCAGCATCAGAGAGATTTTTCGAACTGGAGGGGTTAGCTATAGCCTTCCTTAACCCCTTGAGTTTGAGAGATCTTTTTCAGGTTGAGTACATTGGAGGAAGTGAGAGTAAAGAAGTTTTTGATGTCGACGTTCTGAAATGGTTGTGATATTTCCCTGTGAGTTTATCCGCCAGCTTTATAATTGTAGGAAATGAGATGGTGGAGGTGACGATGACTGACAGTGAAGACGACGACGACGACGACAGTGATGATGATGATGGTGATGCTGGTGGTGGTGGTGGTGATGGTGAGGTTGTGGTGATGCTGGTGGTGGTGGTGGTGGTGATGATGATGATGATGATGATGATGATGATGATGATGATTGTGATGGTGGTGGTGATTATGGTTTACTGACTTACATACATCCCAACCAAAATCATTATTGCTCAGAGTCAGTTCTTGTTTTTCTTTCACCAGTACCTTTTCTCACCTTTGTTACCAGTGCATTTCCTTTTACTTCGTTTGTCTTCATTAATTCCCGCACGTCTCCTTCCATCTTCATCTCATCAGGTGTGCAGAGGTGTTGGAGGGTGTAGGTGGGTGTGGGAGGGTGTGAGAAAGTCTAGGTGTGTTTGGCGTGGTGTAGGTGGCATTACTAAGACTACTAGTGGGTGTAACGAGCATATGTGGGAGTGATTAAATGTGGATGGCTGTAATAATGTTTATAACGTGATGTCAGCGGGAATAAGAGAATGTGCATGAGTGTATCTCGGTGCAGGTGGGTGTGGTAGGGTGCAGGTGGGTGTGGCAGGACGAAGGTGGGTGTGTGACAGGGTGCAGGTGGGTGTGGTAGGATGAAGGTGGGTGTGTGGCAGAGTGCAGGTGGATTGCGACAGGATGTATGTGGGCGTAACATGCTCTGCGAGGAAAAAAATTGAGAGAGAGAGAGAGAGAGAGAGAGAGAGAGAGAGAGAGAGACCCAGGTAGATATCGGGACTATTCTGCTGTCGTATCTCTCCCTCCATTAGCCAAATTAAAACCTGACCAGAATAATTTATTGAAACATCTTAATGGTAATTGTCAGACTCCATTTCGTGTTGATATTAATGTGATGATGATGATGATGATGATGATGATGATGATGATGATGATGATGAGGAGGAGGAGGAGGAGGAGGAGAGGATGGAAGAGGAAGACAAGGAAGAATATTATTATGATGGTGATGAAGTAACTGGCCATTGTGAAGTAAAAACATAATTTTTCCCTCTACTGTTAGACGACTTTATTCATTTTAATCGGATCCATTTCTCTCTGTCTCTCTCTCTCACACACACACACACACACACACACACACACACACACACACACACACACACACACACACACACACACACACACACACACACACACACACACACACACACACACACACACACACACACACACACACACACACACACACACACACACACACACACACACACACACACACACACACACACCACCCAGTACCGCCCTTGTCTCCCACCTGTCGAGTGATCATTAAATTTTCACAGGTATGTTTAAGGTGAGGCGTCGGGTTGAAAAGACAGGGATTTAGCAAGTGTCAAGACCAACTTACGGTGTTAAATAATTGACAGGTGTGTAGCGGGACATGGAGGTTTAGACAAGTATTCTGTGTGGCTCCAGCACTTCCCTAACACCTCTTCCTTGGCGACTTAGCAATTTATTTTAGATACAACTGATGAATTTTTGAAAGAGTTATTGCAGGAACTTAATATGCGATTCCTCAGTGGGACTTTTTTCTTTTTTACTTTCATAGTCACTTTTTCTTTCTAATTCTCACCTTCCCTCCAGTTCATCTTCTTTTCCCCCTTCTTTCTCTTTTTGCCTCTCCTCTTTCCCTTCTGTTTCTCCTCTCTTCCTCCATTTTCCATATTTCCCCCTTTCCTCTTCTCTTCTCCCCATCTCCTTTACTCCCTTTATTTCTCCCTTCTGTTTTCCCACGTATCCTACCCTTCTCTCCCGTGCCTCATATCTCCTCGTTCTCCACTGCCTCCCTCCCTCCCTTTCACCCCCTTCCATTGCCTCTCTCCCTCCTTCTCACCCTCTCCCTTATTTTATATCTGGGCAGTTTGTTCTCATGCACCTAAATGTTTCTCATGCATGGAACGCGTTATTTTTACTTATAGTTTTGTTTCCCATGCAAGGAACGCTGTTATTTTGGCTCATATTTTCTCTCGTTTTTTGTAGGTTTTTTTAATAGATTTTCTTGCACATAGATGCTGTTCATGCTCAGAGATCTAATAATTTTTACGTACCCTGTATTTGCCTCCCTTTCGTTTTGTATGTCTTAAAGCTTTTGTCCACCATTATTTTTCTTTAGTTTTATAAGTCTTAAAGCTCTTGTTTACCATTACTGCAAAACACGTTACTACACTAAAAACAGTATCACACGCACCTCTTCCTTACCACCACATCACCAGCCACTATTAACACAGTACCGCACATACCACCCACCACATCACATTCTGTACCTCCACATTACAGCCCTTTTCTCAGCACACCCCTGCGCTGTGTGAGAGGCATAGAGACAGGGGGACTGTACGTGGGGGCGTCGTGTTACAGCTCGAGTATTTACAGTTAGTCGTCTGGTCCCCGTTTTATAGTTAACACTTATGGTCCCCGTCGCTCCCTCTTGGCTCACTGTCACCGCCCCTTTCTCCCTCTACCCTATTGCCTCGTTCTCCCGTGTTCCACCATTTTGCCCTCTACTGTGCTTGCTTCTGGATTTATATTTAGTCCTTTGTTGCCAGTGATTGTTGATGAAATTTTGGTGAAGTGTTACCACTTTTCCCAGCCGCGGTTCGCCTCCCGATCTGTGTATACTGAGTTGCCTGGGTTCGATAAACTTTGTGATGCTGAGTATGTGCTTCTGTTACGCGAGCAGACCTGGTATGTTCGTCCTCTGTCGGAGTCCTCACATGATGCATACGACTTTCACACACCATACCCAGTACAATACTTCCAATCTTGCCTGAACTGGTTTTACCGCCCCTTTCCGTTCCGTATTTTACTAGCATGCGTAAGCCCTAATTCTTGCTGTCTCTCTTCATCCGGGTAGAGGTCTGGGTCTGCATTGTATCGTATCCCGCATAGACAAAAGCAGATAAAAGATCCACTCTCCCATTTCACATTTCTCAGATTTTCCTGAATCGTGGAGAGAATGGATATTACCCACGCATTTGATGCATTTTGAGAGAGGAATTAGAAGGGACAGGAGCGGGATATGGAGACTTTTGCCGCCAGTTGTAAAGCAAGATGTCCTGCAACTCCTGCAACACAGTAATACAGTCGGGGGGGGGGGGAGTTTGTCTCATGCTTTATCCCCATCTGTTTCTTACTAATCTCTGCTGGCTGATGTCCGGAAGCTGTGAGAGTCTTGGCATGCTTCTCTGCACATCACTTCTTCTCTTTGACATGATGCACCAGCGAGGCGAGTGACGGACATGCCCTGAGTGTGAAGTAGACGCAGTGGAATTTTGTCTCCGAATGTACCAGGAACTTCCAGTGTTTGTATTTTAATCTTTTTGTGTCCAAGGCCCTACGTAGAAGACGATGTTGGGCAATTTGGAAAGCCAATTAAGTTTACAAAGGTACACGCTTGCGACTGTGAGCAAGTAGGAAAAGGGTGGTACGCTAAGAACCTACCTAACAATTAATTTACGTGGAGAAATTGGGAACTAATAGGATAAACAGCATTTAACCCTTCAACCTACGCGCGTCATTTTTATTGTAATGTTATCGCTACACAATTATTTTATTCAACTGAGCGAAGATCTGTGCATAAGGACTTGATGAAGGCTCTATGTAACCCCCTTCAGTACAGAAATCTATAATACAATGAATAAAATCGCTAGGAACTTACAAAAAAAATAAAATAAAAATATTGAAAATTCTACACGGCAGACACTGGTGATTTTTTCGCCATTTCAAGAAGTGCTGTAATTATAGTAATGGAGAGGATGTAAAATATGCAGTTTTTAAAAGCGAAAAATTTAATATGTTTAGAGAATATTTAGGTATGTCTCATGTTCTTCACGTTGAAATAATAATTGTTTTTATTTTTTTATCAGCGTTGATTAGAAAAAATTATTATCGGTTTACATGTTAAGTGGACATTTTTATATATCAGAGAGAGAGAGAGAGAGAGAGAGAGAAAGTGGGGCTCCCTGGCTGATGTAGAGCGTTTCATAACTTCAATATTCCACGGCAGAAAGAGTTCATTTTGTTTCAGAGCATTCAGTAAACTTTTTCTTTCAGGAGAGTTGTATAGTGGGGGAGCGGTGTGTGTGTGTGTGTGTGTGTGTGTGTGTGTGTGTGTGTGTGTGTGTGTGTGTGTGTGTGTGTGTGTGTGTGTGTGTGTGTGTGTGTACCTGTATGTGAGTGCTGAACGCCCTGTGTATGTATTGCCTTACGTGTGTATGTGTGTATGTATTATGCCAGCGTATGTAATTATGTATGTATGTCTGGATGTAGGCTATGTACTTGTGTATCCGTGTATGTATGTATGTTTTGAGGTGAGACAGCGCAAGGTATATAAGTGCAGCCAGTCCCAACTGAATAGTGCTAACGGGAAAACAAAAATGCAGAATGTGTGTTGCTCTTATCACTCTTCATCCTCTCTCTCTCTCTCTCTCTCTCTCTCTCTCTCTCTCACACACACACACACACACACACACACACACACACACACACACACACACACACACACACACACACACACACACACACACACAGTTTATTCCCTAGCCCTCTCCTGCATCACCCAGGCCTTGTAATTTCAGCCGTATCATAACAATTACTAACACAAGCCCTATTTAGCCGTAATATCACACGCCAGTAACTCAGGAAGGTTTAATATATTCTGTCATGGGTGTAGTTTAGAGCCTAGGACTAAGTTAGGGACCTGCATTGTAAAGCGATGGTTGTATAATAAGTTAACGAAATATCTCAACAGTATTTTGCTTTTAAGTCATTTTAAATACGTACTGTTGGTAGTAGTAGTAGTAGTAGTAATAGTAGTAGTAGTAGTTGTTGTTGTTGTTGTTGTTGTTATATCCCCAGTTTCATATGAAACGTAAACCCAGTGGACTGTTGGCTGAAGTTCCCCTCTTCCCTCACACCACCATCTTCCTTTTGCGGAATAGGCTACGTATCTAACTCTAAGAACAACCGCCAGAGAGGTCCCGGGTTCGATTCTAACCGACCTCGAGATTTTTAGGCAGACTTTGATTACCCTAGCTGAAATAGGGACTTGGATGGTCAAATGATGGTTGCGTGTGATAGTCTGAGGGTAGTTTTGTTGGGTACGATGAACGTGAGAGAGAGAGAGAGAGAGAGAGAGAGAGAGAGAGAGAGAGAGAGAGAGAGAGAGAGAGGAAAGTGAGATAAAGAGTGAAGTGTGAGAGTGAGGTAGTGTGAAGGAGAGAAAGAGAGAGAGCCCTGGACACCCTCCTATCGTACTTAATGAGAGAGAGGGCTTGAGGCTGTCTAATTAAGTGAGAGAGAGAGAGAGAGAGAGAGAGAGAGAGAGAGAGAGAGAGAGAGAGAGAGAGAGCCGTGACCATCTTCCTACACTTTAATAAGTAAGAGGGTCCAGTACCTAATTAAGTGGCTGAGAAGGACTGGATCGTGCTGGGCTGCCCCTTATCCTACACCCAACACGCCTTACACCTTATACACCTTACACCCTATACACCTTGCCCCCTATGCACCCAGCACCCTATTCACCCTACATCCTATTCACCCTACACCCTATACACTGCCTTTTCTCCTCGTCTTACACGCTCTACACACCCTTCCAGCCTCTCACCTCATCCGTAGTCCATTTTTTAAAAACATAGTATGGCACACACACACACACACACACACACACACACACACACACACACACACACACACACACACACACACACACACACACACACACACACACACACACACACACACACACACACACACACACACACACACGAATATTAACGAA
This sequence comes from Coenobita brevimanus, assembly GCF_032717465.1. Classification (NCBI taxonomy): domain Eukaryota; kingdom Metazoa; phylum Arthropoda; class Malacostraca; order Decapoda; family Coenobitidae; genus Coenobita; species Coenobita brevimanus. The sequence continues at coordinate 899,013 of NC_137007.1, forward strand.
AAATGTGAGCTTTTCCGGACTGATATTTTGTGTGTACGGAAATAGTCTAGTTGGATTAATCTCTCTCTCTCTCTCTCTCTCTCTCTCTCTCTCTCTCTCTCTCTCTCTCTCTCTCTCTCTCTCTCTCTCTCTCTCTCAACCAGTTCCTCCCTGTCTCTCTCCTCACCACTTTCTGACCCTGCCAACCCCTCCCTCTCTCTCCCTCTCCCTGTATTCCTCCCTCTTCCTCCCTGCCTTTCCTGGCCAAACATCCTACCTATCCAGTTCCTCCTTGTCTTCCTCCCTGTCGGTCCCTCTTCCCTTCATCCTCCTCCTCTGCCTCTCTCCCCAAACCATCCTTCTCTCCAGCATCCTCCTCTCCTTCCCCACCTCTCTTCCTCCTTCCCTGCCGTCCTCCCCAACCATTCCTGTCCCCCCTCCACGTCCAACCCTTCAGCCTTCATGATTGCCTGTCTCGGCCTCTGTACACCAAGTTTCCCCCAATACCATCCAAAATATTACCCAGTCCCTGAGTTTTTGGTCCAGACTCTAATTTCCCTCGTGAAGACGTAAAGCCGGAGCGACGTCGTAATCTGCGTCATGTCGCTGATGTCGGATTGGTAGAGCCGAATCTCAGCTCTATAATTTTGCCTGCAGTAACTCTGTGTTCTCGTCTCCGTAGCACCTCTTCCTTAGCGATTTATATTTGGATATGGGTGCTTGATATCCTTTTGTGCGTCACTTTGGCAGAGTATGGGGATGTTTGAAGGATTTATACCTAATAGGACAATAAGGTGTAATTAGCCTACTAAATCACTTTGGAAAAGGCATTAGGAACCTTCCATACCCATCGAGAAAACGGGCTTTGGTGTATAGTGTCCAGTTAATTGAGAGATCAGCAGTTCCAATTTCCTTAGATCACTATTTTTTTTTTTTTTTTCGAGAAGATCCCATACTTCCCTCATTTAAGTTGGCTAAAGTTTATCGAATTTTATATTACCACGACATAGCATTTTTGGGAGTGACCCAGTTCCTTCAGGTAAAGAAAAAAAAATCATAGTAATTAAGTAGACTCATTCCTACCTCATAAGTGTCATCAAAATGCATGCAGCTATGATTCTCCTCTATAATTCACCTCCATATTATTTTCCCCAGACTCACAAAAATATATCCAATTTTAATGTTATAAGAAGTTAAATCGTGTTGTACTGTATTATGTAACAAAATCCTTTCATAAATATTCTTGGTGATACTTAAATGCTTGTTATCCTTCATTCATTGCCATCCTTCCCTTCCTCATTTCTTCACTTTCTCTTTTCCCTCCCACTGTCTTCTCTTTCCCTCACTTCCTACCTCCTACCCTCCCTCTCTTCTTCTTCTCCCTCCCTCCATCTCTCCCTCACTCACTCCTTACCACCTACCCTCCCTCCCACTTTCCCTCCCACACAATTCTCCCTCTCTCACTCCCTCCCTTCTACCCTCCTTCTCTCCCTCCCTCCCTCTTCTCCATCTCTCCCTCATTCCCTGCCCCTCCCCTCCCTCCCTCACATATAATCCGTCCATTTATGAAGGCATTATATACAACTCAGTATTCTATTTCAGGTAATGCTTCACCTGGCCACCCACCACACCTTAATCAGCTTAACGTTTCATCTGGCCAGGTAAGCTGTCAGATTTAGCCACGATAAGCTGAGGAATAAGTCGTAAGCTGGAATATAACACGAATTTCTGTATTATAAGCTAAACTATTGAATGTGGTGGTTTTTATGTGAGAGATATTATTATTATTATTATTATTATTGTTATTATTATTATCATCGTCAGTCATCATCATTCATCAGTCATCCATCATAATCATTCATCATCATCCATTATTATTATTATTATTATTATTATTATTATTATTAAGGTTTAATTGTAAATCATCTAAGGTTAGCCAAAATATAATAAGAAACAGGTAACTCGCAGCTAAAAAAAAAATGAAAAAAAAAAAAAAAAATCCCTTTATTCCTTTAGTAGTTTTTAGTCACGTCTAAGTTTGTATCATCTTACCTGTCAAACAATTAAGCTCAGGTGATGGTAATACCTTTCCAAATATCCCATCGTCCTTTTAAATATGGCTACCAGATGTGTAGTATATATGCCTGTTCTTTAATATTAATAATAATAATAATAATATAATGGTGGTAATAATAATAATAATAATAATGGTAACTTTAATATTAGTGGTAATAATAATAATAATAATAATAATAATAATAATAATTTGAATAATATAAACTCTCCCTTTGGTGTGCAGGATTGAAAAGGGGGATTTTGTGCTTTACAGATGGGATTAAAATGGAATCTGAAACTCAAAGGAAACATATAGAAGGGAATTAGACCTGGGAATAATCGGATTTCCCTGGTTTATATTTAGATACGAAATTGTTTTGATATCACGACGGACATGAAAGGGACGTGAATTGCCTCATAATAATAATAATAATAATAATAATAATAATAAAAAGAGTTATTACAGAATGGTTTACCCCTGCTTTTTGTGAAGGTCTACCTGTATTCAAAATTTTGTTTTCATTACACCTTGTTCGTCGTCGTCATCGTTGTCGTCTTCGTTTATTCATCCCTGTTACCCAGTGTTTCAGATAGGGTACAGAAGAATTACCTACACGATCAGTTACCATCAAACTTGACCCAGAAAAGAAAAGCCAGCACCTGCAAGCCCTTCTTAACTTTACATAGATAAAACAACTTCTGCGTCGACACATGCATCAAGAGAAAAAATCGTCTGCGAGAACCTGGGAGTGGGATAAAGTTAAATTCATCCGCATTGCCGCCTTCACAAACATATCTGCAGTTCAGCTGGCGAGAAAAGTTTAGGGGAAGAATTCGAGGCAAGTTCTGTATCTGATTTGCGACAAGAAAAGGCACGGGTCGGAAGCAAACTCTAAGCCCGCGTTCAGAAGCCCTTTTTTTCTTATCTCAGTTTATCATACTCTCCCTCTCTCATTCTTTCGCTATCTTGATGTCTTTCTCGTGTTCCTTTCCCATTTCTTCTCTCTCACCCGCCTTCTCTTGCTTCCATTTTCTCTGTTTTCCATTCTCTTTCCTTTCCTCTTTCCATCTCTCACTGTTTCCCTCTTTCTTACTCTCCATACCTTCTTTCCCCCCTGACTGCTCTGGCTCACATCTCTTGCATCTTCTCTCCCTTCTTCCACTTCTTCCCAACCCCCAGCCCCCCTTCCCTCCCTTCGTCTTTTTCTTATTGCATTCTTCCTTCCCATCGTCCCTGTCTTTCTCCCTTTCATTTTCTCTTCTTCCAGTCTCTTCCTTCCTCACTCACACCGTCAGTCAGTTCCTTCCTTCCTTCATTTCTTCCCTACATCTCTACCTCCCCTCCTATCCCTCTCTTTCCCACCTTCTCACCATCCTACACTTCTCAGCCCACGTAGCTTGAGAGAAACTGTATATCAAGACGTCCTTTGTATTTTATTCTTGCTACTGCGAGACGATAATATTCAGCTCAGAACGAACCTCTTGTATTCTTTTCTCTATAAATCTCCATAAATCCCTTCCCTTATAGGCGATTTAGTGTACTCATTCCACCTCCAAGCACTGTCATTCCCCTTTAACTCATTCTTCTCTAACTCATTCTCCTTTAACTCATTCAGATCCTGTACGTTTAGTGTATGTCATTCTTGTTTCCCTCAGGCAATGTTTTTAAGTCATGTAGAGACCTTTGGCGCTGGAATGAGTCGGAGGAAAAAATCTTAACGACGTGAAAAAGAGAGATTCGTGGCCCACCTCCAAAGAGAGAGAGAGAGAGAGAGAGAGATAAGGTTCACCCCAAGCCTCTCTTATCGCACACACACATTTTTCTACCATTTACAGGGGGGACATATCAGGGCGGTGTGGATTTGATATGATTCACGGGAGAAAGAATGGAAGGGGGATATGTGTAGTGGACTGTGGGATGGAGGGAGGATGGAAGGACGTTGTGGGTGGGGGACTGGAATGGAGGGAGGTCATGGGCTAAAATTAGAGATAGATAGAGGTAAATTGGAAGCGGTCTAAAGATAGAGATAGGGGTACTGTTTTTATTGTAACTGTTGTGTAGTTGTTTTGAGGTGTTTGTAATGTTGTTGTCATAGTACAGAGAGAGAGAGAGAGAGAGAGAGAGAGAGAGAGAGATTATCCCAGTCTCTACCAGTGTGTGTTTCAGATTATTTCGTAGTTTCCGCTATTTATTGGTCAGGCTTTGGGAAGATACTTTTGTCTCTCACTGTACCCCACGATGCAAGGTATTTCACAGCCTGAGCAAAAAGTACACCAACTGTCTATTACCAGCGTTGTCTATCTATCTAAATGTCCATCCGTAAAGCCACCCAACCATCTATTTGTTCCTCTGTTTATCTATCTACCCGTGAATCTGTCTGTCTATCTATCTATCGATCTATCTCTCTTACTATCCCGCCAGACTCTCCCCACATCAAAATTTTTTCACCCCACTGTCGTTGTAAGAGAAGGATATTGAAATGTCAGTGTGTGTGTGTGTGTGTGTGTGTGTGTGTGTGTGTGTGTGTGTGTGTGTGTGTGTGTGTGTGTGTGTCCGTCCGAGTCACTCTCTCAGACACCACCATCACTCACTGGACTCTGGGGAGGGTCATTTTTGAATAGATAGATAGATAGAGAGAGAGAGAGAGAGAGAGAGAGAGAGAGAGAGAGAGAAGCTTTGATATATTTAAGGAAGAGATTAACAGGAGACCGAAAGGAAGAGGAGCCAAGAAAGACAGAAGCGGAAGTATTGAGAGAAGGAGATGAGGAAGAGAAAATGAAGATGAAAGGAAACGAACAAGGGACGAGATGACGGAGGGAAGGAAAAAGAGGGAGAGGAGAGGAGCAGAAGGGAGCAGCGGAAAGTGGAGAGAGAGCGAGAGAGGACTCTGGGGAGCGGCATTTTTGAACAGAAAGACGAGGTGGAGAATAAGAGAAAAAGGAAAAATGGTAAGAGGAAAGAGGAAGAAGGAAGGAGAGAGTAATGAAGATGTGAGGAGGGAGAAGGAGTAAAGAGGATGGTAGAGACGAGATGGAGAGAGACAGGTGAGTTGGGAGAGAGGATGAGGAAGAGAGATGGGAGAGGGAGGAAGAGATGTGGAGGGAGGAAGAGAGATGGGAGAGGAAGGAAGAAAGGAGGAAGAGAAGCGGTGCAAAAGAATTAATAATATGGAAGGCAGTGAATGGAAAGCCACATCTGAATTGGGGATCGAGACAGAGAGAAAGAGGAAGAAATTGAAGGAGAGGAGAGGGAGAAAGAGAGGGAGGGATGGGAGAGAGAGGAAGGGGGTAGAAAGGAGGGAAGAAGAGGAGGGAGAGAGGGAGATAAGAGAGACGGGGAAGGGAGAGAAGTGAGGCGGAGAGGAAAATGAAGATGATGGAAAGAGAGCTATTTTTAAACAGGAGTATGAACTGAAAGAAAGAGAGAGAGAGAGAGAGAGAGAGAGAGAGAGAGAGAGAGAGAGAGAGAGAATAAAGAAGTGTAAGGAGGGAGAACATCAAAGCTATGGACAAGGGGAGAGAAGAACAAAGGAAGAGACGGAAAATGAAAAGCGATTGAACAAATGCGATGAGAGAAGCGTGGAATAAAAAAAAAAAAAATTACAAGAGAAAGCCTGGAATGTTGATAGAAGCTGCCTGGAATAATGTAAGAGGAGCTGGAATAACAGAGGGGCTGGAATAATGGGGGAGACCTGGAATAATGGGTTGATGGCTGGAAGATTGATAGCTGGCATTATGATATGGTGTGACGTAATGGAAGAGGGGCTGGAATGACGAAGGAAGATGCCTGGAATAATAGAGGAGGGGCTGGAATAATGGAGGAATCTTGGAATAATGGGAAAAGAGCTGGTATAACACAGGAAGGGATGGAGTATTGGGAGGTGTCTGGAATCATGGCAGAAGCCTGGAATGAGGATCGGAGAGGCTGGAATAATGGGAGGAATCCTGGAAGAAGCCTGGAATGAGGATGGGAGAGGCTGGAATTATGGAGGAAGGATCGTGGAATGGGTAAGCGATACAAATGAGGGGAAGGAAGGAGGCGAAGATATTAGGCACACGAACGAAGCGGATGAGAGACTTTGAATAAATTATAGGGAAGTAATACGATAAGCTTCGGTCTGAATAGAATTATCGGTCGGGCATAGAAAGAAGAGAGAGAGAGAGAGAGAGAGAGAGACACCAGAGAGACAGAGGAGAAGGGGTAGGAGGAATAGGTAGAGGATTATGGGGTTTATTGACAAGGTATAGATAGATAGTTATAAAAGGATTGATTAAATGATTGATTGATTGATATAATGTTGAACGTGGTGGTTGCAGGGATGATTAAGAGAAATGTGGGAGTTGGAGAGAGAGAGAGAGGGAGAGGGGGGGGGAACGTGAAATTGGTTTACAAAAATAGGGAATCGTGAAGAATGCAGGGAAGAAAAAGAATGTCGAGAGAGAGAGAGAGAGAGAGAGAGAGAGAGGAGGGAATGAGTGAGTGAAGGATGTGTGTGGCAGAAAGGGTTGGGTAATCAGAGGAGGAGGAAGGGGGAAGGGATTGCTTTCAGAGGTAAAAATACACAAGCCTTTCAAGGGACGCCAGGTAGGCCAGACCACGGGGCTTTTACCTGCCTGACTCTGCCTCCGATTAAAGGATGTGTGTGTGTGTGTGTGTGTGTGTGTGTGTGTGTGTGTGTGTGTGTGTAAAAAAATGTCCACCCTACCACCCAATTTTGATGATGTGTTTCTCACCCCAAATTAGTCGAGGAATAAATCGAAGTTTGACAGGTTTCACGTACAGCCTTATAAGGAGGAGGCACAAGGGAGACTCCTAAGCTCACGAGACTATAACCTCCAGTCCTTTGCCGTCAACGTAGCAGCTAAAAGGGAGGATTGGGCAGTACAAAAGAAAAACTCTATTTCTGTTTTCAAAATTGGCTGTGTAATTCTCGGAGGCAAGATTGTGAGGGCGACACGGGGAGGAGAGAGGGGAGGAGGTGGGGTGGAGAGAGGGAGGGAGGGAGGGATGGAAAGAGAGGAGAAGAAGGAGGAGGGAGAGACGAGAGAGAAGTGAGTAAGATTAAAGTGTGAAGATGAGGATGAATGCAGTTGGTACGGCAACCCGGAGATGGAGTGGGAGGATGAGACGGGGAGAGAGAGAGAGAGAGAGAGAGAGAGAGAGAGAGAGAGAGAGAGTGGAGTATATTAGAAAAGACAGCCTAGAGGTAGAGGCACACCACTTCCACTCACACTCATACATTTTACCTGTTATTCACTTTCACACTCCCTCTCTCACGGCAATTAGAGCGACGTGGAGAGAGAGAAGCCACTTTTAAACTGTCTCCCTCCCAAGAGTTTTAGGGGAAAGGTAGAATAGAGAGAGTCAAAGGAAGTGTAATGGCGGTGGGTGACAGAGAGAGAGAGAGAGAGAGAGAGAGAGAGAGAGAGAGAATCCAGGAACACATACTCCCACATACAGGTAAAAATCATATACTTTTCAAATTTCGACTCTCATATAAATAAAAGAATATTAAACGCACTATATACCTTTTTATTTCCTTATTTTCCCTCTAGTTTTTCTTCTTTCCGGTGTGACTATTATTTTTTTTGAGCGTCAGGATAAAATTTCGAAAACATATTGTACGAATCACAATTTTCTGTTTTTCAGGTCGTCGTTTACCAAAAAAAAAAAAAAAAAAAAAAAAACGTATATATTATTTCTGAATATACTCGTAGGCGTCCATGTTAAAAAATGCTTCCTATTATTTTGAGGTTGATTGGGGAGATTCGTTTCCGTGTCTGTCTACTCTCAGCATTTCGATGATGATGATGATGATGATGATGATGATTTCTTAACACTCCCGTCCTCGTCAAGCTATTTTTTTCGTTTTCTTCTTCTTCTTCTTCTTCTTCTTCTTCTTCTTATTATTATTATTATTATTATTATGAAGTGGAGTGGATAGAGTAACTCTGCCTTCAGCGTCCTTTCCCATACTTATCTCTTCCTCTGCCATATTCTTTGCTTTGTTACCTTAGCCTAGCCCCGGGACCCTACACTTTGCAAGGGATCCTGTAGGACTGGATGCCACTGTTTATTTTAATGCTAACTTCGAAATAAGATAGCTCAAAAAATGACTACTATATTCTCTCATCTCCATTCCACCCATATTTCTTTCTTCCTCCTTCAACCATACTCGTATTCTCCCTTCCTTCCTCTCTCCCTTCCTCTCTATGTCCCCTTCTCCCTTCTTACCTACCTCCTTCCTTATCTCACCTTCTCCCTTTCCTCCTCCTCTTCCCTCCTTTCCTACCTTCCTTCCGTTCATGCTGTGTTCCCTCCTTGTCCTTCCCCCTCTTCTTCTTCTACTTCAGACCCTATGTATTTCCCTTCTTTCCCTTCCTCCTCCCTTCCCCCCCCCCCACCTCTCTCTCTCTCTCTCTCTCTCTCTCTCTCTCTAACTTCCACCAAGCAAGTTTCTCAGTTCCTGGATTTCTTTCACCGTCCGGCCAACACGATATCTTATCTACAAGTCCGGGAACTCAGTGTAAACAAAACCACCCACTCATTTCCTTAAGGTCTAAGTTCCCTGCCTCGACTATGGGACTCTCGCCTTTACGTTAGGAGAGAAAATTCTGGTGTTCATAAAGGCTATATTCACTTGGTTCTTCTATGGCACTCTCGTCCTTAAAGCCTCCTCTGGCGCAAAATGTTCAGTTTATATTTGTTGGGGGTACGTGAGTGAGGTTGGGGAGGGGGGAGATGGGGTGGGAATAGGGGGGTGATGGGTACGAAAGGGGGGATGGGGAATGGGTTGAGGTGATTGGGAGAAAATGGGGAGGGGGAATGAGGAGGATGAGGATGAGGAGGAAGGAAGTAGATGGAGGTGATGTGGAGGAGGGAAAGATAGGGAGGGGGATTGCGAAGGAAGAGGATGGATGGGGGAGGAGGTGGAGGTGATTGGGAGGAGGAGAAGGTGGGGAGGGGGAATGAGGAACATGAGGATGAGTGGGGGGAGGAGGGGGAAAGGGTGGAGATGCAGCAGAAGGAAAGGGGAGTGGAATGTGGGTGAGGTTGGAAAGTAGGGAGAGAATGGAAAAACGGATGGAATGGGCTAGAGGGAGTATGGGAATTGGGGGGAATGGGTCCAGGGGGTAGTGTGGATAGGTAGAGGGTAAGTAAGGGAGAGGATGGGAAGTGTACGAAGGTAGGGAGAGAACAGGGGAAGTGGAAGTGACTGGTTTCTTGTTCATTGGAGAAGACAAGAAAAATAGATTGTAAAAATTTATATGTACGGGATGCGATTTTTTAGTATTGTTAATAATTGTTTTTCGCAGGCACAAAAAGCGACTACCAACTCTCTCTCTCTCTCTCTCCACGGTGGGCAGAGGACAACTCATCGGCTCCTACAAAACACTTCTTATTGTTGTCTAAGGAACGAGGGAAATAAGACACTATGGGGCCTACATGACTTTAAAATTTCACTTAGCGTTTCTGTAATATTGATTTTAGTTAATTAAATTCACATTTTTTTTGTTTCACTCTGACAAAGACCTCTCCGAATCTGCCCCCCCCCCCCTCAAGATATATAAGCTTTATTTACACGATAGGTGGTTTATATTAACATCTGTCCATAAATACATGCTATATCTATCTATCTATCTATCTCTCTTTATAATCAGATTTAGTTTCTAGATCCTGACAGTTTTATTTAGAAGAAAAAAAATAACGCTGCCGAAAACTCTAGTCCAATAACTTAAATATTTGAAGAAGGGAACTCGGTGGGAAGGTTGTGTGGAAGTGAAAGAGAATTGGTAAAGAGTGGATGAAAGACAGGAGAGAGAGAGAGAGAGAGAGAGAGAGAGAGAGAGAGTTGGTAGATAGAACTGAGAGAGAGTTGCACTGGTAAATTGAAAGTGAGTGTGTGAAGCGAGGGATGAAAGCAAGGGGAGGGGATGTGGTATAAACGTGGTGGAAAAAAGGTGAGAGAGAGAGAGAGAGAGAGAGAGAGAGAGAGCTATATCAGAGAAATATGCCCATTTTAGCGATTCCAGATTCACTCCAGCTCACTTCAGGATTATTCAAAATCAGGTTATAACTCTCCCAATTCATTGAACGTCATTTCAGACTCCTTCGAAGCTTCAGAACCACAATCAAATACCTGAAACCCTATTTTGGCCATGTCTGAATCATTTAAAGCCAGTGCATAAAATTTTTTTGAATAGTTTAGTCATTTCAGGGCAATTCCAGAGCTGCAACAAAAGAAATAACGCAGTGCTGCAAATTAGCCTCCCATCTCCCCGTGCTAATCCCCCTCCCCTTCCTCCCCTAATCTGCTTCATATCTTACCCTGACATCCCTCCCCCTCCCCTTTCTACCCCCACTCCCCCTCCCCTTTCTACCCCCACTCCCCCTCTTGCCTCCTATCCCCACACCCCTTAACCCAACCTCCCTCCCCCCCTTCATCCTCTTGTTCCCACATAGCCGTATCCCTCTCCCCATACTTTAACCTCCCTGTCCCCTTTTACTTCCACTTCCCCCTCTCCCCTCCTCACCCCACACCCTTACTCCCCCTCTCCCCTCCTCACCCCGCACCCTCATTCCCCCTCTTTCCTCACCCCTCTCCCCCTCTTCCCTCACCCCTCTCCCCACACCCCATGCCTCCACTCTGCACCTGACACCTTACAACACTAATTTTCTCGTGATAAAGCTTGCAATATATGTATCCCTGGACCCTTTCAATATATGCAGGTAATTACTTATGATAATCTACATGTAAATTAGGCCCCACCTGTGTTAAGTACCTCTGCCTGTGTTAATGATGTCAGGTTCTATTGCTGTCTCGCTTGGGTTTTTAGAGATGAATGAATTATTAGTTTTGCTTTGACCCATCAGTACAATTATATTATTATCAATTGGGTCCAGCTTCCTGTGATTTGGATTCCAGGATATTAATTCAGTCCAGTTTTCTGTG
>NC_137007.1:915000-985000 GCF_032717465.1 Coenobita brevimanus
TTCTCTCTTTTAACAATGCTCGCTCATCTCCCTCCCTCCACCCTCCACTCCCCTCGATACCTCCTCCCCTCTAGACGCCCCCTCCACCCTCTACCCCCTCCCGACACCCCTCCTCCACCCCCGAAGCTGCGTCATAACTTTTCCCGGGATTCGCTTTTCGTGTTTGGCAGCTGCACGTGGATGCCAGAGTTTTAGTCCCCGCCTCACGCAGCGGAAAAGTATATTAACGTAGGGATGTGTGAATGGAAGAATGGTGTGAAGTGGGAGAGAAAGTGAAATATGTGGTGAAACAGGCGCGCGCACACACACACACACACACACACACACACACACACACACACACACACACACACACACACACACACACACACACACAGTTATATATGTTCAACCCTGTGTGTGTGTGTGTGTGTATATATATATATGTATATATAGAAGATCTCTTGTCGTGTGGATCTCCATTCGTACCTCATCCTTCCATGTTAATCGCCTTCACTGCTAAAGAACTCTTCCTAAGCTAAATAAAATCGTCTGGAGACACGAACCATCGTAATGGAGGAATTAAGGTGTACCAGACAAAATAAATCACTAATGAAGAGGAGTTACGAAGCATCCTAATCCACTGAGAATGCGGGTCAGTTAATTTAGTGCAAGACGTTGTGTACCTCGGCCTTGTCCACTGTCTAAGATGCTTCCTGCCTACCTTAACTCGCAGGTACGTTAATTAACCTGGCCTTGTGTGACCTGGCCTCACTAACTTCTAGCCTGGTATGTTGGACTGGGAGGCGGAGGGGGGGGGAGCTGCAGTGGGTTCCTTGTTCCGTATTTCGTCGGTTAAGGAAGCTCCCTAACACCTCTTCCTTACCGATTAATTCCTGATTCTGCTCCGTTGCGTTAATTCTGTACTCACATTGCTTAAGGAAGCTCCCTAACACCTCTTCCTTACCGATTAATTCCTGATTCTGCTCCGTTGCGTTAATTCTGTACTCACATTGGTTAAGGAAGCTCCCTAACACCTCTTCCTTACCGATTAATTCCTGATTCTGCTTCTTTAATTCTCTGCTTTCGTCGGTTAAGGAAGCTCCCTAACACCTCTTCCTCAGCGATTTATTTTTCAAACTATCCATTAATATCCCCTGGTTTCCTTCTTATGTCTCTTCAGTATCGACATAGATTGCATAAGACACAAGAACAAAGCAACGGAGCAGAAGTAAAAATAAATCGGTAAGGAAGAGCATTTAAGAGATCCAAGTCAAATTAGATGAGGTATAGAAATCATTTGGATATTTTAGTGTTTTTCTTTTGTTATTACGTAGCATTCAAGGTGGAGAGACGGCAATTTTGGGCCAAGATGAAGTGGACGGAGTGTAGTAATTTCTCTCTCTTTGATCTCGACCCCATTCCTCTCTCGTCCTCGGTGCTTCAGCCGAGACGCGTCGTTGGGCCGAACTGTACTGTAACTTTGATCTGAAAGAGAGAGAGAGAGAGACTAGATATACCAAGTACTTTAAGTGACCATGTTAACTCTCTCTCTCTCTCTCTCTCATCGTCTTCTGGCCATTTTCTCGTGGGCTTAGGAGGCTTTCTTACACCTCATTCTCAGCGATTAATTAAGCATTTTTCACCTTAATGAAGACTTTATAATCCCACTAATCTTGAAGGGATTTCTCTAGGCTAAATAAATTGTTTCGGGGTAGTCAGGTGGGAAAGGCAGGTGTAAATCTATCTATCTGTCTATCTATCTATCTATCTGTCTGTCTATCTATCTCGACGGTCTGTTCAGGATTAAGTGTTTGTGACAGGTGTGAGGCACATGTGTTTTTGAGGTAGCTGTGTGAGGCAGGTGTGTGTGTGTGTGTGTGTGTGTGTGTGTGTGTGTGTGTGTGTGTGTGTGTGTTTTAGGAAGGTGTGTGTAGATGTGCGAGTGGGGGAAGGTTTGTGAGTGTGCGTTTAGTCTAGCTTATCACACACACACACACACACACACACACACACACACACACACACACACACACACACACACACACACACACACACACCGTTAATGGTCTAATGGGTTACCGCCAAGATTAATATTTACTCGCCAAAGCTTCTCTGCCTTTGAGAGTCGAGGAGCCAAGACAGTGACTAAAGAGCGTGATGAAGGTAAAGGTGAGATCAGAGTGTAGGAGCTTTGGTGGTGATAGTGGTGGTGGTGGTGGTAGTTGTGGTAGTAGTAGTAGTTGTGGTGGTGATAGTGGTGGTGGTGACTGTGGTGGAATAGTTGCCCCACCCACAAAAGCCCCTGATGCAATGTTTGTCCCTAAATGCGTCCCTGATTCACTTATTCACTGAGTTTCTGTACCTCTTTGAAGAATTGAGGTCCAGGTATTACAGGGCATGTGGTAGGAAGACGAAATATTGCACTCTGGTAAACCTCTGCATGGACCAGGTTTTAGGTTATGTATCCTCCTCCTCCTCCTCCTCCATTTTTTATCATCCTTAAGAGAGTGTTGTACCATTGACCCCCTCCCTTGTAACCAACACACGTTTCTAACACGATTATCGTCGTTCAGTTTTCCTTTCCCCTTTTTTCGGTTGGGTAAAAAATGAGCTTTTTTTTTCACAGTATGCTGTTGCTGTCAATACTCTTTAACCTCTTACTTTCAACAGCACACAGCTTAGTCCTTCGTCTGCTCTCTCTGTTCTCCTGTGTGTGTGTGTGTGTGTGTGTGTGTGTGTGTGTGTGTGTGTGTGTGTGTGTGTGATCTGAAGTCGAAATAGACATTACTTCATTTCCAGTCATCAGAGGTTAGGTGTAATGAACCGACTATCTTTGTTATATTCGATAGTTTTCCTTTCAACTTGTTCTCACGTGCCTCTCCCGTTTTGGCGGGCACACAGCACCCATCCAACGATATATTCTCAAGCCTCCATCCAGTATCTTATTAATGGAATAGTTAGCATTTACCGTCCTTTACGCGTAATTTTTCAACTCAATATCCTTCCTCCGTCTGTCTTTTCCATTTCCAGTTTCGTTTTACAAATAGATAAATATGGAGCCTCGTTTCACAGATAGATAGAAAAGTAAATGCTCCATTAATACTTTCGTACGTGTACCTGAAAATGAATATACAAGGTGAGTGAGAGGAAGGAAGCTGGGAATTTCCGATATTGTGGATGGTAATTGGAGGTGACAATATAGTGATTACATACCCGGAAGACGCTCACGGGGAAGAAGATAAATTATGTGTGTGTGTGTGTGTGTGAGAGAGAGAGAGAGAGAGAGAGAGAAATTGAAGGAGACGGTGTTATTACTCCCTGCTCGTCCCCCTTGGTCCCCTGGGTCTGCACGGTCTATATAACACGATTGTATTATTGGTCCTGAGAGAGAGAGAGAGAGAGAGAGAGAGAGAGAGACTGTTTCTTCTACACAACTTTATTACATTACTAACCCCGTCTTTCTTTACCTCTCACTGCCTATCAGGTGAGATCCTAAATTTAAGAGGTTGTTCTTTTCTCGTCAGGTGAGGAGGCTCCCTAACACCTCTTCCTTAGCGATTTAATTTCCAAACTACCCATTAATATCCTCACTCTTGTTTCATATAACATTTTAATATAGACATAATGCATGGATTAAAAAAAAATATATATATATTGTTTGGTGATGTTGTAATGCCTGGAGAAATTGTGAATGAAAGTATCAGTGTTTGCTGTTAACCTTTTCAGTCTAGTGGTTTATATTTTCATTTAATTATTGTTACCCCCAGACGATTTTTAGGCTAAGTATTCTTGCCGCCAACAGACGATTTTATACATCTGTAGAAGGAGGTTGATGAGTGTATCGCTAATCCCTGCTGTTAAGTACTCTTTTTTTTATTACATAGGAATTGAGGGAAAAACTAAACACACACACACACACACACACACACACACACACACACACACACACACACACACACACACACACACACACACACCACATTACAGGTGTCCTCCATTCATTAAAAAAAAAAAAAATCTTCAACACCTTGACTTAAAATCCATTGGTTTGAAGGTAGGGGGTAAATTTAGCCTCCCCCTAAGCTGAATAAAATCATCTAGAGTTAGCAGGAATAAATTAAGAAACTAAGAAGACATACAGGTAGATGGGGATACAGGTAATATAGAGTGTGACCTGACCCTAAACTGAGAGGCAGGTCAGGTCAGGTCAGGTGCGGGGCAGAGGGCGTTTGGAGGCGATATTAACTCCAAGGGGAATATTTACGACACTGGCCTCGTTTTAAAGGGAATTTTTATGGGCCGTAGCCTCGTGGACTTAGACGACTCCCTCACACCACCTGACCAGCTCTTGTCCACAAATGACGCGCTGATATTTCTCTCTCTCTCTCTCTCTCTCTCTCTCTCTCTCTCTCTCTCTCTCGATATTATCCCTGTGGTTGCAGATTACGCACGTTGCATTTTATTCTGGCTAACGAGACTATTTTACTATACCCAAGAGAATTTAGGACATAAGAAATTTTTTAAAACGTCCACCATTAAATTTTTCAGAGATAAAAGAGCTTCGTATTAAATCCAGCTCACAGCGGACGATTCTATTTAGCTTATATAAAGCGTCCGGTGGCAAAGCATTAAAATCGATTACTACCATACAAGAACATATTCACTTTGCGTATTAAGTCCTAAAGAAGAGGTCATAGGGAGCTTTAAATAACTGAGAAGAACACGGCTGAAAGATAACGTGTTCTGGTTTGCATAGGAGTCTTTCTAGTACATCTTCCTAAGTGATTATTTTTACCCCTTTTTAAATGCTAGGAAGAAGGAACAAAGGCCAGGAGCCCGCAAACCGTTCCCTCAAAAAAAAAAAAAAAAAAAAAAAAAAAAAGGTAGAGAGAGAGCGAGCAAGCCAGCGAGCGAGCGAGAGAGAGAGAGAGACAGAGAGAGAGAGCGAGAGAGAGAGAGAGAGAGAGAGAGAGAGAGAGAGAGAGAGAGAGAACCAAATTCAAGATCCTTTCTTTTCGAGGTGCCTGGACACACTGCGTCTGAAAGACTGGAGACCATAGGAGGTAGGAAATACAGACAGAGGGAGACAGTTCCAGAGTTGACCTGTTACGCGTTGGTATTTTAAGAGTGCTATGAATGCCTTGTAGTAGTGGAATAGTTTGCATAAAAAAAATGTAAGAGAGAATGTTAGCTTGTCAGATATATAAATCATCTAGTAAGAAAAGAATCTCGAGGGACCCATCTCAGCTGTCGACATTAAGGCTCTCAAATCTTTCTTTTGCTGTCTCCGGATTTCATAAGACATAAATAGCTGGCAGTTCCAATAATATGCCATCGTCTTTTAGAAACCTCATGATGACCCTCGTAAGGCCTATGATCTTTTTTGGGCTGCCACTCATTGCCTTTGGGTTTCGTATTGAGGCTAGCACCTCCAAATTTCTTTCAGACTTCTTCACTTCTTACGTCATTACCCTTTTACTGATACAAGATCCAGAGAGAGAGAGAGAGAGTTTGGTATATAATTTGTTTCTCGATAAGCTCCTTCTGTCTTTGCTCCAGTTTTTCTTCATTACTGCTTCCATGTATCTATAACTTCACCCAACCCTATCATTTAGAGAAGAATAATGGTCTCTCTCTCTCTCTTTCTCTCTGGTTTGCGGAGTGTAGACCTATTTATATATTTGTACTGAAGTATTGACTCCCCCTTTTTTTCTACTGTTTGGTCACTTTTGGTCCATTGTTTTGGTCAGTATCGGTCCCACGGTCACACCAGGTGGGGTAGTGGGGCTGTGGTAGTGTGTAGGGATCAGTAGGATTATCCCGTGGCCGGCAGTATCGACAGGTGTGTGTGTGTGTGTGTGTGTGTGTGTGTGTGTGTGTGTGTGTGTGTGTGTGCTCTCTTTCACTGGTACTCTGCTAGTCCTCTCTCTTTCTCTGTTGTTTTAACAGCCTTCCTTTTTTTCTTTTTTTTTTTCTGCATCCATACCTATTTTTTCTCTTCACCATACATTTCTTTTTCTTGTCTCTCCCTCCATCAGCAGTGCCTTCCTCTGCCTCTCCCTGTCTCCCTCACTCTGCCTCTCCCCTACCTCTCTCTTCCCGCCTCTCCCGCAGTATCGACAGGTGTGTGTCTGGGGGGGGGGGAGGCAGCGCTTACCTGTACCGCTACACCTTACCTACTTCCTCTCCCTCTTTCTTTCTGAGCATCACTGGTGTCTTTCGCTGCCTCTACCTGCCTCCTTCTTTCTCTCTGTGCCTCCCCATGCTTTGCCTTGCCTCACCATACATTCCTCTTTGCCTATCCTTGCCTTATCCTTCCTTTCCCTATCTCCTGTGCACATTCCTGTTACCTCTTCTGCTCCTTCCTCTACCTTCCCTCCTCCCTCTTGCTTCCCTGCGTCTGCCTGCCATTTATGTGAATGTAGAGAAATTTCAACGCTATTTCTCAGCCCCAAAATTCTCTTGATATTGCGCGTCGTGGGCTTGACGATGAAAACTCAGGCATAAGTGATATATATGGATATGAGCCTTCAGGTGGGGATGGGTGTGGAGGAGAGGAGAAGATTTTGGAGAGGGAGAGAAATATTGGATCTTAATGTGAGAAAATGTGGACAGGAAGACCATGCATGAGGATAGAAAAGCTGAGAGAGAGAGAGAGAGAGAGAGAGAGAGAGAGAGGACATTTAACCTAGTTCCTCCTTGTGTAATTACTAAGGAGAGAAAACACTACAAATGCAACTGTAATATCACGACAACATTAAGAAACTTTGTCTCCCTCAAGTTGTCCCCAGAAAGAGAGAGAGAGAGAGAGAGAGAATGATCCCCAGAAGCAGGTTTGGATAGGGCTGGGTTTTGAGGGTGTAAACATAAGCCCATTGTCGTAGTGTCCCCTTATGGCCCCCAAACCGCCTCTGAGGATATAGAAAATGGGGGTGATAGGAGGGAAGGAGACGAGGGGGAGAGAGAGAATGAGGGAGAAAGAGCATTGAGAGAGAGAAAAAGAGGCAGGAAAATAGTGAGACGTGGAACAGGGAAAAGGAATAAAAGGGAGAAGAGGGAATTAGGGAGGGAGAAGAGGGAATTAGGGAGGGAGAAGGGGGTACCTGGATGAGTGTGAAATAAACAGAAAGGAGGATGGAAGAGGGAATGAGAGAAGGGAAGAAGAGAAATGGAGGAAAAAGAAATTGAGATGATTTACAACATTCTCTCAAAATTCACGATGTTTCCTTCTCACCAGGTCTCTCTTGAAGATTATATTATTTCTCTCGCTAAATCAGCTTCTCATACGTTAGGTTGGCTACACCGACTCAGTGCTTTCTCTAACCCAACCGCTTTTAACTTTGTACAGGGATCTAATTGCACACGCACGCGAGAACGCAAGGAGGTTATGCATTTAGTCTTTTTCCGTCTGTCTGTTCCTTTGTCTGTCAGTCACCAAGATTACTGAAATACTATTGAATGGATTGTCACCGCATTTTGAGGACCATTAGAGAAACTGATAATTAATTTTTGTCAGAGAAAATCACTTGGTCGTGGATTGAGGATATGATCAACTCAGACTTATCCGATTTTGACCAGACTTGGTGGAAGGGGTGAGGGAGAGGAGAGAGTGAAGTGATCAAATGTTTAGAAACGTCGGCCAGAAATTCACAAGGGTTGGTGCACAGTTCGGCTCTAACTCAAATAGGTTTTATTCGACTTAAATCAAACTTGGTGGAATTATTATAGATTGGCCAGGAGTGAATTTATTTTATTTTCAGATCAATAGACAGATGCTCTTGGCAGCAAGGTAAGGTAATCGTAAACTCTTTTGATCTATCTAGAGAACTTGGTGGATGAGTTGAGGATCAGGCAAGGGTAACGTAGCCGTAATCGAGCAATCAATGAAAGGTCAAGGAAATAAGACAACGGGAGATAATCGTCTTTAAGGCCCTTCCAGACGATCAGTGGGAGAGACGAAGAAGTAGGGAAGGGAGGGAGGAAGAGAGGGAGAGAAGAGAGGTAGGGTACGGAGAGAGGGAGGGAGGAAGAGAAGAGAGAGGAGGGAATAGAGGGAGGATGTAAAATAAGAATACACTCGATAAGCCACAAGAGAGGAAGGAGGGAGGGAAGGAGGCAGAGACGAAGGGAGGTGACGACATGGCAGGGAGGAAAGGAAGTAAAGGAAAGTTGATTGGAAAGGGTGAAAGAATGGAAGGGAAGACCAAAAACGAAACTGCAAGGAAGGAGGAGGAGAAGGAAGTGACAGCAAAAGTTAGAAGAAAGAGAAAAGGATTGATATAGAACGAAACAAACAATAAAGGGAGGGAAGAGAGGGAAGGGATAGAGAAAGGGGAGATTTGAAAATGAAGAGGGGAGAGAAACAAAGAAGGGAGGAAAGGGAGGGACGTGAGAGAGGGAGGGAGGGAGGGCTAAGATTAGAAGAAAGAGAAGGGAGGAAGGGAAGGAGACGAGACGAAATGACAGTGAGGGAAGAGAAGCGTTAATGAGATGTCTGGAGGGGTTAGGGTGTCAGAGAGAGAGAGAGAGAGAGAGAGAGAGAGAGTTGGGGAAAAGGCAGTATCAAGGCCAATAAGTCCCAGAGTATAAGCTTCCCCTGGTGTAGTGCTGCTGCTGCCTTATCACAGACCTTTACGATTATGGCGTCTGATAGCACACTGCCTTCCCTCTTTATTACCTATTTCCTTTCTTCTTTTCCCTCCTTTACTCTCCTTGTTTTTACGTTTACTAACCCCCCTGCCTTTACTGTCCTTGTTCCTTCCTTTACTGTGTTTCTCTTTTCTCATTTCATCCTTTAGATTTCAGGGACCAGTTTTTCTGATTTATTTTGTCTCATGTTCATCGATTTTACCTACCACTGAAAAATCTCCTTCAGTTTTGAGTTTCAGTGAATGGATACTTTATACTTATAATTCTGGAGGTCGTAAGTGAGGAGAAAGAGGGGAAAGACAAACTGAGAAGACGAATTAAAACTTGACCAAATTGTGTACTTGTAAGAATGAGAGTACCAGGTAACTAATTTCTTTATCTTCCAGTTCTTCATATATTCCTCTGCGTGGTTTTATTTTATCTCCTGACTCATTTTGTGTTGTCTTTTTCATGTTATTCTTCTTATCCCCTGATGATGTTTTATTTATTTTTTTTCATGTCTGGATGGACTTTGAGGGCTGGATTGTTTTGATTCTCTCTCTCTCTCTCTCTCTCTCTCTCTCTCTCTCTCTCTCTCTCTCTCTCTCTCTCTCTCTCTCTCTCTCACGACATACTCATTGGCATTCATACTTCCAGATTCTCCCAGACAGCTCAATGCATAACGTTGCTGAAGAGGATGAGGGGATATGTATGAGGAGAGAGAGAGAGAGAGAGAGAGAGAGCTGGATGGCTGGTGGAAAGGGGTGAGGGGATAGAGAGATGAATATGAAGAGAGGGGAATATGGGAAAGACGCCTGGTGAACGGAAAGATAGATAGGGAGGGATCTGAGGGGAAAGAGGCAAATAATAGAGTGCCAAGAGGGGAAAAAGGCCTAGTAAGGGGAAAGGGGGAGAGAGGAGATGCATAGGAAATGGGGAGAGGTGAAGGGAGAAGGATGAACAGAAGAGAGATGTGAGGAGATTTAGTATGAAGAGAGGAATGAGAAGAAGCCCAGTGAGGGAGGGGAGTGAGGGGAGGGAAGAGAAAGATGGAGGGAGGAGAAAGAACAGGAGGGGATTGAAAGAACGAAGGGGTGAGAAGTGGGAGGTGTTGGAGGGAGAGTGAGGGGGTGGAACATGAGAGGGGAAGGCCTGATGAGGGGAGACTGGATGATAAATGCGTCTGGAAGGAGGTGGGAGTGAGGGGTGGTGTCAGGGGAGAGAGAAAAAAAAATGGGGTAAGAGAGGGGTGACTTTATTCTTTCAACCTGAGGACGTATTTTCGTTGTATTATTATTGCCATCAGTCTTTTAGTCAGATTTGGGGAGACTTTTTTATGACTGAAGGGTTAGGTCTAGTCTTTATTACCCCTTTTAGCAAGAATAGCCTTTCCTAAGTTGTAATAAATCGTCTGAAATCAGCAGGAATTAAATACAGTATACGACCTTTTGCTAATAGTGTCATGGAGGGAGAGGAGGTGTAAGGGAAGAGTAGGTGTGAGGACAGGGATGGTGTTGGGAGAGGAGTGGTAATGAAAGGAAGGAATACGAGTCTTAGAGAGGGTGATGAGGAGTAGGAAGATCTGTGTGAAAAGGGTGAAGGATAGTAAGTGGAAGGATCGTAAAAGGAAAGGTGCCCGTCTTTTAAGAAATGGTGAGCAGAATGGACCCTCGCAAGGTAATTGGAGTGGAAAGAGGGACTTCTATGAGTGGAGTGAAGAGAGATACCCTTTAGGATGTGTTATGACTAGAGGGACGAGTGTAAGAGACAGATTTGTGTGTGTGTGTGTGTGTGTGTGTGTGTGTGTGTGTGTGTGTGTAAGAGAGAAAGAGGGGTGAAGAGGGAGAAGAAGGGTACTTAGAAAAGAGCTATTATGAGTAGAGGCATGAATATGAGACTTCGTGTGAGGAGGGACATCATAATTGGGTAGGGCTTTCAATCCTGTGACCTATTTATATTTTATTCTTGCTATATCCGGACGATTTTAGGCAACTGTACCTAAGAGACATGCTGTAGTAAAAGTGTCCTATCTGTTCATTCATATTGCTTTCCCACAAAATAAACAGGAAGATAATGAATGATCTACTTTTAAACATCCTTCTCATGCTGTCGCGAGTCGTATTAGTGTTCGGCTATTTAAACCTCTGACGTAATGAAGCCGTATCATTTATTGAACCGGACAGTTTTAGTTTGTCTTGTCTTTCTCCATACTTGTCTTCAACTTTTCCCAAGCAATGCGAGTACGGAACTATTACGCGCGTCTGTACATGTTGTAAAGTCTAGGGACAATGTTACCCGCGTTTAACTATCTTTCGCGCGCTCGGTAATTTTACAGCCGCGGTCAGTCTTTTTTTTTTTTTTTTTTTTTTTTTTTTTACACCTCTTCGAAACTGTGTCAGAACCCAATGAAATCTCACAAAACTAACCAGTAATATTCAGGTGTATGAGAAGCAGTATATTCTCGTGTCTTCAGTTCAGACACTCAGATATGTGTATGGATTACTTGCCACAACTGTGCCTTTTTTTGATATTGTTTGAAAATGTGGGTGTTCTGAATTGTTTTCTTATGACGGTAATTATTGCAGTGTTTGGTGTGTGTGTGTGTGTGTGTGTGTGTGTGTGTGTGTGTGTGTGTGTGTGTGTGTGTGATGATATTAGTTTTATTCCTTCCCTTGGACGATTGTAATAAACTATAAGGGGTGAAGGAGTTAGCCTACCTGTTCCCCCCATCCTCTTAGCACCAGCAGTAGGGAACAACATCAACTACTGCCAGTCATTAACAAATCTAATTAAACTTTCCCTGCGAGTTAAAAGTCCTAGTCTCTTCTCCATGTGTGTGTGTGTGTGTGTGTGTGTGTGTGTGTGTGTGTGTGTGTTGTGTGTGGGTTTTCACGTCTATATACTCTCCTAAACACATCAAGAGATTTATATTAATACATAACCTACACAAGCATACACAAATGGCTGTGGAAAGAGCTAAATACACACACACACACACACACACACACACACACACACACACCTTCCTTTGATATGCAGGTATAAATTGGAAGTCAGCAAATGGATATGGGCAGGTAACATTCAGTGGTGGAGGTTGTGATGGGAAATGGGTTTATGGGTTGAGAGAGAGAGAGAGAGAGAGAGAGAGAGAGAGAGAGAGGAGAGAGAGAGAGAGAGAGAGAGAGAGAGAATCCTTCGTTACGCGCCAGATACTCGCTAACAAAACTCCATTAAAAAAAAAAATCGTGAAGTAGACAGACAGACAGATAGATAGATAGGTAGACAGACAGACAGATAGATAGATAGATTTATTGATAGACAGGCAATAGAACAAAAGATGAGCTGATACATTTAGAACGAGCTCACTGATATGTAACGAATATTTGTGAAAAGAAACTGCATCCATGAAAATAGAAATTGTGGTAGGCATATATTTAGATAGATGGCGTTATTTTTTTTATTTCTTTTCCTTCCTCTGTTATACTACCGGTACTAAAAAAAAATACTGAGTGCATAGATAGATAGAAAACAGATATAGATAAATATTTAAAAAGAAATCCCGATGAACACCACCCATGTGTTTTAAAAATTAATGTAAAGTAATATTGATGATAATAATAATAATAATAATGATAACAATACTTGCTACTGCTACTACTACTACTACTACTACTACTACTATTATCATAATTATTATTATGACAGCGAGCCGTAAAGGTGAAGCTGTGATGTAGGCAGATAGATAGTGATGCAAAGAGTTGAATAGATAGATGGAAAAAATACACATGTGGATATTTTTAGAAAGAATTTGTTTTTGCCCACTCGATACTCAAAAGAAAATTGCATTCCATAAAAGACATCCTTTGGAATAGCGAGTGTTGTGGAGTTCCCAGGGAGAGAGAGAGAGAGAGAGAGAGAGAGAGAGAGGTGAGAATGGGAGTCTGTGAAAGTGTGAGGAAGAGTATTTCAAGTTGGGAATAGAAGAGGAGGAAGTGTGTGTGGGAAGGGTAATAGAAACTGAATGTGTGTGTGTGTGTGTGTGTGTGTGTGTGTGTGTGTGTGTGTTGGAAGAGAGTGCGTGAACGTGAGGAGGAATATGAAAATCCTCTGCATGTATAAGCGAGGGGAGGTTGGGGAGGGAGGGGGAGGCGGAAAGGGAAGAGAAGTGGAGAGATGGAGTGAAAGGGGAAGAGGATAGATTGGAGGAGGGGTGGAGATTGGATAGGGGGATGGAGGAGAGGTGGAGATTGGAGAGGGGGAAGGACGGAGGGAAGATGGGAGAGATGAGGCGAGATGAAGTAGAGGAGGGAAGAGGAGAGAAGTGAACAGGAGAAGAGGGAGAGGAGGAGAAAGGATTACTGAAGGAGGAAATATGGACAAAGAAGGAGAGAGAGAGAGAGAGAGAGAAATGGAGAAGGTGTGGTATGGTGGGAGGAAGGGGGATTGGGGAGGGGGAAGCGTGGGAGTAGAAGTGGAGAGGGGAAGTAGTGGATGGAAGGCTGGGCGAGGGAGGGACGGATGAAGCAGTAAGAGGGGTGAGGAGTGGAGGGAGAGGGGAGAAGAGAAAGGGGGAAAGAGGTGAGAGAGAGAGAGAGAGAGAGAGAGAGAGAGAGAGAGAGAGAGAGAGAGATCACTCCCTCTCTCCTTTCTTCTTTCTCTCTGCTCCTCCACCTTACTCCTTCCACCTCTCCACCTGTCCCTTACTTTGGTAGGTGGAGGGAGACTCATCCATTTCCCCAACCTCTCCATATCCTCCCCAACCTCCCTTTATCCATTTCCCCATCCCCCCTTACCCATTTCCCCAACCTTCCTTATCCTCCCTACCCTCCCTTTATCCATTTCCCCATCCCTCCCTTTACGTAGACCCCCGCCACTCTCTGCCAATATATTCAGCTTTAATGTACTCTTCGCTTCCTCCCTTCTAACTTCAGTTCAAGGAGGCCGCTCGTCCGTCTCTCTTATTTATGTTCCTCTATGCAAATGGGCTGGGAATTTCTAAAGACTTGAATGGTGTGTTAATGGACTTGGAACTTATTTAGGGAACAAGAAAGGAACTCTGATCGTAGTTCTGTTCGTTGTGATGAATTGGGTCTGTGATGATGGTGGTGATGGTGGTGGTGGTGATGGTGATGGTGGTGGTGGTGATGGTGGTGGTAGTGGAGATGATGATGGTGGTGGTGATGATGATGATGGTGATGATGATGATGATGATGATAATGATGATGTTGATAGTGCTGGTGTATGATGATGACGATGTTGGTATTGATGATTTTGATGACGGTGATGATGATGATAGATGATTGATGATTGATGATGATGATGATGATTCCACTTGCTTGAATGATATATTATTTGGCCCAGAGGAAGCCAATCAATGAAACGCTTCAAAAAAATTTCACGAGTAACTATTCCTTGGCTTTTGGTACACCTGGGAAGTGTAATTAGGGCTGACACCTGGCGAGTTTGTTTAGATTTGAGAAAGTGGGTTAGTAATGAGTTTTGTGTAGATTCTCTCTCTCTCTCTCTCTCTCTCTCTCTCGGGAATAGGATAGAGAAAGGTTAGAGGAAGGTGGTTAGAGGCAGGAGAGAGAGAGAGAGAGAGAGAGTCACAATAACCTTAATGAGGAAGGGGGAAAAGAGGACAGGGTGACCGAAAAAGGAAGGGAGGGAGGAAGGGGAGGGAGCAGTGTGAGGAAATAGGTGTAATTTGAGGGAGATGAGGCTAAGGTATTCAGGCCAGGCTAATATAAATGTTACCTCGTCTCTCTCTCTCTCTCTCTCTCTCTCTCTCTCTCTTTAGGGGAGAGAGAGAGAGAGAGAACCCATCTGTCAGTAACTTCCATCAGCGCACCAATGCTGGAGAGTCGCTTTTCAATTCATATCCCACCCTGCCGTGATGAGTCCAGAGTTTGCCTGCTGCCCGTATCCCTTTTCCCCTCTCCCCTTTTCCCCTCACCCCTTTTCTCCTCACCCCTTTTCCCCTCTCCCCTTTTCCCCTCACCCTTTTTCTCCTCACCCCTTTTCCCCTCACCCTTTTTCTCCTCATCCCTTTCCCCTTTTGTCCTCAATGTATCCTTGAACTTAATCTCGCCACTTTTCACCCCTATGTTTTTCCCTCACCCTTCCCTCTTCTCTTTTTCTTCTAGCCTCTCACCCCTCCGTTGGCCTCTTCCCCTCATTTCTTTACCCCTCTCTCACCCCTCACTCCTCCATCCCTCATTCACACCTTTTTCCTGCCTCATCTTTATATCACAGCCCTCTCTCTAACTCTCTTCCTTCTTCAGTTTTTTCCCCTCTCGTCTTTCCCCTTACTTCTCTGTTTCACATAATTTTCCCTTTTCTCTAATTGTCCCCCTTTTCTTTGCCGTGTCATGCTTCTCACCTCTTTCCCCTTACTTTATTTTACAGACCATTACCTTTCACCCCTCACCCTGCATGCCATACCCCTCACTCTCATCTCTACCTCTCCCCTGTTCTTTACCCCGCACCCTTACTTGCCTTTCCCTTTACCCTTCCATGCCCCCCTTTATCTTACTGGACATCCCCTCACCCTCATCCCAACATACCTCTCCGCATACCCTCACCCCAACATACCTCTCCGCATACCCTCACCCCAGCATACCTCTCCCCATACCCCCACCCCAACATACCTCTGCCCGTGCCCTCACCCCAATATACCTCTTCCCCCACCCTCACCCCAGCATGCCTCTCCCTTCACCCTCACCCCTCTTCCACCCTCCCTCCTTTTCTCTCAAATCCTGAATGAAATGGAATGGTGGGCGGGGGAGAGCATTCCTCTTTGTCATCCTCTATTCATACAGAGAGATCAGAACTTTGACAGTCAGACTTACTACAATTTTTCGTCGTAACTAAGAAACTATTTTATAAGGACAAGAAAAAGGCGGGTGTAAAGTCTTCCCACGTCCCATGTTCTTTAGACTTACTACAGTTTTTTGTCGTAACTAAGAAACTTTGTAGGAAAGACAAGAAAAAGCCGGGTGTAAAGTCTTCCCACGTCCCTTGTTCTTTGAAATAATAATAATAATGATAATAATAATAGTAATATCTCTCTCTCTCTCTCTCTCTCTCTCTCTCTCTCTCTCTCTCTCTCTCTCTCACACACACACACACACACACACACACACACACACACACACACACACACACACACACACACACAGACTTCGTAGTCTCCCTTTCTCAATTCCATTCCTCATTTTGTCTTATCATGAACCATCTCTTATCTTTTTTTCTCTCCCACCCCCCTTCTCTCTCTCTCTCTCTCTCTCTCTCTCTCTCTCTCTCTCTCTCTCTCTCTCTCTCTCTCTCTCTCTCAATATAAAACTGCGGGACAAAATTTAACCCTTATTTTGTGGAAGAAGTTCTGCAATATTTCAGGACCGAATCTTCGCCAGCAACCTTGAGAACAAAGTAGGAGACTTGAGGAGTAATTTAAGAAAGAGTTGGTTGGTTACGAGCTGACAGGGACGACTTGGAGAGAGAGAGAGAGAGAGAGAGAGAGAGAGGGGGTGGGAGGGAGGGAGTCGAAGTAGCAAAAAGGAGAAGGAAAGGAGAAAGAAAAGATAGGGAATGAGGAACGAAGAGGGACGAAGAGACGAGAGAGAGAGAGGGGGGGGGGAATCGAAGGAACAGAAAGAAAGTGAGGAGAAAGGGAAGATGGAGAAGATGATAATGAAAGAAGAGCATGGAGGTAGAAGCAGGGGCGAAGACGGACGAGGAGACGACAGGCAGACAGACAGACAGATAAATAGATAGATATACATAGAGAGACAGGCAGAGAGACCTACAAAAACAACAACCATGACAGAGAAGGGAAAGAAGAGAGAGAATAAAAAAGAAAACAGGGAGGAAGACAGAGTTGGAGAGATCGTGGAGAGACTGTGAGATGAGGAGAGGCATCAGAGAGAGGGAGAGGAGGGAGGAGGGGGGAGGAAGGGAGGAGGAAGGAGGTAGGGGAAAGGGAGAGGGAGGAGGGAGGAGACAAAGTGGAGGCAGGAAGACAGATGGGACAGGCTTGGTATGAGAGAGAGAGAGAGAGAGAGTGAGAGAGAGAGAGCAATGCAAGAGAAAACTGGTACAAAAAAGAAAGTACAAAACAAATAATCCCCCTGAAGTCTGTGGCTGAAAAATTGCATTATGAAACTAAAAAATGAATGAATAAATACATAAATAAATAAAAACTCACAGGTTCAGATCTCATATAAGAAAAGAGAAATAATTATTAGCACATTAAACTTTCTTCCTCCATTAAATATTTCCATTGAGGGAGCGAAATGAAAAGAGAAAAGTTTGCGAAAAAGAAATGACCGTAAACTCTGACAAAAAACTCATGATATCGTCTTTAGTAACCAAGGAGGCGGAATGGCCTTTGAACTGTGGCCCAGGATGGTTAAATATTTGACTCTTTGCCTGAGAGAGAGAGAGAGAGAGAGAGAGAGAGAGAGAGAGAGAGAGAGAGAATAGCAAATCAAACCTTTTTAGCATTTCTCTTGAACCTCTCGATATTAAATAACCAGCACTGAAAAATAGCCAAGTCTATGCATACTCTCCATTTTCTTTGCCTTTCTGTTATTCTCTTTTCCTCACTTTTTCCTCTCTTTTTCTGGTGTTCGCTTCTGTTTAGATTTTTTCTGTCCTGTGTTCTCAGTTTTGGTTTTTTCTCTCCCTCAATATTTTCTCTCTTACGTCTGTTTGATTTTCGATTCGCCCTTTCCTCCCTGGGAAGGATATATATATTTATATTTTTGTATATGCATCATCTCAAGTCCCATCCCATCCTAACCTAACCTTTCCAGACCTTCTTTACCCTGTGTTTTCCTAATGCGTTATCTTTGTTTGTTTTTTTTAATCCCTGTTTTTCCTTAGCGTGTTATCGCGGGCACTAATATCCATCCACTTCATTACGATAAACAACGGGAGAGTGAACCATTTTGAAACATTGTGATGCGCCTTTCGGAACCCAGCACATTTTTCACGATAATGTATAAGAGTTTCATCATTGTTGGTCTTAAAAAGTGGAGCGATATGCCGCGCCGCAGCTGTATATAATATCATTTCCCCTCTTTCCTTCCGAGCCATCTTCCTAAGCCCACTTAACTCACGTGATCCTTATCCCACTCAGTTCACTTAAATCTTAACTCCACTCTCTCCCAACCCCATTACCCGGCCTCTTAGCCTCTGCCTCCAAGTCCTTTTTTTTTTTTTTTTTTTCCCCTGAGTGCCTGGGCTCCAACAGGCCTCTCCTGCCCTTCCCCCTGCTGACTCTGCTCAATCCTCGTTGCTGACTCTATCCCTTCCCTTTCTTTTCTTCTTTCCTCTCTCCCTACCACTCAGTTTCTGTTTTTCCTTCTTCTTTCCTCCTTTCCCTTCACCCTCTCATCTCTTCCATCTCCCTTATTCGCAGATCCCTCCCCTCCCTCTCACCTCTCACTCTCCTCCTACGCCAGGCCTCCCCACCACCCCACTTCTGTCTCCCTCCACCCCATAATACTCCCCTTGTGTCCTGCTGAATCATAATTGCTGAGTCGGTCTTCCTCTCTCTCCTCTCTCTCCAACCTCTTCACCCCTCATTTTTTCTCCAAGCCTCCTCCCCGTCTCTTCCTCCCCCACCTCCTCATCCCAGTCCTGTCTCCCTCGCTCACAACACACCTCTCATACCGTATTTCCTTTCTCTTTCCTCATCCCTCCCTCTCTCCCCTGCTGCGGCCCCCATCCCTCCCTCTCTCCCCTGCTGCAGCCCCCATCCCTCCTTCCCCTCACTTCAGCACTCTTCACCTCCTCTCGTCACCGTTCCAAACTCCCCCCACATACCTCTCCCTTCTAATTCCCCTAACTCCCCACCTCCTCACTCTTTTGGATCTCCTGCTACACCACTACTTCACTAACCCACGTCCTCCACTTCTCTAAAACTCTCTCCCAACTGCACCCCCTATTCCACCTGCTCCTTTCCTCTCTCAAGCCTTCTACCCCTTTCTTAATCACCACTTCTCATCCTTCCACTCCAGAATTTCTCTCTCTCCCTCCAGATCCCTTCCAACCTACTCCACACCACAACCACAACTCTAAGCCCCATCCTCCCCCATTCCACTTGAGACATTGCCACTCCAAGTAACTCTGCCTCATTTCATCTCTCCTTCCCCACTGTATTTTAGCTCCCACTCCCTCCTTCTTGTCCATTCTCAAGTTCCATACATTTCTCTAAACACTGTCTCTCCTCCTGTCTTCCTCACTAAACTTCCAACCCACTGTAACTCCATATCTCCACCACTCCAACACAACTCCAGACCACCTGTCCCCACTCCACTTCAGTCATTTCTACCACCACCACAGCCACTCTCTTCTACTTACAATCTCCACTGTCCTCCCTTTCCTGCCTCCCTCTCCAACCCTTTCTCCTCCTCAAATCCTCCCAACCTCCTCCAACTCACTCCAGCCCCTCCCCCCACCCCACTCAGCCCCCCTGCCGGATCGAGGAGAGTTCGGGTTAATTCTTCTCGACATGAGTGGTTCGCCCCCTCCATTATTCGGCTCACAACCACTTTCACTTTGGAGAAGGGCAAACTTTTGAATTATTTTTCGGTCTTCATAATTTTTCGACAATTTAAGTTGAGTGGATTGTTAGTTTCTCTCTCTCTCTCTCTCTCTCTCTCTCTCTCTCTCTCTCGTTCAGATATCATTTTTTTCGTATAGATTTCATGTTTTTTTTTTTTTACTTTCGTGTTTTTTTGTCCTTTCCAGAGTTTATTTTCGAAATCAAAATTTTTAAATCCACCTTCAATATACCTTTTGCCATTTTCTCCCACTTTTGAATCCTGGTCAAATGAATCTATATATATTTTTTTCAGTTTTCGTTTCCCATAGAATTTTTTTGTTACTTTGCTTACTTGCCCTTTTTTCAACTGAGTGACCTATGCTGTAATTCTATCTATTGCTGATTTAATTAATCTTAGGATAGATAGAGGAAGAGAGAAGGGAGAAGGAAATAGTTGAGCAAGTACCTAAGGAAGTGGAAAAGGAGGACGAGAAAGTAAATAAAAGAAAGGAGAGAGGGAGAAGGAAATGAACAAGAGTGGAATTGCTCTGGGACCCTGCGGCGAAGCTCTTGTTTCAAACAGTTTGGATTTATATGGACCCACAGTTTGGATTTATATGGGACTGTTTTGGATTTATATGGGACCACAGTTCGGATTTATATGGGACTATTTTGGATTTATATGGGACCACTGTTTGGATTTATATGGGACCGCTTTATGTCTCCAAAGGCCCCCTTTTTACAAATCCGCCTGAAACAGAAGCAGAAGAAGAACTCTGACCACTCATTGACCTTCTCGCTATCGCCGCAGGTAAAAAGGCTTAGAGAGAGAGAGAGTAAAGAAAGTGAGAGGGAGAGAGAGAGAGAGAGAGAGAGAGAGAGAGAGAGAGAGAGAGAGAGAGAGAGAGAGTAAAGAAAGTGAGAGAGGTGGGTTTCCTTTGTTGATGATCTCTGGCAGCGATGTTAGCCACTTAGACGTGTTCGAGAGGCGACTGGCTGAGAGAGAGAGAGAGAGAGAGAGAAGAGAGGAGGGGAGAGTGAGGAAGGGGAAGGAGAGGAAGAAGACCACTACCTTCTCCCTTGCCATTCGTTGACACCCCAGTTCTTCTCGTCCTCTTTCTTCCCCTCCTTTTCTCTCATCTCGCCGTGTTTCTTTCATTTTGTGTGCTCTCCCCTCCTTTTCCTCTCATCTCTTCTTTTCTCCTTCTCCTCTCTTCGTAGTTCTTTCTCTTTCTTTTCTCTCCCCTCCATTTCTTGTCAACTCTCTCCCTTTTTGTCCCCTCTCCTTTCCCTTCCTCTCGTCATAGTTCTTTCTCTCTTTCCCCCCTTCCTTTTTCTGGTTCCTCTCCTTTCTTCCCTCCTTTCCTCCCTTTCCTCTCTTCCCCTATCAACTCTTTTCCTCTCCCCCCCCTCTCTTCTCCTGATTTCACAGCTTTACCATCAATAAGTCTTAAATTTTGTTACTATAAGATCATATGGATGTCAGAGGTACGGGCTAGCAACACTCAGGCTCCTGTTACTTATTCTCAGCTGAACAAAATCGTCAAAATCGTCTGGCATTTGAGGGACTAATACCAGAGTTACCCCTACCATGAGGGGGTTATATTTCTACCACTAAATTTTCGGTACCACACCGTAATTATTCGTACCTTACTTTTGGTGTTAATTGACCAGGTGAGTGACAGGTAGGTGCCATTAAGAACGATTTAGGCAGCAACTACACTCACCTTACTTTATTTTCCTGCTTCCCTTAGACGATTTTATTTAACTCCAGAGCGATTTTTTTTAATGGAGGGGTTTGGGAGGATGCTCATTTACCCATTTGATTATAGTGATTTTTATTTTCTTTGCGGTGATGTTTATTTTTAGTTCAATATCTGCAGCCAAAATTTCTGTTCTCTGCGACTAAGTGAATCTCAGGCAGGCGCTACGAACTTTTTTTTTTTTTTTTAGTATATTTTGTTCTTGATAAATGACAGACGATTTTATAAGCTCGATTGAGGTAATTTCCACCCCTCATGAAACGTATAATTAGTTGCATTTTATTCTTGTTAAATTAGAAGTGATTTTATAAGCTGGGTGGCAGTACTTTTCATCCCTCATTAAATTTCGTAGGTAAATGTTGGTGTTATGAGCAGGTGAGTGTCGGAGGTGAGCGCCATTAAGCATGATTTACGCTGCAACAACACTCCCTCTCCCTCTCCTGCAACCGTGCGTATGCAAATGATTTCGGAGTTTACAAAGCGGAGGGTGAAAGCGTCAGTGCATAAAGATGAGTTGATGATGATAGTGTGCTGGCTTTGATGATGATAGTGTGCAGGGTCTGATGATGATAGTGTGCTGGCTCTAATTCTCTCTATCTCTCGTACTGGCTTTCTTTCTCATTTATCTCTCTTGCTAACCCTGTCTCTTTCTCTCTTCTATCTTTCTCTTTTTAATCTATCTCTCCTCTATTTTTATTCTATCATTATTTTTTCCTCTAATACATTACGATATGGTTATCAGTTAAGAGCTACTGGATATGCTCTCTCTCTCTCTCTCTCTCTCTCTCTCTCTCTCTCTGGAACACGTTACTAGACTTGTTCCAACCATGAGAGAGTTAAAGTCGACAGTATGTGTAGCCGTGTTATTGATGGTTCGATTCTAGTGCTTTGTTTGTTTATGTTGTGGGCTTTGTTATATTTGGGTGGCTCGGGGTGTTATTGAGAGAGAGAGAGAGAGCGTGTTGTGTGTGTGTGTTGTTTGTTATATATAACAGCTTTGTAGTGGAAATGAATGGAATTGTCTAATCGTAATATTGCTTGTACACACACACACACACACACACACACACACACACACACACACACACACACACACACACACACACACACACACTTTCTCTCTCTCTCTCTCTCTCTCTCTCTCTCTCTCTCTCTCTCTCTCTCTCATTAATTAAAGAGAAAAATGCCCCGTAAATTTGGCCCACACAGAGTATTGACACTTCACCCTTTTGGCACACGCGCAAAATTAGCCTCCTCAGTTATATATATTTTTTCATTTTCTTTTTTACAGTGAAGGCATATTTCCTCATTTTCTTTTTCTTTATCTTTCTTTTTTCAACCAAGAGATTGTTTTGATCATTCTAGGAGACATCTGTACAATATGGAGACAATTTTTCATGTCTCTCGCTACTGTCAATTGATTTTTTTTTTTTTGGTCTTTTTCGATTTTTTTTCTTTTTAAAACATAAAATTATGGCTGTGACTTATCATCTCTTTTGTACGATCTTATCTGAAATAATCTTAGTGACGCCAGACGAATTTACTTTCCTTGGTGAATATACGGTGGTCTCATTATTTATCTGTCTATCTATTTATCAACCTATATCTATCTATCTATCTATCTATAATTCTTACTTTAATTCATACAGCGAATGGGATGAAAGGATTCTCAAGATCGTCAGTACGATACCGATTTATTTTATTACTTACCCATATTAAATATAATGTTACGTTCTTGGGCTGAAGGGGTTAATATAATGACAACTGTTATATACATTTTTTCTTACACCGAGATTTATAGCAACCTAGTCCTGGTAAACCCCCCCCCCCAAAAAAAAAAAAATAAATAAATAAATGAAAAATAACGATCCAATGATGACTTCTTCAGTTTGTTATTGCTTTCTTCCCTCCCCACTCACCTTCCAGTTCCTCATCCCCTCCGCCTCCTCTCATTCCCTCCCCTATCCACATCCCCACTTATACCTTAGCCCTACGCTTTCCTTCACCACTCCTTCCCTCACCGTTTCCCTTCTCCCCCCCCTCATCTCTCCTCCCCTCACCATTCCCCCTACCCCCCCTTACCTTTTCCCTCCCCCCTCACCTTTCCTTCCCCCTCACCTCACCTCCCTCATTCTTCGTACTCCCTGTCCTCTCCGCCGTCAAACTAACCCTTATAACTCATCTTTCCTTCTTCCACGTCCTCTTTTTTTTTTTTTTTTTTTTTTTTCCGCTCCCCCTCGTCCCAGCTCATCTTTTACTTTTTTCATCTTCCCTCTGACCTAACCTAACCCAACCTAACTTAACTGTGCCATACCTTTCATATTCTCTGTCCTTTCTACTCAAAACCTCACCCTTGCTACTTTTCTCTCCTCCTCCTACTTCCTTCTTCCGCCACCCTCCTTCTCCTCTTCCCTTCCCTTCCCTACCCTTTTTCTTTACCCCAGTTCACTCTCTTCCCCTTTCTTTCCGTCATTCTCGCTGCTGTCCCCTCTTCCTTTCCCTTTACCCGTTTTGCTATGCTGTCTTTGTCTCTTTATCACAGAAAACATAACATAGCCATAATCATCGCTAACATACCCTCACAAGGACCACTGACTCTATTGCCGTTTGATTTCCTTTGTACTTTGTATCACCTCTCTTTCCCATTCCTTTACCCCTCTCTTCCCTCTCTCCTCCAGTCTTCTCTTCCACTCCCCTCCACCCCTTTTCCCTTCTCTTCTGTTCCTCTCCTTATACTCCCTTCTCCCTCCTTACCCTCCCTTCCCCACTTTGACTCTCCCTTAAAGTCGCTCACATAATTCTTCTCTCCCTCCCCTTTTCTCTCCCCTTCCTTTTCTCACCTCCCACCACCCTTTCCCTCTTTCCTTCTTTCCTCCAGTCTCTCCAACCCATTTTCCTTTCCTTCCTTCGCGTCTCTTTCTCTCCTCTCTTTCCTGTCCTCTCCTTTCTCTCTTCATCTCTTCACGAACAGTTCCAAATTATCCTCATATACACTTAGTCTCATTATATTTAAGACGAAACAATTAGGGAAGAAAACAGGGCAAAATCTGTCTTTTCCTCCTCCTCCTCCTCCTCCTCCTCCTCCTCCTCCTTTCTTCTTCTTCAGGTCACCCCCATCCATCACGCAGAAGACGTCAGCAACTTTCCTTACCTTGGGTGCCGGAGAAACTCATTCGTCAGGCCCACAGGGTTATACAGACCACACAGACCTATCCATCCCAGCAGGGTATTCCGTCTTTACTCCAGTGAATCATCACTTTTTCACACACACACACACACACACACACACACACACACACACACACACACACACACACACACACACACACACACACATGACTATAATTAACCCCCTCCATCTCGATAAGTCTCTCCCAAGCTGAAGAAAATCGTCTGGGAATACCAAGAAAGAATTAAGATGGTCCTCGTTTTCTTGAAGGAGTTGTCATTATTAGTCTTACTTTCTTCACACAAGTAAAGAAAAGGTTGCGTTGTGTGTGTGTGTGTGTGTGTGTGTGTGTGTGTGTGTGTGTATGTGTGTGTGTATGTGTGTGTGTATACTTAATTTTCATCCTCCTTTCCCTTGTCATTCATTCGGTTTTCATTCACCTGTTTATTAATTTTCACTGAATAATTGATTACTCAGCATTTCATTTATCTACTAAAGGTCCGTTTTTATCTACTTACCCATCATCATCATCATCATCATCATCGTCATCTTTCACTCAAGGTTTCTTTGTTATTCATTCAATATTCTTTGTGTGTAAGTTGAACATTCATTATTTTTTTTTTTACATTTCGGTACAGGCTTGATAATTATTCAACATCTTTCTTCATCATTCACCTTCGCTCGCCATCCACCCTTATGTCCTCAGTCATACCCATCTGTAGCCTTGTGTCATCGTGCCTTCATCTTCATCCTCTCTCTCTCTCTCTCTCTCTCTCTTTCAACAGAACCGGAGGAAGGGAGAGGATGTTGTAGGCAGTGTGTGTGGTGGGACTCCATTAGCTGCTGCTTTGCTACTTTGTCAGGAAACTCAGCCTTCCTTCCTTCCTTGGAGAGAGAGAGAGAGAGAGAGAGAGAGAGAGAGAGAGAGAGAGAGAGAGGTCCTTTCACAACAAACTTTGACCACCCCCATTACCACTTAGGCCTACCACGAATAGTACCAAAGTGGTGGAAGGAAAGTCGAAGTTACCTTGTCCTTTCCTCACTTTCTTTTTTCTTATGTACACTTGTTATAAGTATGTTATATTTCTTTTCTTTCCATGATGATGATGATGATGATGATGATGATGATGATGATGATGATGATGAGGAGGAGGAGGAGGAGGAGGAGAAGAAGAAAAATGATGATGATGATGATGATGAGGAGGAGGAGGAGGAGGAATATGATGATGATGATGATGACGATGAGAAGGAGGAGGAATATGATGATGATGATGATGATGATGATGATAAGAAAGGCACGTTAAGGAAGTCAGTTATAATGACTTAGGTATTTAATTCTCTCTCTCTCTCTCTCTCTCTCTCTCTCTCTCTCTCCTGTTCTTTATGCTACCCAGGACTCTATCTCAGACGTCCTCCACTCCCACTCCATTTCACTACTGCCGGCTGACTTGCATGAGAGAGAGAGAGAGAGAGAGAGAGGCTTCATTTATCTTCTTCGTGTCCCTGTTCTTTCTCGTCCTCTTTTTTCTTTTTTTTTCTTTTCCTTCTCTCTCTCTCTCTCTCTCTCTCTCTCTCTCTCTCTCTCTCTCTCTCTCTCTCTCTCTCTCTCTCTCTCTCTCTCTCATCTCCATATTCCGTCCATCACCTTCCTCCAATCTCTCCCAGTCAGGTGTCGGAATCTCAAGAAAAATGAGAGAGAGAGAGAGAGAGATTAAGGCATATAGATAGATAGATAGATAGATAAATAGGTAGATGGATGGATAGATAGTTGAATACAGACATGGATAGATAGATAGATGGATAGGATAGATAGGTGGATAGATAGATAGATAGATTGATAGATAGGGTGCTAGATAGAGGGTTGAATGGATAAACAGATGTATAGATAGATTGATTGATAGATAGACAGATACTTTCTTATAGCTATACAAAGACAGGCGAAAATAGATAGGTAAATAGATAGAAATATAGTAAGAAGAAATATCCATCTTACTGAGAGAGAGAGAGAGAGAGAGAGAGAGAGAGAGAGAGAGAGAGAGAGAGAGAGAGAGAGAGAGAGAGAGAGAGAGATGTGTCCCTTTCTGAAAAGCTTTTTAATATTAGATAGACGGAGAGGCGGAGGAAGGCCAGATCTGACAGGCTGTTTAATATTAGAGAGAGAGAGAGACAGAGAGAGAGAGAGAAAGAGAGAGAGAGAGAGAGAGAGAGAGACTACAATAAGTGGATAATGAGCGTCCGATCAATCGCTGTGTATTTACGTATCTATCTACACACACACACACACACACACACACACACACACACACACACACACACACACACACACACACACACACACACACACACACACACAGAGCCTAAAAATATTTCGATGTGCGTTTGTGCCTATCAGCTTCAATACAGGCAGGGTCCCTTAACGAAAGATTAATGTATGCATGTGTGTGTGTGTGTGTGTGTGTGTGTGTGTGTTTAAACCCACGCATCCCTCCATCTAGCTATCTGTCCCTGTCCATCTATCTATTTATACATCTACACCACCACTCCCTCCCGCCACTCCAAGTCACCCTCCCTCATGCACACCACCTAATCCTTCCATGTCACATTAACGATAAAAAAGATATATTGAACGATCCTTTATAATAAGAGTTTCCAAATGGTTTTACTAATCTGCATACGTGGCGTCTTTGATACATACAGAAAGATAGATAGATGGATAGATAGATAGATAGTAGATAGACGGGTAGATTGCTTGTTTATATGATGCTAATTCTCTCAGGGGGAAGGTCAAAGGTCAAGGTAACTGAGCAGGTGAGAGTTGAAACGGGATGGTGAAGTCATGGGTGTCAGTTGCCAATTTTTAGTTCTGTCAACCTCCGTTTTCTTTTTTTTTTACCTGTTTAATTATCAAATGTAACGTTCACCTGTAATTAATTATCCTCTTATCACGTAACTTTATTTATGATCACTTTATGCACTGTTAATATTGTCCTGTATCCTCCTAGACTAAGAGCTAAAAAAAAAAAAAAAAAAGCGCGTACTCTGCGTTTCATTGCATAAGCGTTCATATTTACACGATAATTCTTTATATTTATTTTTTTACCGAATTCAGTTATCTCTACGTTAAATAATCAGTGTATTCAAGCAGCTAATTCATTTTAAGTTGTTATTTTAAAGGTATACTGAGTTTGAGGATAAATATTAAAATTTCTCGGGCACTTGCATCGAACGCCATCCTTCTAGAAGCTTCCATGCATCAGTGTCGCGCGACGAGTCTTAGAGTGAGGATGTGCTGTGATTCTGCGCGATGCATTTCCGGTTTTATTCGGGCTGTAAGTATGTTTGAGGCATTATTGTATATTTTGGTAGTTTATTATATAATTAGTGGTTTCTGGACGCCAATTAATACCCATAATTAGGAGTATATGCAATGATACACTTGTCTTTCGTTCATCTTGGCGTCTTGACGGAAGGGACGGGCGGCCATCTTAACGGCTGCGTTTAAATCTCGCGTCATCGGCATTTAAGCGTCGCCCGAGGTTTATCTCTGATTATCCCAGGCTTTTAATAATGCAGTGGATTTAAAAGATTACCTTTGTGCTGGAAATAGGTTGAATTGGTAGGTAAATGAAGACTATAGGAATGTGACGCTGATTATGTTGTAGTTCTCTCTCTCTCTCACTCTCTCTCTCTCTCTCTCTCTCTCTCTCTCTCTCTCTCTCACAGATGATTACGTGGATATTGATATGACGTATAGGGTAATTTGATGCTAATTTGGCCTAAAATTGACATCTCTCCATCCCGAAATTGAGCAGTAACAATAGATTAACACTTGAATACAGTGCAGGTCACGGAGAAGTGCTATTCTATCCTCTCTTCATTTCCACTTCTCTCCTCGCCTGGTCTCTCCTGTGCCTTTCTCTCCCTTCTTCCTCCCTCTCTCAATTTCCCTCCCTCTTCTCCCTCCCAATCTCCCTCTCCGTCTCCCTCCTTCCTCATTTAGGGACCACTGAGGAAAAAGTTACACCTAGCGAATGAGTTTACCTGCCTTGTGTGGGCCCGCCTTCATGCTCTGAAATATGTATTGCCTCTCTCTTCCTCGGTCTCCCTCTCCTCCCACACCCCTCCCTCACCTCCCCTTTCGAACTCCCATACTTCTCCCACTTCGTCTCATCTTCACACTTCTACCTACTTCTTCAGCCTCTTACACTTTTCCTCCTCTCTTCTTTCATTCTCACACTTTTCATCCTTCCTCCACACACACTCATGCTCCCCTTACGTACTCAACAACTCATAGTCTCTCTCTCTCTCTCTCTCTCTCTCTCTCTCTCTCTCTCTCTCTCTCTCTCTCTCTCTCTCTCTCTCTCTCTCTCCCCTACCTTCTCTCCCTTCTCCCCCTCCTCTCTCCACTCATCCCCACCCACTCAGACCACTTCTGTATCACTACTTAAGGTGGTTTGTACAGAGTTTGGAGTTTGGGCGAGCCCTGACAAAGGAGAGAGAGAGAGAGAGAGAGAGAGAGGAATAAGGAAGTAAGGTCTTGTTAGGAGTCATTCTCGAGCCATCTCAAGTCATCTCTCGTGGTGTCAAGTCTTCGAAATTTTGTCTCTTGAATCAGAAGCAAATGACACAGGTGACACTGATCATTGGCCAGATAAAGCAATCAGTGTCAGTTCCTGTAGCATAGAGAGAGAGAGAGAGAGAGAGAGACTTTCGTAGTGGAGTGTATGAAGTAGTTGGTAGTAGACGATATTAAGCAGCTCAGGGAAGACATTTAGTGGTGAAAAGACTAAAAACTCAAAATTATTACCATTATTTTTTTTACACCAAAGAAATTTTGTAAGATGAGTAAAAGTACACAGATTGCGTTCTTGTGCTAAAGAGGTTAAGTGTGTGTGTGTGTGTGTGTGTGTGTGTGTGTGTGTGTGTGTGTGTGTGTGTGTGTGTGTGTGAAGGCCCCAAGACAAACAGTTAAGATAAGAACACTATATTGCTTGGCCGGACCCTGAGGGGGCTGGCGGGTTGATGAAGGCTGTATTAATAACACCAATTTTCATAACTCAGGTTGTGGGAGGGCAGGATTTTTGGTAATAATGAGAGAGAGAGAGAGAGAGAGAGAGAGAAAGAAAGAGAGAGAGATAGAGAGAATGATAGTGATGATGATAACGGTGAATGTGATGATGATGATGATGATGATTTTGTGTGTGTGTGCGTGTGTGTGTGTGTGTGTGTGTGTGTGTGTGTGTGAGAGAGAGAGAGAGAGAGAGAGAGAGAGAGAGAGAGCACCAGGCTCCGTTAATTGTTTGCGGGAGTTGATTAGGTCTGGCTGTCCCTATGAATAATTTGTGTAATTCATCTGCAGTCTGATTTTTTGCTCTTCATTACGGAAAACAGACAGACGTGCTCAATTTCTCTCTCTCTCTCTCTCTCTCTCTCTCTCTCTCTCTCTCACACACACACACACACACACACACACACACACA
Organism: Coenobita brevimanus; assembly: GCF_032717465.1. Classification (NCBI taxonomy): domain Eukaryota; kingdom Metazoa; phylum Arthropoda; class Malacostraca; order Decapoda; family Coenobitidae; genus Coenobita; species Coenobita brevimanus. Next base: position 944,575 of record NC_137007.1, read on the forward strand.
CACACACACACACACACACACACTACACTCTCTGAATACACTCCCTAATTCTGAACACTTTTTAAGCCAGTCTCGGGAACGGGCACATTTACGGAAAACAAAGAGGGTGTTCACGCCTGAGGGGAGAGATTGTTATGGTGAAACGAGAGAACAGAATCCAGATTACCCTGTCCTGTCGTCCGTGTTCGGCGACGACCGTAAAAACAATACACCCCGTCCCGATTAATTTCCGAGAATTGTAAAGGAAAATAAAGCAAGGAGAAAAATGCTTACACTCCAAAAGATGTCTGTTATGAATTTGGGAACGGGAGGGATTCTGTTAAAACTTGTGTGTATCGTATCGTTTCGTATCGTTATTAAATGCTCCAAAATGCAAGCATGCGTCAGCCTGGCTCACCTAGTGACGGCTTTCCACTCTGCTCGATCTGTGGAAGCCTTCCTATTCAGTGCCCTATTCCTGAAGTCACACTCTGTAGCCTCGTCCCAGGTCTTTTTCGGTCTGCCTTTTGCAAAATATTCGTCATTTTTTAACTCCTTTTTCTGTTTGTTTGTTTTTCTTTTCTCTGAGCAGCGGAACGGCTGCCATCTAAACAATAATTACTGTGACATGCTGGGAGTTTTTGTGTATGTTTAGCCTATATTTATTCAATTATGTGTTTACTAAGTTAGCTAGTTTGCATAGAAAGGCTAATTGGAGGATTTGAGTTCCTTGTCCGGTAATGGACATGACAGATAAATGGATAGATAAGTAAACTGATTAGTTGATAGACTGACAAGTAGATGTAGGCCACTCCTACTCCTAGGTGGAAGGAGGGGCGATGATGATGATGATGATGATATTTTTTTTATGTGCTCGACTCTGGGCATATGCTTCACAACCTACCATCCCTGTTTCACATGACGCCCTTGCAACACTATCGCCACCGCGGTACCATGACACAAAATACTTACAGCAAACGAAATAAAAAATCCTCTTGAAGTAAAATATCGTGTGCGTGCTGGGCTCGGGTGTGCGTTGCGGGTTGGCGGTCACCGGCAGTAGCTTTTTGACCATGTGCACGACGGTACAGGCCGCCATGACATCTGCCACCTCAAGGATGATGAGGAGGACGGCCCTCTGCCTCCCCCCCAAATGGAGGGCGTGAAGGTGGAGAACGGGCAGGTGTGGGCCAGGGACGATGGCCAAGAGTTCGTGCCCCTGAACGCCTACGAACGCGCCCTCCTGCCCTTCCTGGTACCGGCGGAGAAGGTCGGAGTGAAGTGGTCGGACGTGGGAGGGTGCAAGGTGGTACAGCAGGTACTGCAGCTGGAGGTGTACCCCCTGGAGAACCTGCACCAGAACCCCGATGACCTGGACCCCCTGCTGGTGTCCCCTAAAGGGATTCTGTTACATGGCCCTCCTGGCTGTGGCAAGACCATGCTGGCCAAGGCTGTGGCCGCGGAAGTGCGGGCCAACTTCCTGTGTGTGGACATCGGTGCCGTCAAACACCAATTTAATGGCGAGACGGAGCGGCACGCCACGGCCGTGTTCTCCCTGGCGCGGAAGCTGCAGCCTTGCGTCATCTTCCTGGACGAGGTGGATTCTTTCCTCAGCATCCGCAGCGAGAGGGACAACAGCCCCGCGTCCGCCCTCAAAGCCGTCTTCCTTCGCAGTGGGATGGGCTGTTGACAGAGGCGGACACGCGGGGACTGGTCCTGGCCGCTACCAACCGCCTCGACGCCATCGACCCCGCCATCCTGCGTTGCCTGCCTGTTCAGTTCGAGGTCACCAAGCCCAGCCTTACGGAGCGATGGCAGATCCTCGAGATCCACCTCCGAGGAACTCGCCTTGCTCCTGACGTTGACTTGGGCAGTCTTGCTCAACAAACCACAGGTCTGAGCGGCAGTGACCTTCAGGAGGTGTGCCGGAACGCCAGCGTCAGCAGGCTGGAGGGTTACGTATGGGAAGAGTGTGACCACCTGAGACCTCTGACCATGAAGGACCTTATGGGGGCGCTGGCGGTCACTAACGGCTGTGAATCAGCCTTGTCCCTTAAGAAAAGCCTCTACCTGTTAAAGAAGAGTGTTCAGGTGGGGCCAAGACAGGGCTTGGCGGCGCCTAGTGCTGCAGTCTTTACTCATTAGGTAATCCCGAATTTCATGTGAGGGTCCAAGGTTCTGATGGGGGTCATCGAGCCCCCCCAGGGCACCCCCATAACAACGCCACTATTTTGATTGGGGTCATCGAGCCCCCCAGGGTACCCTCAACACTATGCCACTGTTCTGATTGGGGTCATTGAGCCCCCATAACTACGCTACTGTTCTGACTGGGGTCATCGAGCACCCCAGAACACCCCCATAACTACGCCACTGTTTTAAGCATGTAACACACGTTAACCCATTGGTGTCCAGGGTTCCTGTGTGAGGGTTTGTGCTGTGTACCGCCCTCTGCGTATTGGCTCATAGTCGCGAAGCTCATAGGCCCCTACCCAGGGTTTCCCCCCTTTAGGCCTATTAACTTTTGAAAATGTTCAGTTCCATCCTATACTGGGGACACCAGAAACAAGTGGGTTAAGACCTGTTCAAAATTAAATATTTATAGCACATGCACATGTGACTCAGGGTTTCCAACTTAAACATTCACACAGAGACAGTATTTATACAGAACTTGTTTTCTATGTCAGATCTTTCAACATATACATACTAGAACGCACGAACGTATACTTGTTCTACATCTCTGATCTATCTAATCTGTCTACCTATCTGTCTGCCTTTGTCAGGCTATATCTATCTAACTGTCTATCTGTTTGGTAATCCACCACCTCCTCTTATCTTCTGCGTATATTTTTACTTCCTCTTGGATGCCATATTACACTCGATATCATTTTTAGATGCGGGAGCATATTTAGGAGCTGCCTGGTTAGTCAGTCACAAGCTACGGATTATCACAGGCAAGGTGGTGCAGTAGCAAACCCCAAATAGTGCTACGCTTTACGTTCCTAAGGAAAGCGAAAAGAAGAGGAAGAAGAAGAAGAGGAGGAGGAAGATGAAGAGGAAGAAGAAGAAGAACGGTGTAACATGGCCAGCACGTAGCGTCCATACACGTTGCCATCTGTCTTGTGTTTTTGTGAATGGAGGAGCGGAAATGAGGTGTCCTTCCCCTGTGTATTATGCCAAGGTTTTCTGTACACTGCTACACCTGTTTATACTCGGAACCTTACACACATTTTCACACACACACACACACACACACACACACACACACACGTTCTCTCTCTCTCTCTCTCTCCTAATAGTCTCACTTACCTCAGCCGGGTATCGAATTCAAGTTGTCTAAAGGGTATTTAAAGGGCCAATACGGTGCAAAGCTTGGACTCTTTATTTCCTTTATATATCCGAGACGAGTGACCTTCTCTGACTCCTTAACTAGATCTGACCCGACCTGAGTTCCATCCTTAACCTGACCCTTCCTGACCATACCTGTCTTTGTGATATGCCTCCTTAGCTTCATCTGCCTCGATCTGCCTCTCCTTAACCTGATCTGACATGACGTAATTCTTCACCCCTTCCCCTCCTTCACTCATCCTTGCTCCCTCCTATCCTATCCTCTCTTTCCTCATCCCCTCTTCTCCTTCCCCATCCCCTCCTCTCCATCCCCAATAATTCATCCCCCCCTCTCCCTTCCCTCCTAATCCCCAGCGTCTCTTTCTCAGCATTATTTCTCACCGTCTTTCCCCTCTTCAACTTATCTTCCATTTTTTCTCGCAGTCCTTTAAAAAATATTCTTCCGTCCCTCTTTCCTCCAAACCCTCCTCTCTCTTTCCTCATCTCTCTCACTCTCACCTCCTCCTCCTCCTCTCAGCCTCTTCCTTCCATCCCCTCGACTTCCTCTTCACTTCTAGCTTCCGTTTCCTTACGTCAACCCTCCTCTCCTATTCTCCCGCCTTTTTTCTACCCTTATCTCTCTGCTCCCTTTCCTCCCTCTCTTTTCCTCTCTTGTTCTTTCCCTTCCTTATCTTCCTCACCCATTTTTTCTCCTACCTCTTCCCTTTCTTCTCTCTCCCTCTGCCCTTCTTTCCTCCCCCTCCCATCCTTGCGTATGGGGAGGGAAAATACGCCTGAAAAAAAGAAGAGAAGACCATGAACAAGAAAAATGGGAAAAGGATGTGGGAGCTTAGAACTTTGCCATAATTTCTTTCATCAAAATAAAATAGTGTTAGCCTAAATGGAACTCCCAGGTGTACCAGTAACATATTGATGGCTGTTCAGTTTTTTTTTTTTTTTCCTTTTTAAGCAACTCACTTCTGGAACTTCTCTCACTTGAACAAAACCTTCTTCTGTTGGCCTGTATAAAATTCCTCTTTGTACCAGGACTACAGAAGGCGTTACTGAAGTTAGTATTGGAAGATGTTTAGTGTTATAATTTCTCTGCGTGAATATAATACCCAGGTGGATCCAACACAACGAAAACTATTACCACGTCAGTTAATTAACCTTTTTTGCATATTATTTTACCTGTTCTCTCTCTCTCTCTCTCTCTCTCTCTCTCTCTCTCACTTCCTTTCCCTTCCCTTCCGTGTCACTTCCTCCAGTCTCCGTTTCCCTTCATTTATTCTTTCTTTTTCCTGTGTTCTCTTTTCCCTCCCCTCCCCTCTCCTTGCCCTCATTCTCGCTCTTCCTCTCTTCCTCCTCGTTTCTCTCACCTTTCTGCGTCTTTCTCTCCCTTTCCCCTCACCATGTTCTTCTTCCTTCTCCTTCGCCTTTTTTTTATGTATTAGTTACATATAAAGCTCTCCTTTAAGAGAGAGTGACGGTCAAAAGTGGCCTTTTCCCATGCGGTCGATGTATGAATGAGAAAGAGTGTGTATTTTGGAAAGAGTACATGTGAAATTTGAATTATTTTATTGGTTATGTTTGTATGTGTCAGAGTTTGTGCATGTCGTCGGTGGGAATTACCGGTAATATTAGTGTTTTTGTCAGTGCTTAGGTGGGGAAAGAGGTCTGGGTGATGAAGATGGTGATTATTATTATTATTATTATTATTATTATTATTATTATTATTATTATTATCCATCCATCCATCCATCCATCAGCTAACCCTACGTTGCCCCACGAGGAGCGTAGGAGCCCGGGGCTAGGCAGTTGGTCCTGACATTAAGATGAGAGTGAAATTTTTATTATTATTATTATTATTATTATTATTGTTGTTGTTGTTGTTGTTGTTATTATTTTTCGTTGCACTTTTCATTCTTAGATCTTGATATTATACAGGAAGGTGCCCTAGGGTAACCCAAGTATTTGTGCCAAATATGACCTTTACCTATTCTTGAAGGTCATGTACTCATTTCTGGTGCAAAAACTGCTTATTCGAAGTTGAAATATTTCAGAAACTAATCGAGATCCTGCAATTTGGTTGAAAATCCTATGATAAGAAAGTTTTCTGAGAATTTTGGTTGAATATTTAGCTATTAAGCCTAGTGGAAAGTACCGAATTCCAATCTGCTCGTTGTTTTATTTTGTAACACGTTTTAGAGAAAACCACAAAAGCTGTAATGCTGTAACTTTACAGAAATATAGCTGTGGTCTCTCTTATTATCTGAAAGGAATATGATTACAATTAAGCATACGCTTAGCCAGTAATTGAGATAAAAGTAAAATGTGCCCATGGCGAAGCTTCCTTATTGTGGCTACACAGTAAGTAACTAGGTAACTAGTTCTTATTTGAAGATGATAGAACTCAAAGCTGAGAGCTTACAAATCTATCTCTTCCAAATAAAATGAAACAAAGCGGAAGACTGAATTAAGATTCTCTCACCTTGCTACACCAGGACATACTTAATTTAAAAGAGTGTAGTGCGAATACAATTGAGCACATTCAGACATCCTACCTCACTACCTCCAAAGCTTCGCCACTGGAACGTGTACGGAAAACCCCCGTTTCTTCCCTTACTCTACCTCTTTTCCTCTCCCTTTTCCTTTCTCTGTCCGGCCTTCAGCTCTCATCATTCTTCCTCTCCCTGTCCTTCTGTCTACACTTTCATTCCTGTCTCTCATTCCCTTCTTATCCTTTTCCCTTCTCTGTATCCACTTTCTCCATTTCTCTCTTATTCATTTTATTGTCTTTATTGCCTCCTTCAGTCCTTTCCATTCCTGTCGTCCACGTCACCCTTCTACTTTCCCTCTCCCTCACTTACCTCACTCTTTCCCTTTCCCCCGTCACCCTTTGTCCTCTCTTTACCTCTCCATTCTCTTTTTCTCCTCTTTCTCTTTCTCTTACCTTCGCCTACCCCTTCCACCCCTCTTTATCTCATCTCCCTCTCACCCTCTACCCTCTCTTTCTCTGCCTTTTCTTCCATTCTTCTGTCTCTCTCGCTTGCCTTTTCCCCCCACCTTCTCCTCCTCCCTTTCTCCGTTCCCTTCTCCCCACTATCTCCCTCCCCCTCTGTCTCCCTCTTTAACGCCCCCTCTGTCTCCCCTCTTTCACCCCCTCCATGGTCTCCTCTGCTGACCTAACCAATAATCCGACAGAGCTGTTAGGAGGACCCTCAGAGGCCATATCCTCGTGGTCTTAGGAGGCTCACCCACACGTCTTTACTAGTTTATTTCACGTAAAGCTTGTTATCCTCTTCACAGTACTCTTTTCACCTTAACTTGGCCCAGATTTTCGTCCTGTTGCAGCTTATTCCGCGTAGCTCAATAGCACAGATACTACTACTCAACATCCTTCTCACAGCACCTCTTCGTGACTAGTATAATGTTCCTGCGTCAATCTACTGTTACACACGGCATTCAAGAGAGAGAGAGAGAGAGAGATGGCACTTTTAGGTCAAGTTAGAGTGACACGAGTATAGGATTTCGTATTATATGCATTTTTTTTTCTTTGCAACCAACAGTCGATTTTATTCAGGTTATGGGAATTCTTTTAGTGAATGGGTAAATAAGTGGTTCATAAGTCGTCTGTGAGCTGAATAAAACCGTCTTGACAATATCTGCGTGAAATGTATGATAGATGATTTAACTTCATTGCGGTATATTCTTGTTTCTAGCTACCACCCAACAATTTACGTCAAATATTAAATTATCTTGATTTTATTCGTTTCACCAATAGAAGATTTCATTAAGTTAAAAAAAAAAAAAATTGGTGGTGAACGAATTAACGATTATTGTTAACCCTTTTACTAGGAGACGTATTTCCCAAGCAAAATAAAACAGGTGAGAGAATTACACACACACACACACACACACACACACACACACACACACACACACACACACACACACACACACACACACACACAACTAAAAAAAACACGAAGGCATGTGGAACCGCACCCTCGCTCCGTGGTTCCATTTTGGTTCGGAAGAGGAGCAGAATATTGCTAAATGGCGTGAGAAAGGCGGGGAGGGCTGGGAGAGAGAGAGAGAGAGAGAGAGAGAGAGAGAGAGAGAGAGAGGCGAAAGAAAAAGACAAGGTGAAAGGAGACAGGAAAAATATAGGTTGGTTGGAGGGGAGGGAGGGGGGACGAAGACCAGGAAAGAAATGGAGGTAGATCGAGTGAGAGAGAGCTTCTAGAAGGTGGAATGGGGTGCTGGTGAGAGAGAGAGAGAGAGAGAGAGAGAGAGAGAGAGAGAGAGGATTAGGAGTAAGAAGATGGAAAGCAAATGAAGACACTGGGAAAGTGGCATAAGAAAATGTAAATGGTGAAAGAGAGAGAGAGAGAGAGAGAGAGAGAGAGAGAGAGAATGAAATGGGTTGGCCCGAGGCGAGAGAGCTGGAGCGTAAAGAAAGAAAAGAGATATGAAATGGCAATAAGAGAGAGAGAGAGAGAGAGAGAGAGAATGTGTGTGTGTGTGTGTGTGTGTGTGTGTGTGTGTGTGTGTGTGTGGTATGTTTTGTGTACAGTATTAAGTTTTGTGTCTGTCACGGTTTTTATCGTGTGTTTTCGTCCTGTGTTTTATCAGCGTGGTAGGACCAATATATTCAAGCGACGGAGTTACTAGATGCTATAAACACCCCTCACTATCCTTCCTATCCAGAGTAAGGAGGGTGTGGGAAGGACAATATCAGGCGTCACATGGATAGATAAGAGAGCTTCCTAGATAATGACAGAGAAAAGTAAGAGGATTTAGTCACGAGAGTCAAAAAGTATAAATGGATGTGTGTAGGTCACGTCCTTTGTAGAACAGCATACCAGATGGTGAGTCTAAGTAACTGAATGGCAAACCATAGATGGAGTGAGAGGAAGAGATAGAGAGGTAGAGAGGCAAAATGGCGGGACTGGATTCGTATATTTGCTGGAACTGGATGGAACAAAGTAACAAACTGGCAATTGGAGAAGATGAGAGAGACCTCCGACCTAGAATGGACTGTCTCAGCTGATGATGGTGGTGGTGGTGGTGATGGTGGTGGTAGTGGTGATGGTGGTGGTGGTAGTGGTGGTGGTGTTAATCTAAATGAAATAACTAAGTGGATCCACAGCAGTAAAAGCATTAATCACAGTATTCTTTTACTGTCCGACTGCCAGAAATTCCCACAGGTGAATAAAATCGTCTTCCTGAACGCCTCCAAAGAAAAATTTAAGATTTCCCACATCCTGAACTGGTTGAGAGATAATTGCGCACCATACACTGAACCCCACTAGATCCGACGCTCAACAAGTCTCAAGTTCGAATCCTTTACTCCTTAGCGTCCTCGCCGAGAAATTGGTTGGGTGTTGAGGGGCGGGCTGCGACACCTGGCACAGAAGGTGGCCGAAATTGCCTCTGGGAGATCAAACGACGTCACGACACAGGCGGAAAATATAGGCAGGGAGGACGGGGCTAAAGTTTTATGCCAAGGGGGAGGAGGGAGCGTGAAGGAGACAGTGTTTACTACTTTATTACTTTATTCCCTTGTCCAGTCAAACGTAATGTGCTGGCTAACCCTTGAAAGTAGTGACAGCTGTTCCGTAAATGACCTGAAATGAAAGGCCGCCGTACATTTTGTCCTCTGTTTAAATAATGCACTCGTATGTTTCCATGTCCTTACTACGATAATCTTAAACCAGCAGGCCATTACCGACTCTGTTTAGCAAAGACACATCAGCTCCCAAGAGTGACCTAGTCGGCAGGTAAACTCATTAAAGAAGACTCGTAAACCAGCGATTCATCCCCAGTCTGTTTAGGTTGTAACACGCACACTTGAATCCCGACAGGTCGTTTAAACAACAGGTGGAAACTCATTAAAACAGCTACTAGCCATCACCACACGCCAAACAACTCCAAACTACGATAGCCAAGCGAACTAAGTTAATCAAACTGACCTTATATATATTGTGTTATTGCAACCATACATCAATGTTATTCATTATAGGAGAAAATTCAGCTGAAGTAGTAAGCAGACTTATGAAGGCTATACTGTACAAGTGATAACCTCTTCAGTTCGAGAAAGCTCTCGTAAGGTGACCAAAATTGTCTATAGGTAGCAAGGCTGAAGTCCAAAATGACCCTACCATCACCCTACGCCAGACAAATTGGTAGTGCGATAGTCAGTTTACCCAGTAATGTTCAACTCCTTCAGTACGATCGTGCACTTTGTAATTTGATATTGCAACCACCAGTCGATTATATTTACCTTTAGGAAGACCGATCATAGTAGAGGAGTTTCGTAATTATTATTTTCCCCACAAAGATTCTTCCCTGAGTTGGACAGGAACGTTTGACTGTTGCCAGAACAATTGTCAAGGACGTCCTCTGATGGAATGATTCAGTGGACGCAGGAAGAAAATATGTACCATCATTGCCCTGTGGTGACGGATGTATGTATATATATTATAGCGGATAGTTTTCGACACCAGACATGGGTAGGCACCTTTAGGTCCCGTCCACACGAGCGGGCAATGCCTGACGGGCATTGCCCGCTGAGTGTATATCTCTCGCATCTTTAGCAGTGTTACCAGATCGAGCAGTTTCTTGCGGCCATTGGTCACTACCGGGCACACTTATTTTGTTGTCCACACGTCAAGCATTGCCTCAACAACGGGCAAGGGTGTTATAGATAGTTTGCCAGTGGTTTCCCTGCTTATGACGTCATCTACGGTCGTGCCCGCCAACCACCTTCTAAATGTGTGAATTGGAATGTGATTTGGTATCAATGTTTGCCCGTCGGGCACTGCCCGCTCGTGTGGACGGGGACTTAGAACTCCTCAGATCATGAATTATGGGTCCTGAAAGTTAACTGGTCAATACGACTGAGGAAAGCTGCATTATGTTACTGGAAAACCAACCCGTCCCCACCCAGTGCCGTGCGTAGGGGTTCAGGTGTGGGAGGCTTTTGAAATGGTAAGAAGTGCTTAATGAGTTGTGCTGAAGTAAAAGTGATGATCAGTGACAATACGTATAGCTACGTCGTCAAGGGAATTCGAGGGGGTGCGAGATTGTGAGAGCAAATGTAAGAACACACTACTTCACCCCCTCAGTTGTCCCTCCCCCCCGCGTAAGTTCGTTCACAGTCAAGATGGGTGCTGGACAAACATTTTACTCCCTTTATCACGCCAGGGATTCCGTATAAACTCATTAACCAACAACTCCCATTCCCTTCAACCACCATCGCCATATACGCCAAACACCGACCAAACTCCAAACGGCGCGGAAATCCAAACAGTCATACAAGCCCTTCAGGCATAGTGCCATAAGGGAGCGCCGCCCCCTCCAACTTTGCCAATCGCACCACGTACAGGAGTTTGGCTGCTGTGAGAGGGTTGCTTTGAGTGGGGATGGTCATATAGAGGAAATGAAGAGAGACCTGAGGGAGACCGAGAAGAATGTGGGAAGATAAGGAAGGGGATTGCATGAGGGCAGGGTGGTTGAAAGGAGAAGGAGGGAGAGACTAAAATCAGGGAAGATTGAAAATGGGTATGAGAGAGAGAGAGAGAGAGAGAGAGAGAGAGAGAGAGGGAGTGAGGGAGGGAGGGAAGCAATAAATGGTTAGGTGAATCCGTAAATGGGTGGATGTGTAAATGTGTAATGGTTTGCTAGATGGGGAAGCAGATTGGTGTGAAAATGGCATCGAACACGCGAATTTCATCTCAGCCTCCACGCCACATTGCTTCAGGGATATTGTGAGTGTGTGTGTGTGTGTGTGTGTGTGTGTGTGTGTGTGTGTGTGTGTGTGTGTGTGTGTGTGTGGTTAGTACACATGGTCACGAATACAGGCATGCATGCACACACAAAACATTTGCATGCATATATGCACATACAGTATATATATTATACCTCACACACACACACACACACACACACACACACACACACACGCAGATTTTCCGGCTCATTCTCTTCTGAGCCGCATATGTGTACACACAGCTTCTGGTGTAGCGCGCGCACGCGCACACACACACACACACACACACACACACACACACACACACACACACACACACACACACACACACACACACACACACACACACACACACACCGCCGATTTTCCGGCCCATTCCCTTCTGAGCCGCATGTGTACACACAGCTTCTGGTGTAGCGCGCGCGCGCACGCACACACACACACACACACACACACACACACACACACACACACACACACACACACACACACACACACACACACAGTTCCAATCTTCCGGCCCATTCTCTTCTGAGCCGCTTATGTATACACAGAGCGTCTGATGTACCCTTTTCACACACACACACACACACACACACACACACACACACACACACACACAGGAGGAGGGGAGAAAAAGAGGAGGAGAGAGAGGGAGGGAGACAAGGAGAGGGGTGTGTGTGGGAGATGCGTGTACCTGAGGCAATTACCTGTGGATATCACTTATAAATATTACTACCTTTACCTCATACAGTACACTGACGACTCATTTACTTATTCTGCCAATGTACCAATCCTGTATGAGACAGTCCTAGCATGTATTCAGTATGGACGGTGAGTATTAGCGCCGAAGTGGTGGCATGTGGAGGTGTATGGTACGTAAGATTGCTGGGCGTCAGAGAACAGGCTGTTAAATCTATGCCCAGAGTCGGACACGTAAAGTAAATTTGTCTGCAGTTAAGAATAACCTTTAAAAAATGCCAAGGATTTCGAGAGGGTAAATGCTGATTGCTTTGATGGGCAGTGCTCTGATGATGGTAGTGTTTTGTTTTTTCCTTCTTGTGTGTCTGTGTCCTAGCCATTATATTTATCTTTTTATATCCATTTTATCATTTATCATTTAATATATGTTGTGTGTCGCGGGGAGGGCTTAGTCTGCCGGTGTTAAGGAGCAGAAGCATTTGGGCAACTTCATGAAATTTCTGATCTACCATGCCGTCACTGGACATAAAATAGTAGACACTGTTAGGATGAAAAGGATCATGGGAGGGAGAAAAGGATGCAGGGTAGACTGGCAACGCTGACAAGGCCGTCCCCGCAACACACGAGAACTGGGATGCGCAATTTATAGATCACCCTGTCTTTCGTTTCAGGTAAAAATATGGAAAACAGTGGTATGAAAGTTGAGGAGTAGCAGAGTGGCGGTGGAATGGGCGAGCTGAGAGAGAGTTCACCCGAGAATCAGGTGGCTGGAGTTTTTAGTGAGGTGAGTGAACTGAAAACCTTGGGTGATGATGATGATGATGATGATGATGATGAGGAGGAGGAGGAGGATGCAGGATTCTTAGGTGTGGAAGAATTATATCCAGCTTGATTCGATTTGACCATCTTAAGGTAACCAAAGAGGGTCCAAGTCAAGCCGAAAAGGTTATATTCTCACCATGAACAACAGTTTCGGTTTGTGGGCGTCATCTTTCACTTGAACAGTTCTCGCCGTTGTGAAATACGAGACATTCAATTGTTTTTCTTCCCCTTCCCTCACATGTACCGGTACTTTACGCTGAACTGTACGTACTTGGCGTGAAATGCATGTAGTATTTACGTGAAAATCCCTCACTCCTTCTTGTCAGCTTTCTGTAAAGGGGTATGTGAAAGGAGGGAAGCCTTCATTTTTATAACCTTCTTTTGGTTTCATAATAAAATTTCATAATCGATTTGCATATACTGTAGCTACGTAAAAAAAAAATAATATGGGCTAAAAGGATTCTTGAGTTAGCCTGTTTTTTCACTGTCTTTCTCCTGCTCTTATTTTCTTTCCTCTGCCCATTTTCTCTCACTCACTCAGCTCCTGTCAGTCCTCTGCCTTACCTTCTTTCTTCCCTCTCCCTCTCAACTTTTTTACTTCTTTCCCTCCCAGCTTCCTTCCCCCCATCCTGTCCTCTCTCATTCCTTCCCTCCTTACTTGCCGCCTTCCTCCCCTCCCTCCCAAGTCCTATTTTGCAGTCCTTTTTTCTGAGTTATAGAAGAGACGCCTTATTTAAAGCTTACCTTTTAGTAAACCAACTTGGGTAGCCAGTAGGTCTGTTGCTGTTTGCTTTCCCTGTCATTCTTTTTACTGTTTCCATCAACTTCCTTCATATTGCCCTCTTTCCTCACCTCTCCCCTTTCCTTCCTCTCCTCTCTCTCTCTCTCTCTCTCTCTCTCTCTCCGGCATCTTCATCTCCTCACCTCTCCCCTTTTCTTCCTCTCCTCTCTCTCTTTCTCCCCCCCTTCTTCCTCTCCTGTCTCTCTCCCCCTTCTTCCTCCTGTCTCTCCCTCCCCCATTCTCTCCCGCCCACACCAGCTCTCTCCTAGTGATCTCCATACATTGTTCCTTAACGAAGCATTCACTTCTCTCTCCCCCCCCCACCTCTCTCTCTCTCTCTCTCTCTCTCTCTCTCTCCAAAATCTCTAAAAAAAAGAGTATGCAGATCAAATAGCCAGTTTCAATCCGGGGTGAAGTGCAGTGAGGGAAGGAAGGAGGGGGAGGGAGGCAAAGAGGGAGGGAGAGAGGAGAAGAAGGAAGCAGAAGAGGGAGGGAGGGAGGACAAAGGGCAGGAGAGACATGAAATGAAAGAGAAGGAAGGAGGAAGATGGATGAAGAAAAGGAAACAAGAAAAGAGGGAAGAAGAAAGGAGAGGGGGAGAAGGAGGGGGGAAAGAAAGGCTAGGTGAGGAGGAGGAGGAGGGAGAAAAGAATGTAGGATGACAGAGAATGAAGAAGGGAGGAGGGACAAGAATGGATGGATGGATGGATTTAGGAAAGGACAAGCAAAAGGAAAGAAGAAGGGAAGAGAGCAGAACAAAAATATGAAGGATGGAAGGAGTGAGGAAATGAAGGAGGGAGGAAGACGCGGGACGATGAAGGAAGGAAGATGGGAAGGAGGGACGTTAGTGGGAGTGAGAAACGGGACAGGCGGAATGGAGAGAGAGAGAGAGGGGGGGGGGGTTAAGGGGATAGAAAGAAGAATGAAAGAATGAGATTGTGGAAGCTAGAACTGCAGCTGAGCATTGGGTGAGGAAGAGCATATGATGAAATAGAAGTCCTGGTTGCGTCAGTATGAGGTGGATGAGTATTATTCTAGGGGCAGAATTTAAGTGGAATAAAAGGCCTATAATTGAGCCTGGATAATTAAAAATAAAGTATATGCTAGATTAAAATGGAAGAGTATTTTTTGATGCAGCACTGGGATGGAATAAAGGTTCGAGGTGAGGGAGGATAAGGTTGTTGCGAACTTATTTTTTTATATCTCTTGTCTTTCCTCTGTTTCTTTCCTCCTTTTTTGTCATTTTTCTGGCAGTCCCCCAGCATCTTCCTTCCTTTCTGGTCTCTTTCTTATTCTTTAATAGTGGTCTTCAGTTTTCTCATATCTTTTCGTTCATAAACTCATTTTTCTCCTTTCGTATTTCCTTCCCTTTTGTTATCCTTTCGCATTTCTCCATTTATCTTCTTTCAGTTCATCTTCACTGTTCTTTTCTTCTCCTTTCCTCTCCTTTGGTCGTCATCTCCTCTTCTTATCTCCTTCTCTTCTTTCTTCTCTCTTCTTGTATTTTCTCCCTTGTATCCTCTCCTCATCACTTCTCTTTCCATCAGTCCTCTTCTCCTCTCTTCTCTCCATCTCTTCTTCTATTCTATTCTCTTATCCATTCTTCTCTCTCCTCCTTTTTTTTTTCAATTCTTTTTTCTTTTCATGCCTTCTTTCGTCCTTTTTTCTCCCTCCTCTCATCCCTTTCTACCGACCTTTGCGTCCTTTCTTCCTTCTTTCCCCTTATCTTTTCTTTTTCTTCTTTATTTTCTTTCGTCTCTCCTGTGTTTGCTCTTCCCTTCTTCCCTCCATCATATTCTCTTCTCTTCTCCTTTCTTTCCTTCTTCTCTCTTCCTCTCCTCCCCCTTCCCCCCGGCACCTCCTATCCAATTCTCTCACCAACACTCTCACAATTTCCCCCGACATTTTTCTTTTATATTCTCTCTCTCTCTCTCTCTCTCTCTCTCTCTCTCTCTCTCTCTCTCGTCCCTCCTTCCCCCCCCCATTTCTCCCCTTCCCCCCCACCCACTCTGATCTCATTCCTGCGCCCCCTTCCCCTCCGTCACCCTCGCCGTAACCAACAACACCAAAACACTTTCCTCTCTTTATTTTTCTTCCTACTTTTTCTCTGCTGCTTGTTAAAGGTCTCCTGCTCTCTCTCTCTCTCTCTCTCTCTCTCTCTCTCTCTCTCTCTCTCTCTCTCTCTCTCTCTCACACACACACACACACACACACACACACACACACACACACACACACACACACACACACACACACACACACACACACACACTCCTTCCCCATTTACCTTGTCATACGCCTTTTCCAGATCCACACTCTTACAGTCCTTCTCACTTGCCATCTCCACTATCAGTCTTTTCGTACATTCTGATAACACATCCCTTACCTATCCTTTTCCCACCCCATTTATCATTCATCACACATCTTTTTATATTCCTGCTGTGTTATTCTTCCATATGCATTTAATTAAGCACTTAGCAGCCTTATCGCACGATCACTTTTGCACTCACTTCCATTTCTTTTATGATTGTACAAAGGCATAGGCACCATCTTCCACTCCCTCTAGTCTTATCGCTATCAGAAGTTCTTTGACAAACTTCTGCCAGCATTTTCTTCTGGCCTCTGCATCCTTCATTCCTCCCCAAACTTCAAGGAGTCTCTTTCCATCTCATAATTTTATCTGTATACTTCATTTTTAATCACGTATCTGTATTCCATTTAACTCCTTTCATTTGCTACAGTTTGCAGGGACTTGTAATAATAATAAATGTTAGTTTTGGGGTTCAATTTTCTTTTCTTTGCATCACCTCGTCTAGAGCAAGTTTGACACCCCTTTGTGGCCAGTTTTTCCATCGCTCCTGGCTGGATAGAGCTTTTCGTTGTGGTTTAGAGCCGAGTCGGTACCTTTTAGAGCCCGTTTATTTGTGTGTGTGTGTGTGTGTGTGTGTGTGTGTGTGTGTGTGTGTGTGTGTGTGTGTGTGTGTTTTAGACTTTACCTCATCACTTCTCCCAGATTTTTAGGCCAGAAGAAAGCGTGATAAAAGCAGTGTGTGCGAACTCTTCAATCCCCCGCTAAATCCTGAGGTTCCCATTGGATTAGAACTTGGGGTATTGCCACCGAGGAGCTGGCCTGAGGTCCTGCCCAGGTACCGTGTCCTTCCTGCTTTCATTCCTCCTCCTCTTTCGCCTTTATCTCGCCCTCTCATTTTCTTTCTCCCTCCTTCCCTCCTCTCATCGCTCCTTCTGCCCAAGTTCCAAATCCTCCCTGGTTTCATTCCTCCTCCTCTTTCGTCTTTATCTCATTTTCTTCCTTCTTTTCTTTCTCCCTTCTACCCTCTTTTCTTCCTCCCTTCTCCCCTCCTCCCCGTCGCTCCTCCTACCCAAGTCCCATGTCTTTCCTGATTTCATTCCTCCATTTAATTCGTCTCTATCTCATTCTCTCCGCTCTTTTCTTTGTTCTTCCCTCCGTCCCGCACTTCCATCGCATCTGGTTCTCTCTCTTTCTTGTTTTCCCCCTCTCTTACCTTCTCTCCTAAATTATTCTCCTCATTCCTTTCCCCCTCTTTTCTTCCATGCACCAGGAAAACAGAAGTTACCTTAATTTAACTTTGCCGTGTTTGACTCACTTTAATTCAGGTAAATTAACGTCTAACCTACCCTAACCTCAACCTGGCCTTACCTCACCTCACCTCACTCCACCTCACCTTGCCTCGCCTCACTTCACTTCACCTCACCTCACCTCACCTCACCTTACCATCTCCTCGCCTCACCGACATGATGGCTACACATTAAAGATAAATTGGGTAACGGCTGGAGGGGAGGGGAAGAGTGGATAGAGAAGGACCTATGTTAACCTTGGATCCTAACGTAACTTAATCTGACCTGGCCTCACACGACATAACCTGGCCTAACTTAACCTCACCTAGACTCGCATGACCTAATCTAATCTAACCTAACATAACCTTTCCTTACCTTACCTTACCTCAGTTACTCAAAGCTACCCTACCCTAACCTAATCAAACCCAGCCTAACCTAACCTAACCTGACCTAACTCACCCTGTATAGAAGTAGGATGAGAGACGGGTTGCTAATACTCTCGTAAATAATCTTGGTTTATCGTATTATAACTCCTAACCTCATAACTAATCCTCTCACTTGGCGAGTTCCAACAAAATACCTTCAAGTTAGTAGGAGGCTGGTTATTTATTAGCTCTGACCTAAAGTGTAGAGTGTTTTAAGTATAGGAATTAATATGGTTCAGCCTGTGTTACTTGGGTTATTTACGCTAATTGGAGGAAAGAGAGAGAGAGAGAGAGAGAGAGAGAGAGAAAGAGAGAGAGAGAGAGAGAGAGAGAGGAACGAGGGGTAGACAGGGAGGGGTATAAAATGGAGAGGGGGAGAGGAGAGAATAATAGACAGAGAGTGGGAGGGGGGGAGACAATAAAAGAGCATCAGTAGAACATTTGTGCTCTCTTAATTAACGAATTAATTATGTCAGAACCTCTATTACATA
The DNA here is from genome assembly GCF_032717465.1 of Coenobita brevimanus. Classification (NCBI taxonomy): domain Eukaryota; kingdom Metazoa; phylum Arthropoda; class Malacostraca; order Decapoda; family Coenobitidae; genus Coenobita; species Coenobita brevimanus. The sequence goes on from NC_137007.1 coordinate 962,473, forward strand.
AGCCAATTATCATGATTGTAGTGGAGGCCGTAGAGAGGAGGGGAAAAGAAAGGAAGGAGGAGAGGAACAGGTAGGAGAAGGGTAAGGAGAGAATGGAAGAGAGAGAGAGAGAAAGAGAGAGAGAGAGAGAGAGAGAGTCAGCCCCCACCCTGCAATCCATGAAACTGACGTACCCTTGTAAACCCCTGCAGCGTCCATCTCAGAAAGCAAGGGACACACAGGGGGAGCGGGTGGTGCATTGCTGAACACACTTTGCTCGCAGATGGATGAACTAAGAGCTGTTATTTACCTGAAGTTACCTGAAATCACCTGGCTGCTCAGGGCGTATGCGATTTTCGTCTGAATTCGTACCACAGGAAGCGCAGCGCACCAACAAAATAATAATGTGTTCCTTTACGATCGTCCTGTGTATTGTTCTTAATCCCTTCATTACAACGTCTTATTATTGCTACTTCTAGACGAGCTCATTTAGAATTTTTTTAATTCGATGGGGTTAAGACAGCCTTTCGTAGCACATTCATAACGAAACGCATCTTTTAATCTGACGTGAAATCTTTTAGCAGCAAGACTACGAAAAAGTGTGCATATATCTTGAAGCAGTTTATCTTCAGCTCCTCATCTTAGTCTCCAGTTGGATTACACCAGTTCTTATTTTGCACTTGCTGTCCCCAAACGATTGTATTCAGTTTATTAAAATCGGTTGGTGATGAAAAGAATATACAGGAAGAATAACTTGTCAGATTCTGGATGTTAAGCTGAGTAAAAATGTCCGGGAGCAAAAGAAGATACGAACCTAAACCTTGCTCTGTTTATTGAAGCAAATACCTTTTTCAACACTCCATTTTGGCCAGGTCTAATTAGGAACGTGTGTTTGTTTACACTTGGCAAACACTGGGATTGCTGCTACCTCTCACTGACAGCCTAGGGAGAGGAGAGAGAGAGAGAGGGAGAGAGAGAGAGAGAGACGGGGGAGAAGGGTAAATGGAGAGTAGAGAGGGGAGAGGACAAGAAAAGAGACGGGTTAAGAGAGAGAGAGAGGAGTAAGGGGAGCAGGGTAAGAGGAGAATCTGTGTGGGAGAGGGGAAAGGAAGCCGAGGGAACGAGATAGCTCCTCTCTCTCTCTCTCTCTCTCTCTCTCTCTCTCTCTCTCTCTCTCTCTCTCTCTCTCTCCTCTCCTCTCCTTCTCTCTCCTCTCTCAGCTCTCCTTCCCTAAAATCCACGACATAGGATAAGGTCTGGGATGGCGTTAAAAATGGTCTTGATAATTTCCTAACACCTTTTCCTTACCGATTTATTCTAACTAATTTTTACAATATACAGTTCCCTGGAGGAGTCAACCATCATCACAGATCGTTTTAAGTATTTTTATAACTTCAGTTTTCTCCTTGATTTATATGTGAAATGTTTAATAAATATATGGGTGAAGGGAAACGCATGTACAAGCAATCTTAAGGACAATTTCGACCCAGGAACCTTTTTAAATGCCGTCCCAAGTGGGTTTGAATCCAAGAAATGACTGAAGTTTTGTGTATGTCTTCCCCTGTCTGTATTTCCTTCTGCCTATGACCTCCAGTCTCTTAATCGCAGTGTGTCCAGGCATCTCGAAATGAACGGATCTTGAATTTGGCTCCCTGTTATCTTGTTTTTATTTTTTCTGGGGGGGGGGGAACAGTTTTGCGAGCTTCTGGCCTTTGGTTCCTTCTTCCTTGCATTAAAAAAATAAATAAATAAATAAGCCAGAGACGCAGGGTGATTACGACTTAAGAAATCTGGATACTTAACCTACCCTCAGATTCTTACACGCCGTCTTACGAAATCTCTCTTAAGAAGGCCCCCTAACACCTCTTCCATAGTGATTTATTCTTGGATGTGGGTGGTTAATATCCTTTTGTACGTTATTTATGCTGAGAATGGCGATATTAGATGGATTTATGTAGCTAACAGAAGAGGACAATAAGGTGTAATAAAGAAAATAAATCGCCGAGGAAGAGGTGTTAGGGAGCCTTCTCAGTCGACGAGAATACGGGCCCTAGATCCGTCTTCTCGCTGGTATTGGAGGTTTCTTAGTACCTTTTTATTTGGGATTTATTTTGGATATTACATTACACCTTGGTATTCTCTTCTGTATTATGTGTGTATTTTCGATCTTGACATACGGGAATATCGTAATATGGAAAATAGATCACCGAGGGAGAGGCGTCACGAACCCCCTGTGAGAAGTCGAACACGGTGACACGACGACGCACGGTATATACGAGCAAACACGATGAAGTGCGGGTTATAAACGAGTCAACAGGGTGAAGTGAGGCTTGTGAGCGAGTCAACAGGACGGGCGACGATGAACCCGGGGAAGGCAGGGGTTGGGAGAACCTGGAAAATGCCCTTTGTTTGGTTAGTCTTCATTCCCGTTGCGTCGAAGAGGCTGTGCGAGGCGAAATGAAGCAAGGAAGAGGGCCAGCTTCGAATTATTATGAGGGGAAATGAAGCAAGATAGTGGAGGACCAGTTTCGAGGCCGTGTGTGAGGAAATGAAGCAGGATAGTGGAGGACCAACTTCGAAGCCGTGTCAGGCGAAATGAAGCAAGATGAAGGAGGGGCAATCTCATTTTCACTGTGCTTGGAGGGTACTGGAAAGGACTTGGGAAGGAAAATGAAGATGGGATAAGATGCTGCCTTGTCCGCTGGGTGGATTAAACATTTTACTAACATGGCATAATATATTTTTCGTTTTATTTTTTCGAGACGCCAGAATTAAAAGAAGTGTCGTAGCATTTTATCGATAGTGTTAAAAGTAGTCTCCAGTCTCTAGGCCAGTACGTCTTGTTTTATTCTGTTCGTGTTTATCTAGACGACTTTATTCAGCTGATCATAGACGTCTGATATTAAAAGATAAAATGGTGTCCTTATCTAGCACATGGGTTGATAAGATTTTGATCCCCTAGTCCTCTGAATTGAAACCCCCAAATCAGAAAAATTGTGCTTGAGGATGCAGGGTTTAGTTTGGATGATGCCGTGAGAGAGAGAGAGAGAGAGAGAGAGATTATGGGAAGGGAAACAGGATGAAGAGTATTTTTTTTTTTTTTTACTCCCTGCTACCTCCAGTTGAAAGAGAGAGAGAGAGAGAGATTATGGGAAGGGAAACAGGATGAAGAGTATTTTTTTTTTTTTTTACTCCCTGCTACCTCCAGTTGAAAGAGAGAGAGAGAGAGAGAGAGAGAGGGTGAGTGAGTTTGGATAATGTCTTCCAAAGTTTTAAAGAGCAAGATGACTGCAGTAAAACTCTTCTTTGGGAGAATTAGAAGAAGGAGAGCAACTTTCTAATTAACCCCTTAACCTCTTTAAATCAATGACGTATTTATGTATTTATTTATTTATTTATTGTATATCTTCAGACGATTTTATTCAGCTGAGGAGAGATTTTATGACACTAGAGAGGTTAGATCTTGCTTCATAAACCACTTCTTTCCACTCTGACGTGGCCTAAAATTGCCATCTCTCCGTCATGAATATCGAGTTATTGCAGAAGAATAATAACACTAGAGTACAGTGTCAGTCACGAAGAAGTGCTCCGTAAAAGACTGAGCCCCGTACTGTTGTCTTTTTCCGCCACTGAGCTAAGATGAATTAGCCACAAAAGACGACCAAAAAAAAGAAAAAAAGGCTAAAATGCGGCAAAAAGAGTACAGAGGTTAGTTCTAAGCTCCATAAAATCACTTGAAGACAGTATGAAGAAAAAAGATATGCGTCATCGAACTGAATAGGTGAAATCCGTCAGCCCGAGTTTTTTTTTAATTTTCTTTATTTAATTTTATCTCTCAGTTTTGCAAAGTTTGGAGGATTATTTTTAGTGATGGGATTAGACTCCAGATTTTATTATTCATTTTTCTTACCTCCGGGCGATTTTGTTAACTTTGGAGGATTTATTTGTAGTGATGGAGTTAAGCGGACTTATATAACGTGTTCACAACCTGATATATCTTCCAAAGGCGAAAAAAATCGTCTGAAGATAGCAAGGATTAATCAGAAGTTACATTTCGGGATTGCAGGGGTTTCTCTCTCTCTCTCTCTCTCTCTCTCTCTCTCTCTCTCTCTCTCTCTCTCTCTCTCTCTCTCTCTCTCTCTCTCTCTCTCTCTCTCTCTCTCTCTCTCATCTCAGTACCACAAACGGTGATAAAACCCACACAGCTCCACTAAAATTAAGGACCCTCTTGTATAATCTCCCCCTTGGGTCAACCTGGGGAGAAAAATACACTCCCTTATCTCTCTCTTATCTCTCCCCATACTCCAGGACCCCTTGACACGACCCTCGCTTATCTACAGTCTTTATTATTATTATTATTATTATTATTATTATCTCTGGGAATGATGTTGTTGGGAGAATTAGCTCAATTTTCATCATTTTTATCACCACCATTCTCTTCTTCCATCCTTCTTTCCTTCCCTCCTCACATCATCATCATCATCATCATCATTATCCCTACCATCATCATCATCATTATTATCATCATCATCATCATCGTTCTTTCCACCACTATTATCATCATCCTCAAAATCTTCAGAATCCCTTTTCCTCTTTCTTTCCTCCTCCTTCCCTCTTCTTCTTCCTTTTCTTCTTCCTCGTCCACCTGCTTTTACCCCTGCCTCTTCCTTCCATCTCCTCCTCCCCCCCTCCTCCTGCCGGATGCTCATGTTGTAAAGCCTGAGTGTCGGAAGGAGGCTAAAACTTAAACCCCGTAAAGATAAGGACGAAAATCCCTTGCCCAGAATTTAAGTGCTGATGAAAACGCGATCTGGATTTAGAGCGTCCATATTGAATTAGATTTTGTGTGTGTGTGTGTGTGTGTGTGTGTGTGTGTGTGTGTGTGTGTTTTGGTAGTAGTTACTAGAGTTTGGTAGGATGAAAGGCCAATGGTAGGGTTCTTGGTAGTGAATGGTAGTGGTTGTTTTAGGATGGTTGGTTGTGGTAGTGAATGATTTGTTTGTGGTAGTGCTCATGGTGTGCTTTTGGTAGGAAGTGTGGCTATGGTCGTAGATAGATAGATAGATACCTAGATAGACTGATAAATAGATAGAGAGAAAGCCAGGCAGAGAACAAAATCGGAAGAAAGACAGGCCTGTACTCCGAAGACATACATAAATATACATAGAAAAAGAGAGAGAGAGAGAGAGAGAGAGGGGGGGGGCAATCGACACCACTGCACATGTTAGCGAGGATGTCAAAAAATTCAATTGAATAATGGAGCGTGATTCATATTACATCAGCTTACATTATTCATTCTCTCTCTCTCTCTCTCTCTCTCTCTCTCTCTCTCTCTCTCTCTCTCTCTTTTCAGGACAAGCATTTTCCGTGTGTGTGTGTGTGTGTGTGTGTGTGTGTGGAGAGAGAGAGAGACCCCAGAGACCAACCCATCTTCACTAAATCCCCCCTAAATCCTTCCCCCTTGGATCACCAGAAGGCAGGCCCAGCAGAAAATCCCCACAAATATATAATGCAGCAAAAAAATCACCAGAAATTATCCCCAGAAAAATCACCAGAAATTATCCCCAGAAAAAAATCACCAGAAATTATCCCCAGAAAAATCACCAGAAATTATCCCCAGAAAAAAATCGCCAGAAAAATCACCAGAAATTATCGCCAGAAAAAAATCACCAGAAATTATCTCCAGAAAAATCACCAGAAATTATCCCCAGAAAAAATCACCAGAAACTATCGCCAGAAAAATCACCAGAAATTATCCCCAGAGAAATCACCAGAAAATCCCCCATAGAATCCCCAGAAAATCCCCAGAAAACCCCTAGAAAGTCCACAGAAAACCCTCATAGAGTCCACAGAAAATCCCCCATTCAGTTCCCAGAATATCCCCAATAGTCCCCAGAAAATCCCCCATAAAGTCCCCAGAAAATTCCCCATAGAGTCCCCAGAAAATACCCCATAGAGTCCCTAGAAAATCCCCAGAAAGACCCCAGAAAATCCCCCATAAAGTCCCCAGAAAGACCCAGAAAATCCACCATAGAGTCCCCGGAAAATCCCCTACAGAGTCCCCAGAAAATCCCCCATAAGTCCGCTGAAAATCCCCCTAAGTCCCCTGAAATCCCCCAGAGAGAGGCCATGAGTGATGCCGGACCTTCCATTTGATTTGGCAGGGGTCCAGATTTTTTTTTTTGTTTTGGGGGGGGGGGCAGCAGAGGGATAGCACCTTCTTAAACGATTTTTCTTTTCGTTTTCCTTCATATACTTCGCAGATTCTTTTCCTTTATTTTTTCTTCTTCATGTATTTTTCTCTTTCTTCATATTTGTGATTCCAGGGAAATTCAGAAGAAAGACTTGGGCACGAGTTTGATATTTCTCTCTCTCTCTCTCTCTCTCTCTCTCTCTCTCATATTTTTTTTTTTTATTACATCAGAGCCAATTAGGGGTGTGGGGTCCAGATCTGCGAAGGACATAAGCTTCTTAAACATTTCCTCTTTTTATTAAACTTTTTCTCACTTTCTCACTTCAAGACGTTAAATACAGGTCGCCGACTTCCTGCGCCAAGACAGCTATTTTTAACATATATCTTAACTATCAAGAAAATTTAAGGCATGTTTTTTTTTCTTTGACACTGTGAGAAAATTATTCCATCTAAGGAGGCCAGATTTGCAGGCGGGAAACTTCTTAGACAAGTTCCTCTTCATTTCCTATTTAATTTTTATCTTTACGTTGAGAAAACCAGGAAACCAAATAGGCATCATTTTTTTTTTTCAAGGCCTCACGTTTTTATGTTTTACCTTTTTCTAGATTGCTTCATTACCTTAGAGGAGAGGAAAGATTTTAAACAGGTGTGCAGTTATCTTTTTATCCTGATTTGTATCTTTTTCCTTTAGCCGCATGACCAAGAAACTCTGAACGGAATATATGTGACCAATAAATCCTCCAAGTTTAGATTATATTCCCGTCTCAGTGCCAGACGATTTTATTAAACTGAGAAATAGACTGACGTGGGAGTTAACTTTTTTTCCAACTTTTTTTTTTCTCTCACTTCATGTCGAGAAATGCGTGGGAGCGACTTAGATCTGAAACTTTTGAGAATTTTGCTTTCCTTGTCTTTTTAAATTTGAGGTTGAGATACGGAGAGAGAGAGAGAGAGAATGGAATCTGAAAGGAGACAGGAAGGAAAAGAAAAGGAGGCGTTGTGAGGGAAGAAATGCCAGGGGTGGGGCAGGCAGGAAAGAGGAAATGGGAGGGATAGTGTCGAAGGAAAGAAGAGAGAGAGAGAGAGAGAGAAAGAGAGAGAGATGAGGAAGGATAGGGTGGAGAGGTTAGAGAGAAGGGAGGGAAAAAGGTGAGGGATAGGGTGGGTAGGAGAGAGAAGAGGGGATGGAAAGAAGGGGAGAGAAAGGTGGGGAAAAGAGGGAGTGGGAAGAAATGACGGGAGGGACGAGGAAGAAAGGAAAGAAAGGGAGAGGAGAGGTTGGGCGAGAAGGGACATGGTGGAGAGAGAAGGGGAGGGTAGGGGAGGGAGGAGAGAGAAGGGGGGGGAGGATAGAGTAGGGAGGAGGGGAGAAGTAATCGTACTAGTAGCAGTTAGAACCCATGTTCATCTGAATGTGAACCCAGTAGACTGCAGGCTGAAGTTGCCCCATTCAATCCTACGGTCCACTATCCCCCCTTCAGGGATAGGGAGTTGAGAGGCGTTTGAATAACCAGGCAACGGAGCTGTCTAACTCTCTTCTGTCTGTCTGTCTGTCTGTCTGTCTCTCTCTCTCTCTCTCTCTCTCTCTCTCTCTCTCTCTCTCTCACTTGGGAAAGGAGAGAGAGAGAGAGAGAGAGAGGGGCGGGTGAAAATGACATTGTGTTCAGAAGTGAGGTATTTCCCGTGTCGCATTAGTGTTACATAATATTTTCCGTGCCAGACTCACAGCTATATACGTTATTGTGTATTTTATTTTTTTTAGAGTACTGTGGTCTGGTTTCACAGTATCTGGTATTTACTGGGGCCATTCCTAATACCAGTTCTCACACCAGGTTTCACAGTTCCTCCTTTTGGCTCCGACCCTTGTTAATACCAGTTCACTTCACCGTTACCTTCACAGTTATTGGTATTTCCTCCGACCCATACTGGTACCAGTTTTCTTCCGGTTATTTTCACAGTTGCTGGTATTTGGGCCCGTCCATACCAGTACGTGTCCTCCTCTCATCGCTGGGCGTCACAGTAACATTTTCCCGCCGCTGTTGCCTTCCGTCGTTATCACATTTTTGGAACTAATTTTTGGAACTAATTTTGAGGGGGCCACGAACCCTCCCAAAATACTAACTGTGAACCTGATTGCTTGGGTCGGCTCACTGCTAATCATGCTGGGATTGACGTGGTAATGGCGTGTGTACAGAGGGATGTTAGAGGGATTGTAAGACAGGTCCATTGTCAGAACTTTACTTGGTTTTGTAGGATGTCCGATGGTATATGTGTCCAGCTGCACTTCTCTTACATGGCACTTCTTCGTGACTAACATTATAATCTCATAATACAACGCGGTATTCAAGATAAATGGAAAAAATAAGCCAGGTTAAAGGAAAAAGGGTATGCCACCACCAGACACAACCTCTCTACCACAACAACCTGGAAAAAAGAGCATCCGTTGAATCTGTAATTACCTGGTTCTTTATATGGCAAGAGGGGTAGGAGGAGATGACAGAGAGATCACAAAAGAAGTAAGAGAGAGAGAGAGAGAGAGAGAGAGAGAGAGAGAGAGAGAGAGAGAGGGAATCAAAGAGAAGAGATGGAGAGAAGCCAAGAAAGAGAAGGAAGGAAGGAATTTCATGGGTGGGCAGAGGAAGGATGAGATAGTCGAAATGAGAGAGAGAGAGAGAGAGAGAGAGAGAGAGAGAGAGAGAGAGAGAGAATATGTTCAGCGATAATTGGATACGGTTGGCGGAGTAATTAGTAAACACGATATTGCAGCAGTTAAACACGGCCGCCTAATGGAACTGTCTCTGTTTACGCTTTCCTAACTTAACCTCCCTAGCATAACCTAACTTGAACTAACTGAAATTGCCCTAACCTACCTTGACGCCGTAAATTAACCTACTTAATCTGACCTAACCTAACCTTATATACCCACACTGGAGAGAAAATTAAGAGAAATTAGAGAAAAGGTAAGAGAAACAAAGGGGAATATATTGAGAAGAGGGACGAGGAGAGGGGAGATGAGGCGAAAACAGAACAGAAAAGAAGAGAAGGGAGAGCAGAAGAGAGAAGAGAGGAGGGAACAAGAAACAGAAACACAAAAGAAGAAAGAAATACTCAGGTCGTAAAGCCCACGCGATCTAATAGTTGTAAGAGCCGATCATTTGACTTGCTGTGTGACCTTGGTGATTGATTATTCTTAAAATCAGATTACTTCACCTTTGCCCATCCCAACCCATCCCATCCCATCCCATCCCATCCCATCCAATCTCAACCCAACCCAACCCAACCTAACCTAACCTAACCCAACCCAACCCAACCCAACCCAACCTAACCTAACCCAGCCCAACCTTGCAGGACACGTTAATGGACCGGGCCCGTTGTTCATGGTGTAGGGGGTATTTTTCCCTCTGCACACGCCTGGTACATTGAATAGCGGTGTAGAATGGTTCAGCCGCCGTGCAATAGTTTAATTAACATCCCTCCGTCTGGCCCCGGTAATCGAAAAATGATTAAATTTCTATTCATGGACGGATTTCATGAAGCGCAAAATGAATGAAAAACGGGGAGGCGAATTTTTGAGTTTCATGTGATAGTGCCGTGAGAATGAGATGACGGAGAGGGAGACCGAGAGTGAGATGGGGAGATAATGTGGAGGGGTGTATGAGTAAGAGACTGATCTGGAGAATGTGTAGTATGAGAGTGAGGTACTTGAGAGAAGGAGAGGGAGATGAGAACGATGTGGAGAGATAAAGTGTGAAAGTTATGTGGCAGGGAAGAGACGAAGGGGGAGACCTGGAACGAGATGGAGGGAGAGCTAAGGATCCGTGTTATGTAAGGTGAGGAAGGTTACTAACCCCTCATCCTTAGCGATTTACTTTGCTTTTTCCACCATACTAGTCTCTTGCATCATATTTAACCCTTTGTATTATCGACACTGATTCCATAATTGGGATAAAAGCAATGATTAAAATGGCAGAAACAAACTGGTAAGGAAAAGGTGTTAGGGAGCTTCCTTAACCGGCGAGAATACTGGCCAAGGTTCGAGACTAAGAAAGAGAAAGTGGTTGTGTTTCTTGGGAGGAGGAGGGTCGTTACTTAGTAGGGACAAATAGCGCCTGTAGAGCCGTAGATGGAGGCCACGCTTCGCAAAAGATAGAATGTTGTGGACCGAATGTGTTCACCTTGTCTTGTTTTATTGTTTTTTCTTTTGTGTTTTAATGTACGTAGAGTGAAAAAAAAAAAAAAACTTTACGAGGTGTGTCTATAGCTGAATAAAAGAAAATGAGTTAACTCTGATTAGATTAAAACACACCTGATGATACTAAAGGTGGTTGATAAAGACTTAACCTTGTCACTGCCGGAATCTCTCTCTCTCTCTCTCTCTCTCTCTCTCTTTCTCTCTCTCTCTCTCTCTCTCTCTCTCTCTCTCGCCACTTGATACTAATGGTGGTTGATAAAGACTTAAAACCGTATTACTGCCTGAATCTCTCTCTCACACTCTCTCTCTCTCTCTCTGGGTTACTCCTTCATTTCACGGGGTCTTTCCTGCCTAGCTCTGCAAAGACTAATCAATATTGTTTTCTGAATATAAGAAGCCTTCATTTTCCTAGGTATTTTTAACTACCACACCCATTTATCATTCCCAGCAACGAGCACAACCATCAAATGTTTACCAGAGAAGAAATAAGTCTCCAGCTAAATAAAAAAACTTGACTAAAATTAGAACTAAAATTAAAAATAGATATAGTAGTGAGTAGATGAAATTCGGTTCAGGGCCAGCGGATTAGGACCTTAAGGCGCGATGGTGGTAATGGAGGTCTTCTTACGGGCCTCCTTCACCATTTGTAAGAAAGGGAGTAGGGGAGGGGTAGCGAGGAGGGAACGGAGGGAGAAGGGAGGTAGGGGAGTGGAGGGATGGAGAGGCGGGGGGTGCAGGAGAGAGAGGGAGGGAGAATTTGTATGAAGACAGAAGGAGAGCTGTTGCAGGAGGACGAGAGGAGAGAGGGAAAGAAGTGAGTCAAAGAGGATTTAAGCCAAGAGATCTGAGAAGGAAGGGAGTGGGATGGAGAGGGAGAGGGAGAGAGAGAGAGAGAGTTAAGGTATAAAGAGGGGGCGATAGCGAAGTAAAGAGGGTCATATCTCTCAGTGTAAGTTCGGAGGAGAGAGAGAGAGAGAGAGAGAGAGAGAGAGGATGTAAGAGAGGGGATGGGTAGGGGGAAGAGGGGGATGGGGGATGAAGGTGGGTAGATAAGGGTACAGGGTGATAGATAAGGGGTTAGGAGTAAGGAGATAGAGGGAGGGGAGAGAGAGGGCAAAGGGGAAAGGGAGAGGGGAAAGAAGAGGCCAAGAATGGGGGTAAGTGAGAGAGGAGAGGAAGAGGGCGAAAGAGGATGAAGGGATGGAAATGTAGGGGAGGAAGTGCGATGAAAGAAAGAAAGAAAGACACAGAAAGGAGATGGCCAAGTCAAAGAAAGCGAAAGGGGAGCTAAGGGGAGGGGAGAGGAGAAGGGGGAGGGACTAGGGGTTGGGAAACAGGAAGGGGAGAGGGAGGGGAAGGGGTTGGGGGAAGGGGGTAGTGGGGGGAGGTGAAATACGCCCGGAGATAAAGGATTTTAAGAGATACAGCGTGGGATTTATGGTCGGGTGTGAATGCAGGGAGAGCCGGATTTTGTCCCGTAAGAGTTGGTGCTGAAAGGAATCCAAGAACTGAGAGAGAGAGAGAGAGAGAGAGTGTGTGTGTGTGTGTGTGTGTGTGTGTGTGTGTGTGTGTGTGTGTGTGCGTGCGTGCGTGCGTGTGTGTGTGTGTGTGTGTGTGTGTGTGTGTGTGTGTGTGTGTGTGTGTGTGTGTGTGTGATGAATTAAAACTTTGTCTCCTTTGGCTTCCTCGCAGCTGAATGGAGTCGTTTGGTTTGGAATAGAACTAGAGTTGCCCCTGGCATGTGAGGGTTGATGGGCTTGAAGTGTGAAGAGAGGTTAGAAGGGAGGGGGGAGGAAGAGGTAAGGGGATGGAGTGAGGGAGAAAACAGTAAGAAGTAAGTAGGAGAGTTGGTGATGGAGAGAGGTGGTAGGGAGGGGGAAAGGAGGTGAGGAAACAGCACAGGGTGATGTTCGTATGGGAGTAGGGATGGGGTTGGGGAAGGAAGGGGAGGTAAAGGAAACAAGGAACTAGCTGAGGAAGGAAGAATAAGGACGTAGGGTGTGGTAGGAAGGGGAAGGGATGGGAGATGAGGGTAAAGGGAGGGGAAAAAAAGATGGAGGCTAGAGACCATATATGGAGACGATTAATTGGTTAGTAGGTGAGGAGGTTGTTGGGGAGGATGGGGAGGGATGAAAAAGAAGCATGGTTGTCAGAGGGAGAGGAGGGGAATAGGGACGAGCGGGGTGTGGTGAGGAAGATAGTGGGGGGAGGGGAGGTCAGGTCAAGGAGTCAAGGAAGTTGTTGAGGAAAGGGGAGGAGGGAACGTGGAATTATTCACGTTGATTGTGATATAGTGGAGAGAAGTCAGGGGAAGGGAGGGGAAAGGAAGGGTGGGGAGTGTGTGGGTGCGGGTGAGGGGGACATAGGGGACGGTGTTGAGAGAGAGAGAGAGAGAGAGAGGATGGTGATGATGATTCCACACCTAACACTTTCCCAATCATCTTTGTAATTAACCTTCATCTCTATCACACAGGTAAGGAAGAACTGGAGCAGCGCATAGTTTCGAATCCCATGCTGTCGCTGGAGTTGGTATATGGGAGGTGGTGGGCGTGAGTACAGCATTTCTCCTTTGATTCGTGTCTCGATATTTTATTTTTTTCGTTTGTGGATAAGATAGGAAAAAATTAATACAGATAAATACGAATTTAAACTTGTATATTCATGCATACATATACTGCACATAAAAATGGATACATGTTCTTCACACACACACACACACACACACACACACACACACACACACACAGTGTAGGTTTTGGCAGGACATCGAGACAGGTATTGGCAGCCGAAATGGGAGTTTGAATGGGTTATGGGGGGAATGGGACACTTGTGAGGGCTATGAAAGAGAGAGAGAGAGAGAAAGAGAGAGAGAGAGAGAGGGAGAGAGAGAGAGTTATGAGTTTGGGTACGAGTTACAGCAGTGAGTAATGGGGTTTGTGTGTGAGTTACTGGAGTGAGATGGGAGAGAAGTAGTATGATCTTGCTAACTCCAGACGGTTTTTTCCATCCTAGGAAAGAGCTCTCGTAGTGAAGAGATTAGTGAAGGCTGTATCTAACCCCTCAAGTTCACAAAGTCTCTCTCCTGAACTTAGTAAAATCTTAAGAAAGTAGCAGGATCATCACGTACTAGACAGCATCTTAAGAGAGAGGGGTAGTGGAGGTCGCACTTAATATTTTCCCCGAGAGAGGATTCTTTCTGCTAAACCATCATCATTTGAGAGTAACATTAGTATAAAAGTCCTGAAAATCGTCTGTAGCCTGGGAAACTGTCAAATCCTTCACGATGATGATACTGTTTTCCCTTTATATTTTCCATAATCACTTCATTCTACCTGACAAAGATCCCTAACGACCTCCAGATCATTTGTTGGCCAGGTGTAGTCTGATTGGAGGGTCGGTGTTATTGGTAATCAAGGAGTCTCGTTCCTGCCTTGTAACTGTGGCGCACTAGATCTCAGAACCACAGTTTAGTATTAATGTTGTAATAATAGCACTCACGTTAAGAAAACAGAGAAGGAAAAGTGGAGGTGGCAGTGTGAGGGATGACCTGTGGAACTTTGCAGACGAGGTGAATGAGGTCTTAGGAGTGAGTTAATGGGATCTCAGAGTGGGTTAATGGTGTAGGAAATGGGTCATGGGAATGGAAAGAGCCTATGGTAATGATGGGAGATAATGGAAGTGGCAGGGGAGCTGAAAGGGTATGTTTTTATCACTCTTTGAAAGGCCATTCACCTCTTGATTGCCTCGGGAAAATCACTTATTCTTTCGTTCTGTCTGCCTTGTGCCGCGTGTCGTAAGGATTGGGAACAGCACTCACTGGAATGTGTGTCCCTACTCAGTAACGATCCCTCCCTCCATGATAGAAAGTGCAGGGTCGTAAATACCTTCTGATTCACGATGAAGATATTTTTATTTTCTTGTCACTTCCTTACCTGTTGTAGTCTGACTTAACCTGACCTAACTTATCCTAATCTAACCTAACTTAACCCAACCCAGCTCAAGCCAAAGCCAGCCAAACGTAGCCCAACCCAAACTAACCCAACCCAACCTGTCCTAACCTAACCTAACCCAACCCAACCCAACCCAACCTAACCTAACCTAACCTAACCTAACCCAACCCACCCTAACTAATCTAACCCAGCCCCATAACCAACCTCTCCAGCTCAACCCTCGTCCCCTTTATAGCTTTTTGCAGCATAATTTTTTCCATATTTTTTTAGCGCTGGCCCAAATTGTTTCATCGATTTGTTGATGACATTCGGGAAGTCCCTAAATTATTTTCACCTGCGGGAGAGGAAACCCATTAGAAGTTTTAATTGATGTATCGTGGCGAGAGATTAGGGGTTCGCTCGCTCTCACTTTCTCTCTTTTTCTCTCTCTCATTTTGGGCTTTACTCGCTATCTTTACTCTCTCATTTTCTTTGTTCTGTCTTTATTTTCTGTTGATTTTCTCTCTTTAGTTTTTTTTTCGTGTTTACTGACTTTTTTTATATATATATATATATATATATATATATATATATTTTTTTTTTTTTTTTTTCATTTTTTCCTGTGTTCTATCTTTTTCGTTCTTTCTGACTTATTTTTTTTTCGTTCTTGTATATTATGCCGCCCCATGTTTTCGTTCCCTGTTTTTCTGCTCTCTCTCTCTCTCTCTCTCTCTCTCTCTCTCTCTCTCTCTCTCTCTCTCTCTCTCATGGATTACACACTTTTGCTCTTTTTCCTTTTGATTTCTTTCTTTCGGGGTTTACTTTCTCTTTTCTCCATTTACTTTTGTGACTGCTGTTTCTCCCTCCCTATTTCAGGCTGTACATATTCTGTTTTTTCTCTCCAAAGTCAGAATATTTTACGAATAATATTGACATCTTCTCATGAGATTTAAGGCCAATACTTCTCGATTCAACATGACTTCATATTAACTTCTAGGCAAATAAATAAATAAATAAGTAGATAGATAAATAGATAGATAAATAAGTGTTCGAGTGTTCGCAGATATTCAGAATGGATGTCAAAATAAAGGCAAGAAATTTAAAAGAGGTCAAGACAGTTCCAGAGGTGTCTTGGCTTCCTCTTGACGTGATTTAGATTGTCAGCTTATAAAACTTTTCCAAGTCCTTGAATCTTCCTTTTTTCTCGAGTGACTTAACCAAACAGCCAGCTTATGCCATTTTTGCGAGGCCATCCTGAAACACAACAAGTGGAGTAAAAATCAAGTTGCTTTTTATCCATGGTTTGGAGCAGAAACACCCCGATTCAGTAATGGTTAAGGATGAACAGGAGTGTAAGGAAGAGCATTTTTATGGTGATAATTCTCCTTCTCTTCCTTCTCCTCCTTTCCTCTTCCTCCTCCTCCTCCTCCTCCTGCATTAGGACTACCACTCCCCCCTCCCTGCCCCCTTCACTAAGTGCAGCTCCAGGCTACTGTACGTTGAGTGGGGCTATTCTCGATAACCCACGCGCAGAGAAATATACATACATACTTGCATGTTGGCACATATATATATATATATATATATATATATATATATATATATATATATATATGTGTGTGTGTGTGTGTGTGTGTGTGTGTGTGTGTGTGTGTTTATTCATGCAAGGGGCTTACAGCCAATTTTGGCAAAGCCGAATGCCTAAAATAATGAGAGAGAGAGAGAGAGAGAGAGAGAGAGAGAGGAAGGGAAGAGAATTTAACGGAACCACAGAGAAGGGAAGGGAAAATCGAAGGGGGTACCGGCAATTTTTTTCTTTTCTAAGATAATAATTGCAGTAGTGTGAGTGGCCCATAGTAGGTCAACCAGAAGAGAGGGAGGAAAAGATAAAGGAAGAACGGTGGAGAAGGAGCAAGCGAGAAATCAACAGGGTAGAGTAGGAGGTGGTGAAGAGAAGAGAGGTTGGGAGGGAGTTAGGGGGAGGACATATGTGCGGAGAGAAGAAAGTCGGAGAGAAAAAGGGGGAGGTTCGAATAAAGGGAGGGCGAGAGTCAAGAGATAAGGAGGGAAAGAGAGAAAGAGGGAGAACGGAGGGACTGGAGGAAAGGAAGGGAGAGAACGGAGGGGTTGAAGAGAAGGAAGGACGGAAAGAGAGGCAATGGGTAAGTTCGAGAAGGAGAGAGGGAGTAAGTGGAGAAAAGAGCGGAGATACAAGAGAGGTAGGGAGGGAATGTGAAGATGGATAGTAGGGAGAAGTGGATGTAAAGATGAGAATAGGTGAGAAGAGGGGAGAGATAGAGGAGGAGGGGAAGGAAAAAGTGTGGAGGGGTTGGAGGAAAAGAGGGATGTATAGCCCCGTAAGGAGAGAAGTGTGTTGGAGGTGGTTGTGTGTGCTCTCATAGGAACTGTTACACACACACACACACACACACACACACACACACACACAGACTCTACAATCCTAGGTCTTTGGGTCTTATTAAGTGGGTATCCTGTGTAACATCTTTGACTCTGTGCGAACGTTTCATGTTTTATATCCACTCAAATCGAGGGTGGAAGGAAAAAGTGAGAAGGATCGCAAAGTTGAATAGAAACTGTTTTGGCTATTACTGTCTCTCTTCCATTTTTCATTCACTGTTCTTTCTTCCTTCCATCCTTCTTTCTTTATTCCTTCTCTTGTCCTCTTCCTTTTTCTCTCTTCCACCTTTCTTTGGTGCTCTTATTATCTTCCTCCATCCTTCCTTCCTTCCTTTCTCCTTTCACTCCTTCTTTCACTTCCCCTCCCTCTTTTCTCCTTTCAGCTCTTTCCAGTCTGTTCCTAATCCTTTCCTTTTATGCTCCTTTTCTCACCTTAGATGCTATTTCCTTTTCTCTCCCTCTCTCTCTTTCCCTCCTTTGATAGGCTTCCTCCCCTCCCTCGCTTTCTCTCACTTCCTTTCAGCTTCTCTCTCTTTCATGGTCTTACCTACCTTTCTTTTCATTTATGGGGCCGATCTCTCTCTCTCTCTCTCTCTCTCTCTCTCTCTCTCTCTCTCTCTCTCTCTCTCTCTCTCTCTCTCTCTCTCTCTCTCTCTCTCTCACACACACACACACACACACACACACACACACACACACACACACACACACACACACACACACACACACACACACACACACACACACACACACACACACACACACACATTGCAGACATTACGACCTTTACTAGCTGATCCGTCTTCGCCTACACCAAAAAAATAATTAATGAAAACTTATCGAACAGGAGAAAGTGGCGTGTGTGTGTGTGTGTGTGTGTGTGTGTGTGTGTGTGTGTGTGTGTGTGTGTGTGTGTGTGTGAGAGAGAGAGAGAGAGAGAGAGAGAGAGAGAGAGAAAGAGGTCATTAATCACAGTTTTCTTAGGTTGACTCCAGAGTTGTTTGGTTCTGGCCGCTGGCTATAATTTCTTGCCTCTCTCTCTCTCTCTCTCTCTCTCTCACACACACACACACACACACACACACACACACACACACACACACACACACACACACACACACACACACACACACACACGACCCAAGTCTTCTCGGCTCACACCTTTGGTCCGCTTATTGGCCCTTGAGAGAGAGGGAGAGAGAGAGAGAGAGAGGGAGAGAGAGAGAATGTCCGGGAATTTAACATACGAGGAAGCAGAGAAAGAGGGAGAGCAAGAGCGAAGGGAGGGAGGGAGGGAGATGGAAATTGAGGATGGGATGGAGGAGGTGGAGGCAGGACTGAGAAGAACTGAAGGATGGAGGAAGATATGAAATTAAGTATGAGAGAGAGAGAGAGAAGTGCTTATATGTGTCTACACTGTGTTCAGGAGTTGTAAGGAGGAGGAGGAAGATGGGGAAAAGGAAATATATATATATATATATATATATATATATATATATATATATATATATATATTTTGCCCTCATAAGAACATATAACCAGGGAGGCTAAGTTACTCAATCTTGACATTCAAGACGAGGGTGACCAGCCTCGCTCGCCCGTGAGTGGCATTAAGTGAACAACAGACTCCAACCGTTGCTTGGATGGAAACCCTTGCCGTCCCCATTTGTCGGAGCACCTTAACCAGCTAGACCACTGGCGTCGTTATAAAGATGCTAAATTAACACTCATTCCAGAAATTCTCCATCAGTTTTTGTAGATTTACCATCTTTATACTGATTGTGAATCGCTTATTGAATAGTGTACCGTTAAGTGTATTAGGTAGAATCGAGCATTAGGAAGGCATTGAATAGTGGGTGAATGGATGTTGGGTTTAGTTCATTAGGCAGGATGTTTTCTAGTTCTCCTGAATTTCACTCTCTTCCTGCCTCTCGATCCCTCCCACCTCGTATCAGAGTTGGAAGAAGGTTGGGGTTGATGATGAAGATGATGATGGTGATGATGATGATGATATAACAACACCTGTAATAGCATACCGGTAAAATTAATGACATACCCGCCATTAAGCTCCAGTATATAACCTTCAGCAAATGGTGGTGTTTAATACAAGCTTTAGAGCAGTGCCCCCTTCATTACGGCCTTCTCGGGTGAAAATTACATGTCATTACCGCACTAATAGCACCTCCAGACATCAGAGTCATTACCGGGAGGCGTGTGGCGGCCCTCCCACCCATTACCACCACCACTCCGATTGCTAACATCACAACCCACTCCAGTTGTGCTCCAGGATAATGGCAGGGAGGCTCGGAGTTCTGATACCCGGATTCTATCGCTCTGGCAACCCATTTTCTGTGAGAGGCTTCCCTTTAGGCTGAATAACGTGATCTGCACATAGCAAGATTGTCGTTATCGTCATTGTTATCCTTGTCTTATCATCATCAGCAGCAGCACACCCACTATCATCGTCATCATCACCACTATCATTATTATTATTATTATTATTATTATTACTGCCAAATTCTACCTCCTCTATCTGCTCCTCCTCCTCCTCTTCCTCCTCCTGCCAGCCACCCACAAAAATACCTACCCATTCTCATCTTTCCTTCTGTCATTTTCTCCACTTATTGCCCTTCTTATATTACCTTATTATTATGCCTCTCTCTCTCTCTCTCTCTCTCTCTCTCTCTCTCTCTCTCTCTCTCTCTCTCTCTCTCTCTCTCTCTCTCTCTCTCTCTCTCTCTCTCTCTCTCTCTCTCTCTCTCACGCCAATCTCTTCCTCATTAGCGTCAGACTTGTAAACAAAATCCCACTGAGGGCGGGGAGGTCGGGTCGGGTCGGGTCGGGTCGGGTCGGGTCGGAATGGGTGTGTTGGTCGGGGTTGGGTTGGTTTGGGTCGGGTTGGTTTGGGTTGGTTTGGGTTTTCTTGGTTGGGGTTGGGTTGGTTTGGTTCGGATTCGTTTCATTGTTTCTTTCTTTCCTGTCATTCTTCATTTTTTTTTTTTTTTTTTTTTTTTTTTTTATCGACCGTCTTCACTTCCTTTTTTTTTTTTTTTTTTTTTTTTTTTATCGACCGTCTTCACTTCCTTTTTTTTTTTTTTTTTTTTTTTTTTTTTTTTTTTTTAGCCCCTATTTCCTTCCCTTTTCATTTTTCTAGCTTCTATTTTTCTTCTGTATCTACTCAGCCCCCTCTCTCTCCCTCAAAAATAACCCAATCTCTCTAAAAAAAACATCCTCTGAAACATAAACCCTGCTTTCCTCCAAAATCCCTCCAAAACTCCACAAGCTCTAACTTTCTTCCAAAATCCCTCCAAAACTCCACAGCTCTTTCTTCCAAAACTCCACCAGCTCTATCTTTCCTCCAAAACTCAACCATCTCCATCTTTCCTTCAAAACTCCATCAGCTCCATCTTTCCTCCAAAATTCCTCCAGCTCTATCTTTCCTCCAATATCCCTCCCAAACTCTACCAGCTTTTTCTTCTCCCCAAAACTCCACCAGCTCTATCTTTCCTCCAAAATCCCTCCAAAACTCCACCAGCTCCATCTTTCCTCCAAAACCATCAGCTCTATCTTTCCTCCAAAACCATCAGCTCTATCTTTCCTCCAAAATTCCTCCAGCTCTATCTTTCCTCCAATATCCCTCCCAAACTCTACCAGCTTTATCTTCTCTCCAAAACTCCACCAGCTTTATCTTTCCTCCAAAATCCCTCCAAAATCTCTCCAGCTTCAATGCCCTATCCACATCCTCTTCAAAATCCTTCTCCAAAAGTCCTGTAACCCTCTAGAAACCCCTCCATCACTTTTTTTTTTTTATATATATATAGATCCAGTCTCTCAAAACTTTCCAAAATCCTTCGGTCATTCCTCCCGTCCTCCATTCCCTTTTCTGTTCGTTTCCCTGTTTACTTCCCTCCTCCTCCTCTCATCTTCTTCCCTCCCTCCCCCCTCTCCTTCCCTCTTCTCTCCCTTTTTCTTCCACCCCTCCCTCCGTAAATACCTCCAGCCTGGTAATGTATTCCAGTGGCTGCCTTGGGGACAAAACTACGCTGATTTTATTCCTCCGTGAGAGAGAGAGAGAGAGAGAGAGAGAGAAAGAGAAAGGGGGGGGGTAGAGAAATAGAGTTACATGAGGAAAAGAAAAAGGGAAAATCATCAAGTGACAAAGAAGGAACTTGCAGGGAAAAAAACGAAAAATAGAATGAAAGATTAAGACAGAAATTAAAGAAAATGTAGAAAGAAGGGTAAAAAATAATTGAAGAAAGACAGGAAGAAGAAAAGGAAGAAGGCAGGAACATAAGGTTAAGGAGGAAGATGGAGTAGGGGGAGTAGGGGAGAAGAGAGGAGGAAAACTTAATCGAAAGGAGAACTGGAAAGAGGAAAATAGGGAGAGGGAGGCGGAAAATGAGGTAAAGAAAAATTGGAGAGAAATGGAGGGAAGATGAAAGGAAGGGAGGCTGGAAATGAGAGGAGGGAGGTGGAAGCAAGAGGCAAGAGGTAACAGGGGAAAAGAAGGTAGGGAAATGAAAG
This sequence comes from Coenobita brevimanus, assembly GCF_032717465.1. Taxonomy (NCBI): domain Eukaryota; kingdom Metazoa; phylum Arthropoda; class Malacostraca; order Decapoda; family Coenobitidae; genus Coenobita; species Coenobita brevimanus. The sequence continues at coordinate 983,708 of NC_137007.1, forward strand.
GAGGAAGGACGAGGAGGATTGGAAGAAAATCAGGAAATGAGGAGGAGGAGGAGGAGGAGGCGCGGAGTGGGAGGAGGAGGAGGAGGAAGGTAGAGAGGAGGAGAAGGGGGAGGGGAAAGAAGGGAAAGACAAGGAGGAGGAGGGAAGGAAGGGAAAAGGAGGGGAGGCATTACGAGTCTGGATGAGATGCAAGGCAAACACACTCACTGAGATGGCAGGAAAAAACAAGAAAAATGTGAAAAACTGAGCAGAGGTAAGAAAGTGTTATGCATTGTCCCCATTGCTCTCTCTCTCTGCATGACAAAGAAGCTCCAGGGTTGCATGAACGTGAGGGGACGTTTAAAGTGATGTAGAGAGTTAGTGAAGGAAGTAAATACAGTTTCACCATCGATCTTATGCAACTCTTCACTTCTGGAACATCACTTTATCTATATTCCTGGCACTTCCATTGAATTTTTAAAAAGAGATTTATTAACATATCTGTTGCCAAATATTTTTCCATATAATAAAGACAGTTAAAAAAAATGTACAAGGCAGGCTTTGGGACTTTTAATGGTGGTGGGCGAAGGTTTAAGAGGTGATTAAGTTACTAAGACAAATTCTTGCCGGGAAAAAAGCGTCCGAAACTTTACATTGGATTCACTCTTAACGATGACGTATTTTATTCATTTTAATTATGCTACTTCCAGACGATTTTATTCAGCGTAGAAGAGACTTTGCGGACTGAAGGGATTATATTTGAATTTATTAACCCTTTTGCTTTTTGGGTGTGCTATGTAGTTGCATAAAATCGACTAGTAAGTGAAAAAAAAAAAAAAACATAAAAAAGTGATAACGTCATTGGATTTAGGGGCTCAGTATGGTCGATGGAGACGGGTGGATAGGTAGGTAGGTAGGTAGGTAGGTAGGTAGAGAGAGAGAGAGAGAGAGTTGAATAAGACAAATCGTGAAACAAAAATTCTAACATTAATTATTCCCAACTCTTAGGTGACAGAGGAACAAGAATATTATTATTATTATTATTATTATTATTATTATTATTATTATTATTATTATTGAAAGGGGAAGGTAAACTTGCTTTCCTGATATATTCTGCACCACCAGAGTGTTAAAGACTCACCTGTCAGAAGAGATTAAGTTCAGATTCAGATGCGTAAAGAAAAGACTATCAATTTGATGTTTGTGAATGGCAGAAAGACGACAACAGGCCCAGGTAAACGACAGGGGACGAGAAGTGACAAGAACAGTGAAATTATATGCACGGTCTGAGCGCTGTTGTGGAATTAATCATAA